>NC_057710.1:0-2981 GCF_004010195.1 Chiloscyllium plagiosum
CATCACCCCAACGATTTAAATGTGTGTGTGTGTGCGTGCGCATGCACTTGAGAGTGAGTGTATATGAGTGTGACCGACATGATGTGGAAGTGTTATTGTGTGATTATTGATCAAAATGGTAATTGTAGCAAGAAAACAGGACACTGCAAAAGGATGAGGAAGAAAGCACCCAGCTACATTCTCCATGCCAACATCTCCACCAATCAGAGTTCACTTACTGATGTCTCTCTCATGCAGTATGAATGGAGCTTTTCCTGGTGTTTTATTCTTAGTGTTTGTATCACTCCTTACTGGAAGAGTGTATTGGAAATCAAGCTCCACTACTCCCACAACCCTTGCAAAAATAATGATTTGAAAAGTTACAAAATTGCTCCCCAGTTTATCTGATTATCGCAACCACTCTGAAAGAACGCACAGCAATGTTTTTATAGTAGACCAGAATTATTATTTATTACAAGTAATTACACTTAAGCCACTGAACAATCAGCATCATGGAATGTGGGTGTTGCTTACTGGAGCAGCATTTATTACCCGTCCTAGTTGTCCTTGAGAAGTTGGTGATGAGCTGCCCTCATGAACTGCTGCAATCCTCCTGCTGTCAGTCAGTGTGGCATTTTACAAATTCCTGCTTTTGGAACAAGACCTGCCTGATATTAAACTCAGACAGACTGTTAGGGAGAGATATCAAAGAGCAGTCTCAAGTTCTGTGTTCAGAAGTACAATCGATCTTTATTTGAGCTCTTTACCACATTTGCGGGAGAGGCCAGAGACCACTCTGAATCTGGTCTTCATGAGGAGGTCAATTACCCTCTTAATTCCAGCTCAGAACGGAAAAGAGTCCTAGAGATGTACAGCACGGAAACAGACCCTTTGGTCCAACCTGTCCATGCCGACCAGATACCCAACCCAATCTAGTCCCACCTGCCAGCACCCGGCACCTCTGATTCCCCAGTGGGATACAGCATTTTTATACACTTCACATTACAATAATTACATGCAACATTGTCATTGTACCTTCCCCCTTCACCCATACATCCAATCCTGTGAAACACCTGATCACTGATAGACAGCGATATGGACAGCCCTATGATGTTTACCAGATATCGTATCATCGGGCCGTGGGATCTTAAAATGTATCCCACTAATTATACTCTCCTTCAGACAATTTCTAGACTTGCCTATCTCTAAGGGCTGCTCAAATTCTGTTATTCATTGTATTTATTATTATATCTGTCAAATTCTATTACTCATCTTCTATTTCCCACTGGAGTCTAGATTAGAGAGGTGCTGGAAAAGCACAGCAGGTCAGGCAGCATCCGAGGAGCAGGAAAATCGACGTTTCGGGCAAAAGCCCTTTGTCAGGAATGGAGGCAGAGTGCCTGCAGGATGGAGAGATAAATTGGGGGGGGTGGGGCTTTATATTTCCCACTGTCCTAATCGTAGGAGATACAAAGGGTAAATGTATGGCGCAGGCAGAAACCCAGAGAATACTACCTTTGAGGTCTTTATTTTCAACTTCCTAACTCCCTAAATTCACTGTTCATGACCTCATCCTTTTCCTAGCTAGGTCATTGGTACCAATGTGTACCATGGTGTCTGGCTGCTCACCCTCCCCTTTAAGAATGCCATAGGCTTGACCTGAGGCATCCCTGACCCTGGCACCCAGGAGGCAACATATCACCCAGGAGCCAAAAGAGAAAATGCTGGAAAATCTCAGCAGGTCTGGCAGCATCAGTAAGGAGAGAAAAAAGCTGACATTTCAAGTCTAACTGACCCTTTGTCAAAGCTTTGACCTGCTCAAAAGCCTATTGTAAATCCAAATAGATCATGCCCACTAACTCTCCTTTGTCTAACTTATACAATCATGGAATTCTTGTAGTACATTTGAGCCACCATGTCTGTCCCAGCACCTAAAAGTGACCCAGCTAGTCCAGCTCCAGCCCAATTTCTGTCACCTTCTAACTTCATCCCTTTCAAATATATACATACAGTTCTGTTTTGAAACCTCCGATGGAATCCCCCTCCCCCACTCTCCCAGGCAGCACATTCCAAATCCTAACAACTCTGAGTAAAGATGTTTCTCCTCATTCTTAAAAATCAGAAAAGGCAAGGGTCCGAATACCAATCCTTTGGGATTACCACTTCCAACTCGTCTCCAATCAGAGAAATGCCCATCTACACCTACCCTCTACTTCCTTTTTTTAGGAGCCAGCTTTGAATCCATGCTGCCAAGGACCCATCAATGCTAACCAACCTGCCATGTGGCACCATATCAATGCTTTCTGAAAGTCCAAATGTACAATATCTACAGCACTCCCCTCGTCCACTGCCTGTGTTACCTTGTCAAAGAACTTCATTAAGTTTGTCAGACAAAACCTTCTTTTGACAAAATCATATTGACTGTCTGATATTAACTTATTTTTCTATGACTGCATGTTTACCTTATCCCTACTATAGCCTCATCTGTTTTCCCGCTATTGATTGATTGTTGTCTTAATCCCACTCTTTCTGCCCATCTGCTGATCATAGAACAGAGAACATTACAGCGCAGTACAGGCCCTTTGGCCTTCGATGTTGCGCCGAACTGTGAAACCAATCTGAAGCCCATCTAACTTATACTATTCCATTCTAGTCCATATTCTTATCAAATGACTATTTTAATGCCCTTAAAGTTGGCGAGTCTACGACTGTTGCAGGCAGTGCATTCCATGTCCCTACTACTCCTTTCCATCCTTTCGATAGAATGTGTATCCTTGGATATTTAGTTGTCAGCCCTGATCCCCTTGCAGGAGAAAGTGAGGTCTGCAGATGCTGGAGATCAGAGCTGAAAATGTGTTGCTGGAGAAGCGCAGCAGGTCAGGCAGCATCCAGGGAACAGGAGAATCGACGTTTCAGGCATAAGCCCTTCTTCAGGAATGATTCCTGAAGAAGGGCTTATGCCCGAAAGGTCGATTCTCCTGTTCCCTGGATGCTGCCTGACC
>NC_057710.1:5328-8067 GCF_004010195.1 Chiloscyllium plagiosum
TCCAACCCTGGCAACATCCTTGTAAATCTTTTCTGAACCCTTTCAAGTTTCACAACCTCTTTCCGATAGGAAGGAGACCAGAATTGCACGCAATATTCCAACAGTGGCCTAACCAATGTCCTGTACAGCCTCAACATTACCTCCCAACTCCTGTACTCAATACTCTGACCAATAAAGGAAAGCATATCAAACACCTTCATCACTATCCTATCTACCTGCGACTCCACTTTCAAGGAGCTATGAACCTGCATTCCAAGGTCTCTTTGTTCAGCAACACTCCTTAGGACCTGGCCATTAAGCTCTCACACACTTTAAATTTTTCCACAAATGTTTGCAGTTGAACTCACTCTGCCCCTTCCTCCTCACGATGTAGTTTAAAATCCATATCCACGGCCTTATTTATCTGATTTTACAGGACTCTGATTCAGGTGGTGCCTGTCCAAGTGAAACAGCTCTTTCCTTCCCCTGTTCTGGTATAAATGTCCCATGAATTTAAACCCATTTCCCCCACACTAATCACCATCCCCCACACTAATCACCATCCCAAACCATTACCACCAAGCCAGGGGATCAACCCTGGTTCAATGGAGAGTGCAGGAGGGCATGCCAGGAGCAGCATCAGGCAGACCTAAAAATGAGGTGTCAACCTGGTGAAGCTATCAAACAGGATTACTTGCGTGTCAAGCAGCATGAACAGCAAGTGATAGACAGAGCCAAGTGATCCGACAACCAATGAATCAATTTGAAACTCTGCAGTGCTGCCACATCCAGTCGTGAATGGTGTGGGTAATTAAACAACTCACTCCATAAATATCCTCATCCTCAATGATGGAGGAGCCCAGCACAGATAAGGCTGACACATTCACAACAATCTTCAGTCAGAAGTACTGAGTGGATGATCCATCTCGGCCTCCTCCAGTGGTCCCCAGCAGCACAGGTACCAGTCTTCAGCCAATTCAATTCACTTCACGTAATATCCTAGAAACAGCTGGAAACACTGGATACTGCGAAGGAAATGGGCCCTGATAACATTCCGGTAATAGTACTGAGAATTTATGCTCCAGAACTTGCCGCTCCCCGAGCCAAGCTGTTTTAGTACAACTGGCATCTACCCAACAATGTGGAAAATTGCCCAGATATATCTTGTATAGGAAAAGCAGGACAAACCACACCAAACAATTCCCGTCCCATCAGTCTACTCTCTGTCATCAGTGAAGTGATGGAAGGGGTCATCAACAGAGCTATCAAGCAGCACCTGCTCAGTGATGCCCAGTTTGGGTTCCACCGGGGCTATTCACCCCCTGATCTCATTCCAGCCTTGGTTCAAATATGGTCAAAGGAGCTGAATTCTAGACGGGAGGGAAGAGTGATAGCCCTTGACATCAAGGCTGCATTTGACTGAGTATTGGCATCAAGTAGCCCGCGCAAAACTGGAATCAATGGGTATCAGGAGGCAAACTCTCTGGTGGTTTGAATCAAATCTGATACATAGGAAGATGGTTGTAGTTGTGGTGGGTCAGTCATCTCAGCTCCAGGACATCTCTGCAGGAGTTCCTCAGGATAGTATCCTAGGCCCAACCATCTTCAGCTTCTTCATCAATGACCTTCCCTCTGTCATAAGGTCAGAAGTGGGGATGTTCACTGATGATTGCACGGTGTTCAGCACCATTCATGACTCCTCATTTACTGAAGCAGACCATGTCCAAATGCAACAAGATCAGGACGATATCTAGAGTTAGGTTGAAAAGTGGCAAGTAACATTTGCACCACAAATGCCAGGCTATGACCACCAACAGGACTCACCACAAGAGAAAGCCAGAGGCTAGGAATACTGCGGGAGTAACTCAGCTCCTCCCTTCCTATAGCCTGTCCACCATCTACAAGGTTCTGGATCAGTGGTGCTGGAAGAGCACAGCAATTCAGGCAGCATCCGAGGACAGGCAAAATCGACGTTTCGGGCAAAAGCCCTTCATCAGGAATAAAGGCAGAGAGCCTGAAGCGTGGAGAGATAAGCTACCCTCTCAGGCAACATGTTCCATATTTGACCCATCCCCTGGGTAATTTGCTTTTCCATCAGATCCTCGCGAAATGCTTCATTTTTCACTTTAACCTTAATTCAATTGGTCTAAGACATGCCTACATCGCGGAAGTATTTATCACAATCGGCCCAGTCTATATCACTCACCATTATGTCTGCATCAATTGCCCCCTTAGCCTCTTCTGCTCCACAGACCCCAAACAAAAGTTAACTTTTTGCTGAGACCTCTCACTTCAGGGAACATCCCGTGAAACCTCTCTGCAATCTCTGCAGTGCAATTGTTCCCTGCCGATTTTGTAGCGATTGGACCCGCGCAGACTGTGGACTAACCATATCTTTCTTTAGAGTCTGCAACAATACTTCCTTCCTCCTATATTCCACCCTGTGGCTGATGATTATGCTTCCTTACGAACTTGCAGATGCAAGGACTACTGGGTTTTCAGTTCAGTACAACAGTGAACCTTTCATCGTTTTAAGTAAAGGTCCTGCTGAGAGCCCTGTCATTGACGGTGCCAGGAATCTTCACTGCCAAAACAAAACTTTCCTGAGCATAACGCACCGCCTTTCCCCCGGTACCTCCCGCTATATGCCTCATCATTAGAGCAGATGCGATCGGGAGGTAAGCTAAGAGAATGGAAGAGAGTCCATTCAGGTAGGATACTGTGACGATGCATAATAAATGTAACAGTGGAAATTGAAAG
>NC_057710.1:8405-10495 GCF_004010195.1 Chiloscyllium plagiosum
ACGGAAGATCAACTGCTCTACGTAGCCAACAAAGAGACAGGCATAGCTGGGGCCCATACGTGTGCCCATGGCTACCCCTTTGGTCTGGAGGAAGTGGGAGGATTCAAAGGAGAAATTGTTAAGGGTGAGGACCAGTTCGGCCAAACGAATGAGAGTGTCGGTGGAAGGGTACTGTTGGGAACGTCTGGAGAGGAAAAACGGACCATCTACAAGGCACAAGTCAGGAGTGTGATGGAATATTTCCCACTTGCCTGGATGAGTACAGCTCCAAAAACACTCAAGGAGCTTGACAACATCCAGAACAAAGCAGCGCACTTGATGGGCATCACATCCACAAGCATACACTCCCTTCACCACCGACGCTCAGTAGCAGCGGTGTGTACTGTTTACAAGATGCACTACAGAGATTCACCACAGATTCTCAGAGAGCACCTTCCAAACCCACAGGTACTTCCAGCTAGAAGGACAATGGCAACAGATAGATGGGAACACCATCACTTTCAAGCTCCCCTCCAAATGACTCACCACCCTGACTTGGAAATATGTTGCCATTTCTTCACTGTCACTGGGTTAGGATATTGGAATTCTCTGCTAAGGGCATTGTGGATTAGGCAGCATCCGAGGAGAAGGAAAATCGATGTTTCGGGCAAAAGCCCTTCGTCAGGAATGGAGGCAGGGAGCCTTCATCAGGGCTTTTGCCCGAAACGTCAATTTTCCTGCTTCTCGGATGCTGCCTGACCTGCTGTGCTTTTCCAGCACCACTCTGATCTAGACTCTAGTTTCCAGCATCTGCAGTCCTCACGTTTGCCCAAGGGCATTGTGGGTCAACCCACAGCAAGTGGACTGCAGCAACTCAAGAAGGCAGCACACCACACCTTCTCAAGGGCAATGAGGGATCAACAATAAATGCTGGGCACAGCCAGGATGCCCACATCCCACAAAATCAATAATTTAAAAAATGTTTTAGTCACGCATTTACCTGTTTAATGGTATCTGTTTCTCCCATCTTCTCTTGCAACACATTCCAGGCACCTCTGTGTAAAGAAACCAAGCTTGTACATCTCCTTTAAACTTTCCTCCATCACCTTAAACCTATCCCCTCAGGATTTGACATGTCTACTCTGGGAAAGAGACTCTGACTATCCACCTATCCATGCCTCTCATAATTATATATACTTCTATCAGGTCATCCCTCAGCCTTTGACGCTCTGGCAAAATCAATCTCAACTTTACTAATCTAATATACTCCAATCCAGGTAATATCCTGATAAAGTTCTTTTGCATCCTTTCCAAAGTCTCTTCCAAAAGTGTGGGAATGAAAACTGCACACAATATTCCAAACGTGGCCTAACAAACGTTTCATGCAGCTGCAACATGACTTGCCAAATTTTCTACTCAATTCCCTGGCTGATGAAGGCAAGCTTTGATTTGATATGATCTATTGTATCACTGGTCACAGGCCTCCAGTCTGAAAAACAACCCTCCACCACCACCCTCTGTCTTCTACCTTTGAACCAGTTCTGTATCCAAATGGCTAATTCTCCCTGTATTCCATGAGATCTAACTTTGCTAACCAGTCTCCCATGGGGAACTTTGTCGAACGCCTTACTGAAGTCCATATAGATCACATCTACTGCTCTGCCCTCATCAATCTTCTTTGTTACTTCTTCAAAAAACTCAATCAAGTTTGTGAGACATGATTTCCCACGCACAAAGCCATGTTGACTATCCCGAATCAGTCCTTGCCTTTCCAAATACATGTACATCCTGTCCCTCAGGATCCCCTCCAACAACTTGCCCACCACAGTTTGCTGTCATAATTTTATTTTATTCTTTTCCTCTAATGCTTTTAGTGTTTTTTTTTGTACATAGGTGAATCTGTAACTGCAGCAGAATCTATGCAAGAAGGTAGAAGACAGAGGGTGGTGGTGGAGGGTTGTTTTTCAGACTGGAGGCCTGTGACCAGTGGATTGCCACAAGGATCGGTGCTGGGTCCTCTACTTTTTGTCATTTACACAAATGATTTGGATGTGAGAATAAGAGGTACAGTTGGTAAGTTTGCAGATGACACCAAAATTGGAGGTGTAGTG
>NC_057710.1:10941-14057 GCF_004010195.1 Chiloscyllium plagiosum
GCTGAGAGGTAACCTTGTAGAGGTTTACAAAATTATGAGGGACATGGATAGGATAAATAGACAAAGTCTTTTCCCTGGGGTCGGGGAGTCCAGAACTAGAGGACTTGGGTTTAGGGTGAGAGGGGATAGATATAAAAGAGACCTAAGGGGCAACTTTTTCACGCAGAGGGTGGTACGTGTATGGAATGAGCTGCCAGAGGAAGTGGTGGATGGTGGTACAATTGCAATATTTAAGAGGCATTTGGATGGGTATATGAATAGGAAAGGTTTGGAGGGATATGGGCCGGGTGCGACTAGATTGGGTTGGGATACCTGGTCAGCATGGGCGGGTTGGACCGAAGGGTCTGATTCCGTGCTGTACATCTCTATGACTCTATAATTCTAGGAGCAAAGAACAATGCAGCACAGGAACAGGCCCTTCAGCCCTCCAAGCCTGTGCTGACACATTTTGCACTTCCATTCTAAAACTGTCTTCACTTACACAATCTGTAGGGAAAGGTTGAATAGGCTGAGGCTGTTTTCCCTGGAGTGTCAGAGGCTGAGGGGTGACCTTATAGAGGTTTATAAAATCATGAGGGGCATGGATAGGATAAATAGATAAAGTCTTTTCCCTCGGGTGGGGGAGTCCAGAACTAGAGGGCATAGGTTTAGTGTGAGAGGGGAAAGATATAAAAGAGACCTAAGGGGCAACTTTTTCACAGAGAGGGTGGTGTATGGAATGAGCTGCCAGAGGAAGTAGTGGAGACTGGTGCAATTACAGCATTTAAAAGTCATCTGGATGGGTATATGAATAGGAAGGGTTCGGAGGGATATGGACCAGGTGCTGGGAAGTGGGAGTAGGTTAGGTTAGGATATCAGGTCGGCATGGACGGTTTGGACTGTAGGGTCCTTTTCTGTGCTGTACATGTCTATGATTCTATGACTATAAATACTTGGAGTGTTCCATAGCAACAAGGCCAGTCCCATTCTTTGCAATGCCAGGAACAGCTATCAACTCTATATATAATGACACTTGTGTTTGTGCAACAAGGGTCTACACACAGCTTAATGAGCCACACTCAATGGTGACCATCAGGATGAGGACAACATTGGGTATGTTCTTCCCTTCTTTATCCAGAGTTTTGGACGTGGAAGTCTCTGTTGACCTGGTCTATCTTAGACTTCCAGGTGAAATGGAAGATGGCCCAGATGACTGAAACAGCATAGTTTTGGGGGATGGGCCAGGACTGTACTATGTACAACACCTGCTGATCAGCTTTTTACCCACAATGCAGAGGGAACAGCACTCCCAAAGGATCAGTTTCTGCTTCACCTTGGTGATGTGCACCTCCTAGGATTTTGTGTATGCCCAGGCCCCTCTGAACCATACTCCCAGCACCTTCAGGTAATCCAAAGGATCAGTTGACCCAGTTCCCAAAGAACATGGCCTTGCTCTTGTCTTGATTTACCTTGGTTCCTAAGGCCAGTTTGCGCTGGACATAGATGCTCATGAAGTCCATTCCCAGAATGTAAACAAGCTATGTCACAGCACCCTCTGGTTATAATTATTTGAAGGATCTTAATTAAACCTACCATTAGTATTGCAACAGGATGATTAAGTAATTCAAGAGTGATTCGCTAATTCATATAATGCCTATAGTGCCAAACCAGGCCATTTGGCCCAACAAAATCCACACTGACTCTCCAGACAGACTCACCCCCCTACCCTATACCTTTCACCTTGCACGTTCCATGGCTAATCCACCTAACCTGCACGTCCCTGCACACTATGGAAATCCACTTAACCTGCACATATTTGAAGTGTGGGAGGAAACTCATGCAAACAGGGGGAAAATGTGCGAATTCCAAACAGGCAGGTGCCTGAGGCTGGAATTGAACTCAGGCCCCTGGTGCTGTGAGGAAGTAGAGCTAATTTCTGAGCCACCATGCCACATTAATTAAACATAGTATGAGATGTTCTTATCTATGTCCCATGCATAAAAAAACTGCAGCTGCATATTCTATGTTAGTTCTGTTACCTTGGATCTACAGAGGTACTATTGTTCTTCCTCTGAAGACTGCATTAATCAAATATTTTCCCAAGCTCTCCAACTACTGTCAGCCATGTTCTGCAGCATTAGCCATGGGCAGCCATTCGCCATTTTGTGTTGCTCAGTCATGGGCATCCCTAACAGGCCGAATAGCTTCTTTCTGCACTACCTCATGATCCTTTGGTCAGTACAGGAGAAAGTTATATCTTTGGTGGAGGTCCTCATAGTGGAGGCAATCAAGTATTTAAAGATGCCTATTTCAAAGGAATGCGCATTAAAGGTGGATAAACCCCCAGGACCTGATCAGATGTACCCGAGAACTCTGTGGGAAGCTAGAGAAGTGATTGCTGGGCCTCTTGCTGAGATATTTGAGGTATCATCGATAGTCACAGGTGAGATGCCGGAAGTCTGGAGGTTGGCTAACGTGGTGCCAACGTGGTGCCACTGTTTAAGAGGGGTGGTAAGGACAAGCCAGGGAACTATAGACTGGTGAGCCTGAAATCGGTGGTGGGCAAGTTGTTGGAGAGAATCCTGAGGGACAGGATGTACATGTATTTGGAAAGATAAGGGCTGATTTGGGATAGTCAACATGGCTTTGTGCGTGGGAAATGATGTCTCACAAACTTGATTGAGTTTTTTGAGGAAGTGACAAAGAAGATTGAGGGCAGAGCAGTAGGTGTGATCTATATGGACTTCAGTAAGATTTTTGACAACATTCCCTATGAGAGACTGGTTAGCAAGGTTAGATCTCATGGAATACAGGGAGAACTAGCCATTTGGAACTTTGTTTCAAGGTAGAAGACAGCGGGTGGTATTAGAGAGTTGTTTTTCAGACTGGAGGCCTGTGTCCAGTGGAGTGCCACAAGGATCGGTGCTGGGCCCTCTCCTTTTCGTCATTTATATAAATGATTTGGATGTGAGCATAAGAGGAATAGTTAACACCAAAATTGGAGGTGTAGTGGACAGCGAAGAGGGTTACCTCAGATTACAACAGGATCTGGACCAGATGGGCCAATGGGCTGAGAAGTGGCAGATGGAGTTTAATTCAGATAAATGTGAGGTGCTGCATTTTGGGAAAGCAAATCT
>NC_057710.1:14367-17240 GCF_004010195.1 Chiloscyllium plagiosum
CAGAGGGTGGTACGTGTATGGAATGAGCTGCCAGAGGATGTGGTGGAGGCTGGAACAATTGCAACACTTAAAAGGCATCTGTATATGAATAGGAAGGGTTTGGAGGGACATGGGCCGGGTATTGGCAGGTGGGACTAGATTGGGTTGGGATATCTGATCAGCATGAACGAGATGGATCGAAGGGTCTGTTTCTGTGCTGTACATCTCTATGACTGTGTGTAGGGACTATCAGTGAGTGCCTGTCTAATTTTGATGAATTCTTTTCTCCCTGCACAGGTGTGGTATCCAAATCACATCAGGATCTCTGTGACTCTGGAGGGAAAGGATTTAATACTGGACCTTGAGCAGAATAGGTGTGTGAGTATTTCATTGCAGAAGAGAGAATTCTGGGTTTCTGTTAAACTCTCCCTGACCAATCTGTGCATGGAGTCAGACCACACTGTTTCAATTCAATCAAGGGTTTCTCAGTCTCCAATGGACAACCAATCACAAAACAAATCCTCCAACCCTGTAAAGATTTACAAAGATTTTGCCAGGGTTGGAGGACTTGAGCTACAGGGAGAGGTTGAACAGGCAGGGGCTGTTTTCCCTGGAGTGTCGGAGGCTGAGGGGTGACCTTTTATAGGTTTATAAAATCATGAGGGGCATGGCTAAGGGAAATAGATAAGGTATTTTCACTGGGGTGGGGGAGTCCAGAACTAGAGGGCATAGGCTTAGGGTGAGAGGGGAAAGATATAAAAGAGACCTAAGAGGCAAATGTTTCACTCAGAGGGTGGTACGTGTATGGAATGAGCTGCCAGAGGATGTGGTGGAGGCTGGTACAATTGCAACATTTAAGAGGCATTTGGATGGGTATATGAATAGGAAGGGTTTGGAGGGATATGGGATGGGTGCTGGCAGGTGGGACTAGTTTGGGTTGGGATATCTGGTCGGCATGGACCGGTTGGACCGGAGGGTCTGTTTCCATGCTGTACATCTCTATAACTCTATGACATCCCTCCCCTATAAATCCGGGGACTTGGGCCTGTTCTTTCTCTTGTAGCCTCTCCTGGGATATTTTCCCACCTGGACCAGTTCCTCTGATGCAGCCTCAGATATAGGGGGTGAGTATTGGATCATAGCCAGCCTCTTGCACCCAGAGTGTCTAGGAAGAAATTCTTCATCTTCTTCAGGTGCTAAAGGCATCACGGCTGTGACATCCAACGTGTCCACCTCAGAATCCAAGGATTCTTTGACGTTGGACAGAGGGGGAGGATCCATGATTCCGACAGCCTTCCTGCCTGTTCTGAGGGGCTTCTGCTCTGTTTGTGAGTTTGCAGCTTTCATGTGGTCTGTGTGCTAGTGCACAGCTACCTCTCCTACTTGAATTTTGCACGCCACAGGGACCTGAACTTGTGTCAACCACGCCTCTTACTTATGCTACTTCTGTGGTTTTGGCACCAAACTTTATCGTCTGAAGTAAAGGAGGAGTTTTGTGTCTGGCATTGGCACCGTCTCCCAGGAAATCCAGGAAGATCCGTTTTAGCCTGGTACAGAGTCTTCTTCCTATGAACAACTCTGCTGGAACTATCCCAGTAGCTGTCTGAGGAGTGGTTAGATAATCAAACAGGAATCAGATCAGTTTGCCATTGAGTGAAGCTGTAGGTGGTATCTTTAAGCCTGCCTTCAGACTTTGGGCTGCTCTTCCCACCAGACCAATGCACGATAGATGGTATGGTATTGTTCTTAGGAGAAAGTGAGCATTGCAGGTGCTAGAGATCGGAATTGAAGACTGCAGTGCTGGAAAGGCACAGCAGGTCAGGCAGCATCAGAGGAGCAGGAGAGTCACCTTTTCAGGCATAAGCTCTTCATCAGGGATGGTGAAGTTGACTCTTCTGCTCTCCGAATGCTGCCTGACAGTTTGTGCTGTTCTTATATGCTGAATGCCATTCGACTTTAGGAAATACTCAAATTCCCAGCTGGTAAACAATGGCCCGTTGTCTGTGATGAACACTTCTGGGAGCCCGTGTATTCCAAAAGATACTCAATAAAGTTTTCTATCAATGTCCCCGTGTTTGACGAATGAACTCCATTTATGTCTAACCACTTTGAGTGCGTGTCCACAATAACTAAGAATGTTGAGCCCATGAAAGGGCCAGCATTGTCGAAATATAACTGGGTGCAGGGTTTGTCTGGCCATTCCCACAAATGTGGGCGAGCTGCTGGTGGTAATCTTTGTTGGTGCTCTGGGCACTGTCCCATCAATTGGATGTTTGCATCTAATCCTGGCCACCAGGCAGAACATGTCCCCAGCATCTTCATCTCCGAAACCCCGGACTACTCTGGTGGCATGTGACCTTTGCTCAGGGTCATCATCCTTACTCCCCATAATAAAATGCCCCCACCTTTGAGAATCTGGTCTCACCAGGAACATAAAGGTTTCAGTTCTGGTTGTGATGGTTCAGTTGTGCCAGGACCAGACTTCTTTGCATCCAAAGTCTGATTATCAGCAGTGACCAGTGTGTATCTAAAAAGTTAAAATCCAGAGTGGAGTTTTCCAGGGGAGGTACCACTGGTGGTGGACCTATCAGCAGGAGGCTGCTCAAGGCAACCGCATTTGCTACTGGGCCTCCCAGATGGTGTTCCAACTTATAATTGTATGCACATAGAATGAGAGCCCTGAAACTATGAGTGGCATGACCTTGTCTTTTTTTGAGTAGTCCTAGCAGGGGCTTGTGTTATGTTGGTAAAAACAATGACTGCAGATGCTGGAAACCAGATTCTGGATCAGTGGTGCTGGAAGAGCACAGCAGTTCAGGCAGCATCCGAGGAGCTTCACAATCTACGTTTCGGGCAAAAGCTCTTCATCAGGAATAAAGGCAGAGAGCCTGAAG
>NC_057710.1:18576-20801 GCF_004010195.1 Chiloscyllium plagiosum
TCACCCATTGTACTCTATGCTACTTTCTCCCCACCCCCACCCTCCTCTAGCTTATCTCTCCATGCTTGTGTTATGTTGCCATTACAAATGTACATCTGTAAAGGTATTGGTGGATCTTACTTCCTCCTAAGATGGCTGCCAAACCTTCCTTCTCTATCTGGGTGTATTGTTGCTTGGCATCAGCCAAAGTCCAAGAAGCATACGCTGTCAGGCGTTCCTCTCCACTGGGCCATGGGTGAGCCAACACCACCCCAATATTGTCTGGGGAGGCATCACATGTTGACACTACAACGTCTTAGGATCATGGTGTGCCAACACCTTAGACAACAATAACCACTTCTTCATTTCCCTAAAGCCGACATCTTGGCTCTGAGACCATTTCCAAGGCTGACCCTTTTTCAATTTGAAATGTAGGGATGCCAGGATGGAGGCCAGGGTGTGCATGAATTGTCGGTAATTATCCATCAATCTCAGGAAAAGCCTAAGCTCTGGTACAGATGTGGGAGGAGGGGCACCTTTGATTGCCCTCCCTTTACCTTCCAACAACCCGGTCTTGTTTATTCTGTTGCCCAGGTCGGTCACTTGGGATGCCTGGAACACACACGGTTCCTTTTTCAGGACATCTATCTACTTTGGAGAAATGTCTAAGCACTCTGTCCAAGTTCTCAAAGTGCTCTTTATTGGTCTTCCCATCGATTAACACGTCATCCAGATAAGTGTCAACCTTGGGTAGACCTTGTAAAAAATTCTCCATCGTCCTCGGAAAAACTGTACAGGGACTGACGATACCCCAAATGGCAATCTTGTATTTTGGGCACAGACTCTAATGGGAATGAATTGGAGTTTACTTCTGGGAATCCTCATCTAACTGCAATTGCATGTCCCACACGGCTGTGTGGAGCTCATGAAGGACAGCCCCTGCCCCCACAGCCCCGCGCCATCTTTGCTGATAAATCCCCAATGCAAAGGAATAGGTATTTATCCAGCTTCAAGCAGCTGCCTACTATTTGTTTAAAATCCCCACAAAGTGAGCAGTCAAACTTCACAATCAGGACGATTGATGGTGCCCAATCAGCAAACTGTTCTGCTTTAATGGTTCCTTCACGGTCTAGCCTCCTGATTTCAGCCTCGACATAAGGCAAATGGCACTGGGTGGGCCTTGTGGAATCGTGCAATTACTTCCTGATCAACACACACGGTGGCCTGGTCTCCTCTGATAGGCCCTTGACCTTCCTGAAAACCCTCCGGGTATTTAATTAAGACTTTACTCAGGCAGCTATTTGCAAATTGAAAAATGTTGAGCCCATCAAGGTGATTGCTTCTCAACCAATTTTGTCTCATCAGGATTGGGTCCAAGCCTTTTACAACAAGATTAGATTCCATACAGTGTGGAAATAGGCCCTTTGGCCCAACATGTCCATACTGACTCTCCAAAGAGTAATCCACCCAGACCCATTCCCCTCTGACTAATGCACCTTACACTATGGCCAATTTAGAATGGCCAATTTACCTGGCCTGCGGGTGGAAACCTATGCAGACACGGGGAGAATGTGCAAACTCTACACAGACAGTCGCTCAAGGCTGGCAATCAAACCTGGGTCCCTGGCATTGTGAGGCAGCAGTGCTAACCACTGAGCCACCGTGCCGCCCTAACTTTTCATATGAGACCAACCGAAGTTGTACCCTTCATCTGTAAAGGTTCCCCTATGTACATTCACAGTCTAGCCAAGGTTTTACATCAACTTAAGTGTTGGAGTCCAGAGTGAATTTTGTTAAAGACTGTTGTAATGGCTGCACTGGTATCGACACTTAGTAGAACCAGGTGACCATTTAACCAGATGTTTATTTTGATTGGTTCTGATTTGGATATTGCTAAGCAATGTAAGTGTTCCCATCCACCTGTTGGTGGACTTTGCAGAGTGTGCACTCTCCTGAATACTCCATTTAGGTCTAGTCCACACACTGGCAGGAACTAAAATGGCTTCGGCCTGGATCTTAACTGTTTGGCTGAGACTTGGCTTGGTTTTGCTATGGGCTGACCGAGAGTCTCTCTGGGTTAGTGGTGCTGGAAGAGCACAGCAGTTCAGGCTGCATCCGAGGAGCAGTAAAATTGACGTTTCGGGCAAAAGCCCTTAATCAGGAATAAAGGCACAGAGCCTGAAGGTTGGAGAGATAAGTGAGAGGAGGGTGGGGGTGAGGAGAAAGTAGCATAGAGTACAATAGGT
>NC_057710.1:21611-23434 GCF_004010195.1 Chiloscyllium plagiosum
TCAATTTCCACTACCAGGAAGATAGGAAAACACCCGGGTGGCCAGTGGCAAACACTGCCCTTCACATCAAAGGGAAGTGCTGTGTGATCAAAACAGTGAGGGGGAGGGTAGGGACTAAATCAAAATAGAGTTGGAGGGAGAAATGATGCACTCCACTCCCTGCGGCGCCCACCTCTCCCTGAACAACTCCAGGGTGTTGGTGGAGACCGCGTGCTCCTTCTCCAAGGACACCCGGGCTCTAACATAACCGCGGAAGAGAGGCAGGCAAATCTCCTGTTTATTTTTATTTTTTATTTTTTTTTAAACCCGGGTGGCCAGTGACAAACACTGCCCTTCACATCAAAGGGACAGTGCTGTGTGATCAAAACAGTGAAGGGGAGGGTAGGGACTAAATCAAAATAGAATTGGAGGGGAAAGTAATGCACTCCACACAGTCCTGTTTGTTTTTTTTCCCTGTTTTTTTTCTTTTTAACCCCCACACTACCACCTAAATGCGGTAGTGCTTATTTTTTCCCCAGCACCCATGGTGTGTGTGTGCAGGTGTGAGACACAGTGAAAGACACAAAGTGCACGAATCTTTATTCAATTTCCACCACCAGGAAGATAGGAAAACACCCGGGTGGCCAGTGACAAACACTGCCCTTCACATCAAAGGGCAGTGCTGTGTGATCAAAAACAGTGAAGGGGAGGGCAGGGACTAAATCAAAATAGAGTTTGAGGGAGATATGATGCACTCCACTCCCTGCGGCGCCCACCTCTCCCTGAACAACTCCAGGGTGTTGGTCGACACCGCGTGCTCCTTCTCCAAGGACACCCGGGCTCTAACGTAACCGCGGAAGAGGGGCAGGCAAATCTCCTGTTTATTTATTTTTTATTTTTTTTCTTTTTCTTTTTTTCTTTTTTTTTTTTTCAGCACCCATGGTGTGTGTGTGCAGGTGTGAGACACAGTGAAAGACACAAAGTGCACCAATCTTTATTCAATTTCCACCACCAGGAAGATAGGAAAACACCCGGGTGGCCAGTGACAAGCACTGCCCTTCACATCAAGGGACAGTGCTGTGTGATCAAAACAGTGAAGGGGAGGGTAGGGACTAAATCAAAATAGAGTTGGAGGGAGAAATGATGCACTCCACGCCCTGCAACACTCCTGTTTTTCTTTCCCCAGGGTATTGGTCGACACCGCGTGTTCCTTCTCCAAGGACACCCGGAACACTCCCCTTTATATTCTTTTTTTTTCAGTGACAAACACTGCCCTTAACACTTCTTTTTTTTTCCTTTTAACCCCCACAATACCACCTAAGTGCGGTAGTGCTTATTATATATTTTTTTCCCCAGCACCCATGGTGTGTGTGTGCAGGGGTGAGACACAGTGAAAGACACAAAGTGACATTCCTGTTTAAATATTTTTTTTTCCAAATTCCACCACCAGGAAGATAGGAAAACACCCAGGTGGCCAGTGACAAACACTGCCCTTCACATCAAAGGGCAATGCTGTGTGATCAAAACAGTGAGGGGGAGGGTAGGGACTAAATCAAAATAGAATTGGAGGGAGAAATGATGCACTCCACTCCCTGCGGCGCCCACCTCTCCCTGAACAACTCCAGGGTGTAATCTCCTGGTTATATATATATATTTTTTTTTTTGGCCTGTTTTACTTTTTTTTTACCTAAGTGCGGTAGTGCTTATTTTATACCCAGCACCCATGGTGTGTGTGTGCAGGTGGGAGACACAGTGAAAGACACAAAGTGCACAAATCTTTATTCAAATTCCACCACCAGGAAGATAGGAAAACACCCGGGAGGCCAGTGACAAACACTGCCCTT
>NC_057710.1:23550-26250 GCF_004010195.1 Chiloscyllium plagiosum
GAGAACTGAGTTACACCTGAAATACATTGTGTGCATCAGGAGGAGTTTAAAAATCAGTCCTCACTAAAAGGAATGCCAGTTAACAAACTGGCTAAATAATTCAGCCAGTTCAGGAATCAGGTTTCCCCTTCCAGAAAAGAAGGGAAGCAGAAACTAACAGTAACATACTGACTATAACTCCAGCCAGCCCAGAGTCAGTTCCTAAACTGAGAAGACTCTGAGTCTCCTGTTTATATCAGTCAGCCAGGACTCCCTGATTGGACTAGCTTAACAGCCTCAATCAGGAAACTTAGTCTCTGTGGCCAACCTGGCTGACCTCCGGAACATCTTGGCAGTTCCTTCTGAAGATAAAAATGTGGTCGGCTGGTCATGTGAGCTGGGCCGAGCTTGCCTGAGGACTCTGGTTGGGAAGTGAGGAGTTGGAAGCTGAGTGTCATTCAGCACCTGTGATGGTTCCTCTAGTCAAATAGCTTGACGTAAACGGACAGAGCTGAGCAGGTCCTGGGAGTGATTGAAGGATCCATTATTGTACTTTGACAGCACTTCGGTTGGGTCTCTTGTTAACCTGCTTTTGGTAAAGCACTGAGGTCCAAAATGATGTACAAATTCAGTCTAGTCCCTTCCTTACATTGCTGTACTGGCGCTCTCTTTTGATATCTCACTGACAGTGTCAGACAGTGTGTATCTTTGATGGACAGAGGAGTGTGTAGTGCCTCTGCCATTCAGTCTGTCTGTTTTTTCCTAGACTCCTCTTTCCTGCACGATTCCAGGTATCGCACTATGATTCCAATGGGACTCTGGTAACAGAGACAGACACTGAAATGGTGAGTTATCTCTTCAGGCAGAGGCTGAATTCAGGGATTTTCAGAGGCACCTTCCAAAACAGTGCTGCTGACATGGCTTGCTTCTTCCATAACTATGGCATCCCCCTCTCCACCACATTGGTTGACAGGTCCCTCAACCATATCTGACCTACCCGTGCTTCAGCCCTTGCCCCTTCTCATCACTCATAACAGCATGATTAAGTCCCTCACGTCCTCACTTTTCACTGCACCAGCCTCCACATTCTCCGCCATTTCAGACAACTCCAGAGCTGCCACCAAACACATCTTCCCCTCACTCCTACAGTCTGTGTTTTTCAGGGATCGTTCCCTCTGAGACATTCTGGTCCATTCATTGACCACCAACACCATCCCCACTTCCCATGTAACCACAGAAGGTGTAACAGCTGCCCCTTCACCTCCTCCCTGCTCACCATCCCTGGGCCGAAGCAGTCATTCCAGGTGAAGCAGCATTCCACCTGTACCTCCTCCAACCTTGTCTGTTGTATTCACTGCAGCCATTGGAGAAACCAAACGCAGACTGGGTGACCATTTGTGCTACTTTTCTGGTCTGTGTACAAGCAGGACCCTGATCTTCCCGTAGCCAGTAATTTTAACACAGTGTCCTGCTCGCTTGCCCACTTGTCTGTCCTCAGCATGCTGCAGTGCTCCAATGCAAACTGAAGGAGCGACATCTCATCTTCAGACTATGTTACATCCTCTGGATTTCATTATGTGTTTAACACCTTCAAATTGTGATTCAACTCCTATTTCTTCCCTTTCCATTAGCTTTACTTGTTACAGTCTCTGTCACCATGTTCTTCCTCCCTTCCCACACCCCAGTGACTGTCTGTTCTTGCAATTCTGGCAGTTAGACACACCATTGTTCTTCCATGCTCACATCCCAATCACTTAATCTGTACTTTCAACATCTTTTCTTCCCCAGCACCCTCCCATCCATACCCTCAACTGGAGCATACTTCACTTCGGCTCTGAATAAAAGCCATCTACACTCAAAATGTTATTTTGCTCTCTCTCCATGGATGCTGCCTGACCCGTTGTGATCTCCAGCATTTGTTGTTTTCAGTACAGATTCCAGCATCTGCAGTAATTTGCTCCTACATGCATCACAAGCTTCTCTCCATGGGATACTGTCTCACAGCCAATGAGATTCCAACTCCACACTTTGTGGTCAGAGTCTTTGCTTCAGCTGCTGGTATGGTCCATTTAACACACAGCTGAATTGTGGGCAGTGTGATCTCTTGTGATAATGTCAGTCTCAGGAGATATAATGCTGAGATGTTTTATATTTCTTTTTATTTATTCATTTGTGGAAAGTGGGTGTCATTGACTGGGCCCAGCATTTAATGCCCATCCCTATTTGCCCCTGAGAAGGTTGGGGGTGAGCTGCCCTCTTGAATTGCTGCAGTCCATGTGCTGTGGGTTGACCCACAATGCCCTTGGGGAGGGAATTCCATAATTCTGACTCAGTGACAGTAAAGGAACAGCGATATATTTACAAATCAGAACGGTGAGTGGCTTGATGGAGATCTCTCTGCCACCCTTATCCTTCCAGGTGGAAATGGTTGTGGGTTTGGAAGGCGTTGTCTGAGGATCCTTGGTGGATTCCTGCAGTGCTTCTTGTAGACAGTACACACTGCGGCTACTGAGCATTGGTGGTGGAGGGAGTGGATGTTTGGGATGTGCTGCCAATTAAGCGGGGGCTGCTTTGACCTGGTTGGTGTCAAGCTTCTTGTGTGTGGTTGGAGCTAAAACTATCCAGGGCAAGTGGGGAGTATTCCATCACATTCCTGACTTGTGCCTTGTCGATGGTAGACAGGCTTGGGAAGTCAGGAGGCCATGGAGTCCTACAGCACGG
>NC_057710.1:26750-31943 GCF_004010195.1 Chiloscyllium plagiosum
TCAGTACCTGGACTTGGATTGTGCCAATGGCTGCGCTATTTGTGTTTCTGATGGCCCTGATTAGCTTCCTGTTGTGGTTCCTGATGAAGAAGAAATTGATATGCACCAAAGCAAGGAGACCAACTTCTACAATAGAAACATCATCTGCTCTAAGGTAAGGATCTCTGTAATTCCACCCAGACAGTTGCCCGAAGCTGGAATCGAACCGAGGTGCCTGGCACTGTGGGGCAGCAATGCTAACCACTGAGCCACTGTACTGCCCCCAAACTGTCACCTTCAATGTAAAGCAGAGATATAAAGCAGCTTCAGGAGGATTTGGATAGACTCAGTGAATGGGCCAGAACACAGCAGATGGAATATAATATAGAAACATGTGAGGTTATCCACTTTGGTCAGAGAAACAGAGGTGCAGAGTATTTCTGAAATGGTGAGAGGCTGGAAAATGTCAATGTACAAAGGGACCTGGGTGTTCTTGTTGATATGGCACTAAAGGCTAACTTCCAACAGGTTATTAGGAAGATGAACAGAGCATTAGTCTTGAGTATGAGAGAATGAGAGTATGGAACAGTAAAGTCTTCCTTCAATTGTACAGAAGCTTCACCTGGAGTACTGTATGCAGTTTTCATCTCCATATCTCAGGCAAGATATTATTGTTCCAGAAATAGATACCAAAGACACCTACGTCAGATTCCTGCTCATTGACTCCAGTTCCATCTTCAGCACCATCATCCCCTCCAGACTGATCTCAAAACTCCGAGACCTTGGAGTCTGCTCCGCCCCCCCTGCAGCTGGATTCTCAGCTTCCTGACCCACAGACCGCAGGCAGTGAGGATAGACAACAGCACCTCCTCCACGAGGACCCTCAACACTGGAGCCCCCCAAGGATGTGTTCCCAGCCCCCTCCTGTACTCCTTGTACACCCACAGCTGTGTGGCCAAACTCTGAACAAACCCTATCTACATGATCGCTGATGACTGCACTGTGGGAGGATGGACATCTAACAACAACGAGTCAGAATAGAAAAGGGAGATAGAGGGCTTGGTGATGTGGTGTAATGAGAACAACCTCTCTCTCAATGTCAGCAAAATGAAAGAACTAAAGAAGTCAATCAGAGTGTTCAGAAAGCTAATCACTGAGTTCAGAAAGCTCCCATCTAAAGCAATGGAGCAGAGGTTGAGAGGGTGGAGAGCCTCACATTCCTCAGAGTGGCGACAACATATACCCTGTCCTGGACTTGAGATGTCAATTGTTTTTTTGCTTATTCACTCACACAATGAGGGTGTGGCTGGTTCAGCAGCTTCTTGGCCAGAGAGCAGTTAAGAGTCAACCACATTGCTGCAGGTGTGGAATCACATGAAGGTCAGACCAGGTCAGGATGGCAGATTCCTTCCCTAAAGACATTAATGAACCAGGTGGAGTTTTCCTGGACAATGGGTTCATGGTCATCATTAGGTTTACAAAGTTAAAAATCACACAACACGAGTCGTGAGTTCATGGAATGCCCTGCCAGTAGCAGTGGTGGACTCTCCCTCATTATGGGCATTTAAGCGGGCATTGGATAGGCATATGGAGGATAGTGGGCTAGTATAGGTTAGGTGGGCTTGGATTGGCGCAACATCGAGGGCCGAAGGGCCTGTACTGCGCTGTATTCTTCTATGTTCTATGTTCTATGTTATAGTCCAACAGGTTTAATTGGAAGCACACTAGTTAGTTGGACTATAACCTGGTGTTGTGTGATTTTTAACTTTGTACACCACAGTCCAACACCGGCATCTCCACATCGTCATTAGGTTTGTTTTATTCCAGGTATGTATTGAATTTAAATATCACCATCTGCCTGGGTGGGATTTGAACCCAGGTCCCCAGAACATGACCACAGTTTTTGGTTAATAGCCGAGCAATAATACTACTAGAGCAATAATACTACTAGGCCAGTGCCTTCCCCACGTAGATGCGATGGTCAAGAAGATACAACAACTCCTCTTCTTCCTCAGGCAGCTCAGGATATTCAGCATGTCCATATGGACCCTCACCAACTTCTACAGATACACCATTGAGAGTAGACTGTCCGGGTGTATAACGGCCTGATACGGTAACAGCTCTGCCCAGGACCGTAAGAAACTGCAGAAGGTTGTGTGCACAGCCCAGACCAACACGGAATCCACCCTCCCATCCATGGACTCCATTTACACAGCTCACTGCCACGGAGAGGCTGCCAACATCATCCAAGCCCCCTCCCACCCCGATAATGATCTCCTCCAACCTCTTCCATCAGGCAGCCTGAACACACGCACCAACAGGTTCATAAACAGCTTCTTCCTGGTCATTAATGGACTCTGAGAAAGTGAGGACTGCAGATACTGGAGACCAGAGTTGAAAAATGTGTTGCTGGAAAAGCACAGCAGGTCAGGCAGCATCCGAGGAGCAGGAGAATCGACGTTTCGGGCATAAGCCCTTCTTCAGGGCTGGTCTAGGCTGTGCACACAACCTTCTGCAGTTTCTTACGGTCCTGGGCAGAGCTGTTACCGTATCAGGCCGTTATACACCTGGACAGTCTGCTCTCAATGATGTATCTGTAGACGTTGGTGAAGGTCCTTATGGAGAGTCCATTAATGGACTCTCCAACCATAACTAATGCTGATCTTGCTAATGTTGCTCTTGTCTAGTGCATACCCCGTGCAGTGTAACCTGCATCCCTCTGTTGAAATCTTTTTGATCTGTACATTCTTGCTTCCTGAACTGCTTATAAACAAAGGTTTTCACTGTAAATCGGTATATGTGACAATGAATCGATCTGGGAGAAAGTGAGCAGTGCAGGTGCTGGAAAAGCACAGCTGAGTAGGCAGCATCCAAGGAGCAGGAGAATCAATGTTTCAGACATAAGCCCTTCATCAGGAATCTATCAATCAATTATTCAAGACCAGCCAGGGAGAAATAGGCACAAGATCAGTCTATTAAGCCCCTCAAACCTACTCCACATTCAATATGTTCATAGCTGATGAACTCTGGTCAGTTGGCAGCTACACAATCATCAGATTATAATTTGCCTTGCGAGCTATGTTGAACATTCAGTTGGGAACCAATTGAAGAATCCCCTTCTGTCCTATATGGTGGGTATCATGGACAGAGAGCTGGACAGCCAGAGATTGGAACCTGCCAGCCTGTTTCCTGTGACCCACCCTGTGGATGAAACCTGGGCTGGATCCAGATGGCAAGTTGTCATTTCCTGTCATTATGTCCTGTGTGAACAGGCTTATTGCCAGAACCGTACATTGGAACATCAGGAGCAAACTGCAGCTTCCCACCAGGTTTGAGGGATGAAAGGGCTGCTGTATGAGGGCCAGTTAAATAGGCTGGGCTTGTAATCACTGGAGTTCAGAAGAATAGGGGAATCTGATTAACGTATAAACACCAAAGGGGACTGAAAAGGTAGACGTTGAGTAGATGTTCCCCTATTTGGGGCAATCTCTTTGAACAAGAGGTCATAGATATAGAGTGAGAGCAGGTAGGGTCAAAACTGAGATGAGGAGAAACGACTTGCCTCAGAGGGTTGGGAATCTGTGGAACTCACTGCCCCAGAGTGCAGTGGAAGCAGAATCAACAAAATAGGTTCACGGAAGAAATAGATAGGTTTCTGATGAAAATCAGAATAAAGGGCAATGGGGAGCTGGCAGGAGAAGGGAGCTGAGACCAGCAGAAGATCAGCCATGATCATGTTCAATGGCAGAACAGGCTGGAAGGATTGGGAGCAGGCAATTCAACCTAATTCCAATGTTCCTAACCTGTGTGCAATCTTTCAAATTGGATTCAATCATTTCCAAAACATGTACAGAACTTACCAAATTCCAGCACGTGCTTCATAGACAATGAGGGGTGGGCAATCTGTTACATGGCAATGAGCAAATCACAAGAGAAAAGGAAAGCCAAGACAGTTATTATCAATAAAGGAAAGCTGGGTTCTCCAGTGTACAGCCAGCTCAAAGTGATTTCTTCTTCATTTAGAGCAGACATTGAACTCTCCACAAGACTACAAGATCCACTTCCAAACACAACAGTCTGACAGTCTGACCAGGTGAGTAACAGAATTTCTCATGGACAATGACAATACCTTCCAAACACAAGGTATCAAAGACAAATGGTCAGGGATGATGTGTTGGTGTTCGCCATATACGGCAGCGTGGCAGTGAAAAGAAGCTCAGGTTCTGCCTCCAATTGTTTGAGCCTTTGACCCCAGTGTACTTCCCTTGGGCAGTGAAATGTCCGCACAGAAGGAGAAAGAGAGCATCTGTACAGGACTTTATTACCTCGAAATATCCAACCAATCACACACCATCATCACATGGGAATTTATCCAAATTCTCCAATCAGTGCCACAGGCTGATTTTCTACACCAGCCTGGTTGGCATGCACTCATTCTGACATCTTACACTATTTGGCAGTAAGGTCACATGCTGGGTAATACAAGATGGAGGACAGGAAACGTTTCTGGCTGTACCAGCTGCTCCTTTATTGAGGTATTTTAGGTGTTGGAGGTGATTTCCTCGAATTCCAGGAGCAGCAATTACTGTTTTATATGCTGTTGCATTGTTTTGGAACTTTAGGGAAAAAAAAGTCAAAACAACAGCAGTTTTAAAAGGGAGAAGAGCAGAGGAAGGAAGCACATGGTGAGGTCAGTGCAGGAGACAGAGAGAGAGAAAACGAGAACAAACCTGCACAGTTACTGCCTTTGCTGTTTGAATTTGTGTATCGCTGGACATCGGAGTGCATCTGGGAAATTTAATAAACAGTGAATTTCACAACTAATCTGGGGGCGAAGTTCACAACACAGACTCAGAGAAGTTAATTGTTGTTTTTAGTCTGTCCAAGAGAAAGGCTGTGTTCGTGAGTACAGTGGGTTCTTTCTTGATTATATGTTTTTGGAGATAAGTCTCTTTATTAAACTTAAAATATAAGCCATAGCTCTTAATTTAACCTGGGGCAGTGTTTTGTTGAGGAATAAGACGGTGTTATTTTCTGGGTTTGTAGATTGTGAAGGAGCAAAAATGGCCTTTGCAGTGATATGTACTTCTTGTCAGATGTGGGAGTTTAAAGAGAGTTTAAGGTTTACTGTGGATTATATCTGCCATAAATGCTGTTGGATGCGAATCTTATCAGATCGAATGGATCGGTTGGTGAGACAGATAGAAGCGATGA
>NC_057710.1:35626-47017 GCF_004010195.1 Chiloscyllium plagiosum
TGGGCGGCACGGTAGCACAGTGGTTAGCACTGCTGCTTCACAGCGCCAGAGACCCGGGTTCAATTCCCGCCTCAGGCGACTCTCTGTGTGGAGTTTGCACATTCTCCCCTTGTCTGCGTGGGTTTCCTCCGGGTGCTCCGGTTTCCTCCCACAATCCAAAAAATGTGCAGGTTAGGTGAATTGGCCATGCTAAATTGCCCGTAGTGTTAGGTGAAGGGGTAAATGTAAGAGAATGGGTCTGGGTGGGTTACGCTTCGGCGGGTCGGTGTGGACTTGCTGGGCCGAAGGGCCTGTTTCCACACTGTAAGTAATCTAATCTAATCTAATCTAATCTAATCCCAATGACATGAACATGTAATAAATAAACTATTTTAGAATTTATAACAAAGGTCATTAATAGGGCAAACTAAACTTTTACCAACTTTGTGAAAACAGCTTGTTATTTGAAATGTGCTCCCCACAGTGCAAGGGAGCAGTGAGAGAATAGAGAAAGAAATGCAAAGACAGTGCATTCTCTTCCAAACATTAAAAACCTTTTCTTCTCCCCACAGATTCAGGCGTCTGTCAGCCAACGATAATAATCTTATGACTGTATGATTCCATTATACGTATCCATCTGTGATCGGTGTATGATCCTGGGATGAGAAACTGGATATTTGTGGGGAATGGTACAGATTGGAAACAGCAGACTTAGCACATTACTTGTGAACCTGACTGAAGAACTAAATCTGGTGATGGAGCAAGAAATCATAGCGAGGACAACAGACTCCCCCCAAGAGAGTTGATGTGATCCAATGAGTAGTTCTTTCACTTGGTTGATGAAACATGGTGCTGTTGAGAAAGTGAACTCCTCACATTCACTAGCTTCCATTTCTTTCTCCACAGGAAATCCTGATACAATTTAGGGCTGTTTCTCTTTTCTTTCAGGCCTCAGGAAAGTTAAATCAAGCTGAGTGTTACTGCACAAAAAGGGTGACTAATTAAACTGATTAAACTAAATAAGTAAACTGGTGAAATCTGGTTCTTGTCGAAGGGAAAGTCTACTGTATAAAAGCAAGTCTAGAGCACTCCCAGCACAGATTGTGAGCAACAGAGGACAAAAACACGGGAGTATTGAAATGAACTGAATTTATTGTCATGTGTACCAAGACACGGTGAAAAGCTTTGTTCTGGACATGTCTTATCGTGCCCATTTGCCACCAGGTGGTGGGGATCCCCAATGGAGGGCTCTCTATGTAGGAGTCTGTTAGAAACAAACTTAACAAAATTAGCCAAGACCACCAAAACTGGAAATAAGACAATTTATTTTATGATCTTGCAAGAAAGGGTATCAAATGCTAAAGCAAATGAGCAATGAGCATTGAAGCAAGTATACAGTTATACCTTTGAGCTGCGTGAGGTCACCTCTCCCGACTCCTACATTACCCAATCACCCTAGTTCTCTGCCTGACTTGTGACCTGACTGCCCCTACGTGACTTCTCCTTATCTTGATTAGATTCTCCTTCTATCTCCTTGGGCCGTTAGCTGCAACCGTTTTGTAACTATATTAACACTTGCTGTGCTAGTGTTTCCTATTGTTCTGCTTTGCTGCCTGCACAAACTTGTTTTCCCAGAAGTTTGCTAATCTGATCTTTGCCTGCAGCTGCCCTCTTTCCCTGTTTGTCAGCGCGATGCTTAAGCTTATGATCACTACCCTTTTTGCTACATTTGCGAAAACAACACCCTTCCCCATTTCTCTCAACTCCCTCATTTCTTTTCTTTTCCAACTTGTTGTTTTTGCACTTTCTGCCTCTTTACACCCTTAGGTGCGAAGTTCATCCCCAATTTCTCTTATATCTTTTATCTTTTTCCTTATTATCTCTGCCTTTTCTTCCACTGTGGAAGAGGTGTCTGGGATGAAAGTGCAGCATTCTTTCCCGATTAAAGCACAGGTTCCCCCATTTTCGGCCAAGATATAGTCTAAAGCTATTCGATTCTGTAAAGCTGTTAGTCTCGTGGCCACCATTTCGGTGGTTATGGCCACTGTTTGGGACTCAGTTTCTCGAAATGAGTCAGCGGTATCATTAACCAATTTTTCAAGGGCTTGCCACCAGTTTCTGTATTTCTCTCCCCGCCCTTGCAGTGCCATAATTTGGGAATAATGTCCACCAGAAACGGTCCCATTCAGAGACCTCTTGGATTTTACGGCTTATTCCCTTTTCCTTTTTCAGGGTGGGGGACAATATAAGCGGGGTAACAGCAGCCACTCCAGCTTTTTTGTTTCTGTGGTAATGTCTGAGTTTTTACTGGATTGTCCCAACATTTACTGTCGGTGCAACCGCCACTCCATACGTACTTCTCACCCAGCATATAGGGATATGCCTTGGACCCGCATATCCAATAGGTCCTGTTTAATAATGGGGGAATATTGGTGGCCTTGGCTTGGTTAGTGTAGACGCAAGATGATTTTCCTAATTGGAAGGGGGCAGTATCATTCTGATTACAGAAACAAGTGGCGTTTGCTGTTCCTGTTGGCAGATGAACACTAAGTCCATTAATAGGACCCAGGGTTTTAGGGGCGGGTTGAATTAGATTACTTACAGTGTGGAAACAGGCCCTTCGGCCCAACAAGTCCACACCGACCCGCCGAAGCGCAACCCACCCATACTCCTACATTTACCCCTTACCTAACACTACGGGCAATTTAGCATGGTCAATTCACCTGACCTGCACATTTTTGGATTGTGGGAGGAAACCGGAGCACCCGGAGGAAACCCACGCAGACACGGGGAGAATGTGCAAACTCCACACAGAGAGTCGCCTGAGGCGGGAATTGAACCCGGGTCTCTGGCGCTGTGAGGCAGCAGTGCTAACCACCGTGCCACCCTTGAAATGTGCTGCTCTGGTCAAAGGAGAAAAATGAGAAGTGAGGTGGCAAGGTTGGAGCAGTAGATTGGTGGAGTGCATTGCAGATTCTGGATAGTTATGCAGAGTGTAAGAAAGCTGTGATTCAGCATCCTATCACTGCAGCTACAGTCCCATCATTTACATTTGTCCCAATGCTGACAAGCCTGTGGGGGCAGGCTGCTGGTATTCACATGTTTCAAAGCACACACAAATTCATTTGGTTCACAGACTTAGCTCAGACTTCTGATCACAGTTCTTTGTTTTTACAAAGGACAATCTTTGAAGATCTTATGTTCAAACAATTAACAATGATATGGTATGTTCCGGACTGATGACTTGGCAAACTGAGTGTTTGCTTGTGGAATTTTTAATGTAAAGTGCAATTTGCACTTAACTTGTTTCATTGACTAAACATTGTGGATTTCAAAGGATTGCCATAATGCTATTAATTGCCTTCATCAAAAAGGATTGGCATGTTTTCACTGAATGATGGGCATGGTATGCAGTCAGTAGCCGACATGTTAACCGCTCTGTCTAAATACAATGATTCACAATGAAATCAGGAATAAAAGACAGATTACATTTGTACAATTGTACACCAGTCTGTGAGTTCTAAATTGACTTTTCTAATAACTTAAATTACTTTTGAAAGTCTGTCATTGTGTTCCTAAGAACAGATAATGTGGAGCCAAGTGCCACAATATAGTTTTTCAAAAACTTGTCATTAAACTCGACCATGGGTAGCTCTCCCTTCCCTCCCAGGAATGGCAGCCCGAACATCATTTCATAAGGAGGAAGTCTGATATCATGCCTAGGGGCCGTCCGAATGCGTAATAGTGCAATAGGTAAGCATTTAGTCCGTGGTAATCGAGTCTCTAAGACTAACTTTGATAATTGCTTCTTTAAGGTTTGATTCATTCTTTCCACCTGTCCAGAGGAGGGTGGGTGCCAAGGAGTATGGAATTCCCAGGAAATTTCTAATCCTGCTATTACCCCTTTGTAAGATCTTAGAAGTAAAATGGGAACCTTGCTCTGAGTCTATAACTTTCCACTATTCCATATCGTGGGATGATATGTTCGAGGAGGGTTTTCACCACTCCTTTTGGGGTAGCTGAAGACATTGGGAAAGCTTCCACCCACCTGGTTAAGTGGTCTACTATGACTAATAAGTACTTTTGTTTCCCTACCATGGGTAATTCTGTATAGTCGACCTGTATGCTCTGAAAAGGTCTTACCCCGGGATTCCTTCCACCTTTTTGCCCTCCTCTTGTTATCTTTTTATTAATCTTTTGGCAAATTGGGCATCCTGAGCATACCTGCTTGGCTAATGTGCATATCCCTTTACATCCGTACTTCCTTAACACTGTCACACATAGCTCGAGAGCCCCAATGACTGCCTTGGTGCAGGGTATTTGGAATGTTTCTCATGACTGGTTTACTCAACATTCCCCTCCCATCCGGGAGATTCCATCTTTCCTTCACTTGTCTTAGTGGCTCCTACCTCCTGGAATTCTTTTTCCTCTTTCTTTGTGTCCACAGGGTTCCTGGAACGAGACGCCACTAGGGGTGTGAGAACCTGTATTTTTGTTACTGTAAGGTTCATAGCTGCCTCTTTGGCTGCTTCGTCTGCTGGCCTATTCCCTCTTGCTTCTAGAGTGTTCCTCTTTTGGTGCCCCAGTACATGAACTATTGCAGTTTCTCGTGGTAATTCCAAACTTTTCAACACTTGTCCTATTAACTCTTCGTATACTAATTCCTTTCCCCGGCTATTGATTAGTCCACGTTCTTGCCATATTTTTCCGAAGGTATGGACCACCCCATAGGCATAGTTAGAGTCGGTGTAAATTGTCCCATCCTGATTTTCTATTTGTTTTAAAGCTTGGTTTAATGCATACAACTTACAAGTTTGGGCCGACCATGTGTTAGGCAACCGGTCAGCCTCAACTGTTCGGTTCTTGGTACCATCCACTACTGCATATCTGTTGTGTCTTTTTCCTTGTACTACTCTTGATGACCCGTCTATAAACAGTCTGTCCCCATCATGCAAGGGAATATCTTTTAGATCTGGTCTAACCTTAGTCTGATACTCAATGATATCTAAACGGTCATGTTCTAATTCTCGTTTGTCCAGAGGTTCTCCCTTCCATGGGAAGGTAGCTGGGTTTAGACAGGTGTCTGTTGCTAACACAAGGTCATCTCTCTCCATCAGGATGGCTTCGTATTTCAAGATTCGTGAGTCTGTCAACCATCTCCCTGCCTTTTGGTTTAGCACAGTTCTGCCTTGATGGGGAGTACTAACGACTAGCGCCCCTCCAAAAGGAAGTTTACGGCTCTCCTTTACCAGTATGGTAGTGACTGCTACTGTCTGTATACATTCAGGCCATCCTCTCGAGACAGGGCCCAAGATCTTGGACAGGAAGGCTATGGGCTGCCTCCTCCCCCCTCCCTTCTGGGTTCACACTCCTAAGGCTGCTCCATCATTTACTGTCACAAAAAGGTGAAATGGTTTCTCGTGGGAGGGAAGGGCCAACACCGGAGCTTGTATTAAACTACGCTTTAACTCATGTAACCCTTCCTTTTCCTCTTCTGTCCAGTGTAGTCTTTCATGTTCAGATTCTATCAATTTATAATATAACCCCTTTGTTTTCTGGGCATATGCTTCTATCTATAATCTACAATAGCCCACTAGCCCCAAGAACTTCCGTAATTCTCGTTTGGTGGTCAGGAGGGGGTAGTTCTACTATCCCTTTAATTCTCTCGGGGTTAATTCGCCTAGTACCCTCACTAACAAGGTGCCCTAAATATTCCTGAAGAAGGGCCTGTGCCCGAAACGTCGAATCTCCTGTTCCCTGGATGCTGCCTGACCTGCTGTGCTGTTCCAGCAATAAAGTTTCAGCCCTAAATATTTCACTTCTTTCTCTACATATTGCAATTTATTCCTAGATACTCTTGAATCTTGTTGCCCTAGGAAATTTAACAGCCTATTGGTGGCCAAGCTCACGTCGTCTCTCTTTCGTCCTGACACAAGTAGGTCGTCCACATATTGTAATAGTGACGTCCTTTTAGACATCTCAAGTTGTCCCAGGACCTGTCCCAGTACTTGCCCCGAATAGATTAGGTGATTCTGTGAATCCCTGGGGAAGTACCATCCATCTGAATTGTTGCTTTCTACCAGTGTATGGGTTTTCCCACTCAAAGGCAAACATGTCACGGCTTTCTGGAGCCAGAGGGCAGGCCCAGAATGCATCCTTTAAATCTATTACACTAAACCAGCGGTGGTCACACGGTATCTTGCCTAGCAAAGCGTACGGATTGGGGACTACCGGGTGTCGTGTTCGAACCAATCAGTTCATTGCTCTGAGATCCTGCACTAATTGATAAGTTCCGTCTGGTTTGCAGACAGGCAGTATCGGGGTATTAAAGGGTGACATACAGGGTTCTAACAATCCGGTTTTTAACAAAGACTATATAACTGGTTGCAGACCTTTATGACCTTCCAGTGATATGGGGTATTGTCTAACCCGAACTGTCTTATTCTCCTGAATCAACGTAATTACCATCGGAGTAATAGTTAGATGCCCTGTATTGAAAATGTGTTGCTGGAAAAGCGCAGCAGGTCAGGCAGCATCCAAGGAGCAGGAGAATCGATGTTTCGGGCATGAGCCCTTCTTCAGGAAAATATGCTGCCTGACCTGCTGCGCTTTTCCACCAACACATTTTCACTTCTGATCTCCAGCATCTGCAGTCCTCACTTTCTCCTAGATGCCCTGTATTACCCGGTCTTGCCCATACATCAGGGCTGATTTGGTTTTTGTCGCTAGGTGTTAACATGGCCATCTTTACGGTCACTGCACTATTTTCCACCCCAATTTTTAAGCCTAACAAGATAATCAAATCCCTACCTAATAGATTACTTCCAATGTCGGGAATATACAATAATTGTCCTGTCACTTCCTCATTACTTACTCTAATTAGCGTTGGCTCAAAAATAGGCATTAAGAATCCTTTGCCTTTTACTCCAGAAACCCTGAGATTCTTATTGGTCAATTTAACGCCGGTAGGTCTAAAACTTCGGGATGACCGTGCCGCTCCCGTGTCCACCAAAACACTGCCTCCTCCCCTTCAGGACCCACCTTTAGATTTATCAAGGGTTCCCGGTGGGTTTCAGGAGGAAGGAACCCCTGACTCCCCTATTCCTCATCAAATGTCATTAGGGAAACAATTTCCCTTTCCCGCGTTAGTCCAGGGCATTCTCGTTTAAAATGCCCCACTTTTCCACAACGATAACATCCCGCCTGTTGCCTCCTTCCCTGGATGTCTGACTTTTGTCTTTCATGTCCTCCTCTATCCTTATCCTTTCTATTATCTCCCGATCCTAATCTCCTCTTTGTTATTTCATCTACTGCCGCCACCATCACTTTACCTTTCTGCTTCTGCTTCTCGTCCTTTCTCTTCACATACACTTTCTGTGCCTCATGTAACAACTCTTCCATCTGTTTTTCACTCCATCCATCTATTTTCTGCAATTTCTTTTGTATGTCCGGCCATGACTTTGTCACAAACTGGACCTTCAAAAGTCCTTGCACCATCGGGTCATCAGGATTCATTCCCGAATATTTCCTTGTGGCTTCTTTGAGCCTTTGAAGAAACGCTGAAGGGGCCTTGTCTTTCTCCTGCCTCACTTCAAAAACCTTAAAGTTTTGTGATCTTGGTGCTGCTTTCTTAATTCCCAAGATCACCACTTCCCGAAAGTCTCTCATGCTTCCCCTATCATGTCCATTCATGCCCTCCCATCGGGGATCTGTATTAGGGAATTTTTGTTCAGCCGGAGTTACTTCTTCACCCAGAGGGTATCTCTTTTTCCCATTCCCTCAGAGCGGCCCTTCTGATCATACCCCTTTCTTCTCCTGAGAATAACGTCCCCAAAATTGCCATCATTTCCTCCCAGGTATACCAATTTGGCCCCCAAAACTGGTCTAACTGCTCCCCCAATCCCACGGGATCCTCAATTAGATTTTTCATTTCCTTTTTAAAGGCCCTGACCTCCCCACTGGTCAGCGGCGCATTAACATATCCAATTTCAGTGTCTCCAATGGGGACCTCTCTGAGAGGCTATGCCTGTGTCGCCCGGCCTTGTTCCCTTTCTTCTCTCCTTCCTGCTGATCGTGTCTTACCCTGACTCTCAGTGGAGTCCTCTTCTGGGCTTTTTCAGATTCCTCTTGCGGGGGTTCCTCTGCTGAGGGTGCAGAGGGCTGGGACGGCGGTCGGCCGTCGCCGGGGGATGGCGGACCGTCATTTCTATTGTAATAAGGGGAGGTAAATTTGACAAAGGGTCCCAACAGGGAGTTTTAGGTTTTTCATCCTTTTCCTCCCTTTCTTTCTTTTTTAAGACGAACATATTTTGGCTCCCTATCCAACAGCTGCATAATCAGCCTCTTGTCGGCTTTGTTTCTCTTTGCTATTAACATATATATTTAAGTCTTGGCACAGCCAATCTTCATCGGACCCATATTTGGGCCAAAAGATATCAGGTTTCTTAATACTTTCTTGTGTCCAGACAAAACAACAATACCTTATCATTATAACTTTATCCTCCCCCGCGTCCGGGAATTGTGTTCCCAATTTCCCAACATTTTCCCCAAGGGACTGTCGGACTGAATTTCTTCAAGTTTAACATTATCTGTAGATCGATCTTTATAGAGACAACTTCCCTTGCCTCTCATTTTTTAAAATTTAATTGATCTTTTCGAGGTCTGGTGTCACCTTCTTCCACATCCACTTCAGGTTCCTGACCTTCGCGTGGGGGATTTCCCTTCTTAACAACCGGTCGAAGGCTGGCTGCTAGAAACAGGTTGACACCCTTTCCCGTCCGATCAATCTGGCCAATTACATGTTATTTTTAGACATCACCAATTCCCCGTTCTTCTCGTATGTTCCCGACCACCAAGGCAGTACTTAAAGGTCCTTTTCTTACCTTGGTCTGTGCACAGAGTTATCTGGTCGTGTCAATTCGGCCATTACCCGCGCCGACAATTCCCACAACAACTACTGTTGCAAATCCCCGGTCGCCCGGATATATCTCAAGAGACCTTTCCTTACCCGGGTCTTGTGCACAAGAGTTCCCCGACCGAACCCGCCGCATCTTCCCGTCTTGTTTCCAGGGTCTTTCCGTCCAGATCACGCTCGCCCAAAGCCGCCACGGCAACAAGGGGAAACTAGAGATCGCTGAAATCAGCGAGGTGCACCTTCTCCGTTTCTCCAAGAATGCCGAGCAACCGGAGCTTGGGATCCCGGACGAGCCCCCAAATCTGTTAGAAACAAACTTAACAAAATTAGCCAAGACCACCAAAACTGGAAATAAGACAATTTATTTTATGATCTTGCAAGAAAGGGTATCAAATGCTAAAGCAAATGAGCAATGAGCATTGAAACAAGTATACAGTTATACCTTTGAGCTGCGTGAGGTCACCTCTCCCAACTCCTACATTATCCAATCACCCTAGTTCTCTGCCTGACTTGTGACCTGACTGCCCCTACGTGACTTCTCCTTACCTTGATTAGATTCTCCTTCTATCTCCTTGGGCCGTTAGCTGCAACCGTTTTGTAACTATATTAACACTTGCTGTGCTAGTGTTTCCTATTGTTCTGCTTTGCTGCCTGCACAAACTTGTTTTCCCAGAAGTTTGCTAATCTGATCTTTGCCTGCAGTTGCCCTCTATACCTGTTTGTCAGCGCGATGCTTAAGCTTATGATCACTACCCTTTTTGCTACATTTGTGAAAACAACACCCTTCCTCTACACTTGCACTCCATTTTTGATTTCCGTAAAAACCTCCTCCTGTGTTTCTGGTTGCATTTCAGTCCCACACTCCTGATCTTTGGGCACCTGGTGCGGAGAGGGGAGGGCAGGTCAGAGGACCTCCTCATGGGTCGGCTCCTGGGCCTGGCCAAACTGGTCCAGGCAGCGGGCCATGTAGGGGGTCGTTCGGGCCGACTGCTTGCCCCTGTTCTGCGGGTATGTCAGAGCCCGGGTGTCCCTGGAGAAGAAGTACACGGTGTCCACCATCACCCTCTAGATTTTCTGGGAAAGGTGGGCACCGCAACCCCTCCAACCCTGTTTTGATTCAATCTGTGCCCTCCCCTTCACTGTTTGATCACACAGCATTGCCCTCTCAGAAGGGCACTGCTTGTCACTGGCCCCTTGGCTGTTTCCTGTCTTCCTGGGGGTGGAAACTGAATAAACATTTGTACACCTTGTGTCTTTCACTGTGTCTCACACCTACACACACACAACATGGGGGCTGGGGAAAAAAAATTACAAAAATGAATTACCTGTCTTGCAAGCAATACAGGTAGGTAGACAGCGGCAAAAGCAAAACCCAGGTACAGGTAAATGCTAAGAGTTTGTGAGTCCATTCAGTATTCTAACAACAGTAGGGGAGAAACTGTTTTGAAACCGGCTGGTGTGTGTGTTCAAGCTTCTGTACCTTCTCCCCGATGGTAGAGCTTATAGAAAAACATTGCCCGGGTGGGATGGATCTTTGTTTGACAGTGGGCCTGGGAGTTGGAGGAAGAGTAGCATTTTTGATGAGGGAAACCATCATGCCAGTACCAAGGAACGATTTTCCTGAGTGGGGTTACATGGCTAGAACTGAGAAATAAAAAGAGGGAGATCACTTTGAGAGCATTATACTATAGACTGCAGTCGTAAGCAGGAAATTGAGGAGCATGTAAGAAGATCGCAGATAGCTTTCCAAACATAGATTGGGACTGCCAAAGTGATCGGGGTTTAGAGTCATAGAGTCATACAGCACGGAAATAAACCCTTCAGTTCAACTCGTCCATATCTCAACTCAATCTAATCCCACCTGCCAGCACCCAGCCATTATCCCTCCAAACCCTTCCTATTCATATACCCATCCAGATGCCTCTTAAATGTTGCAATTGTACCAGCCTCCACCACATCCTCTGGCAGCTCATTCCATACACACCACACTCTGCATTAAAAGGTTACCCCTTAGGTCCATTTTATATCTTTCCCCTCTCACCCTAAACCTATGCCCTCTAGATCTGGGCTCCCCCACCGCAGGGAAAAGACTTTGCCTATTTATCCTATCCATGCCCCTCATAATTTTGTAAACCTCTATAAGGTCTCCCCTCAGCCTCCGATGCTCCAGAGAAAAACGCCCCAGCCTGTTTAGCCTCTCCCTAAGCTCAAATCCTCCAACCCTGGCAACATCATTTTAAATCTTTTCTGAACCCTTTCACATCTTTCACAGGTTTCACATCTTTCCGATAGGAAGGAGACCAGAATTGCACACGATATTCCAACAGTGGCCTAACCAATGTCCTGTACAGCCGCAACATGACCTCCCAACTCCTGTACTCAATACTCTGACCAATAAAGGAAAGCTACCAAACGCCTTCTTCACTATCCTATCTACCTGCGACTCCACTTTCAAGGAGCTATGAACCTGCACTCCAAGGTCTCTTTGTTCAGCAACA
>NC_057710.1:47129-49001 GCF_004010195.1 Chiloscyllium plagiosum
CCACCACCACCCTCTGTCTTCTACCATTGAGCCAGTTCTGTATCCATATGGCGGCTACTTCCTGTATTCCATGAGATCTAACCTTGCTATTCAGTCTCCCATGGGGAACCTTGTCGAACGCTTTACTGAAGTCCATATAGATCACATCTACTGCTCTGCCCTCATCAATCTTTGTTATTTCTTCAAAAAACACAATCAAGTTTGTGCGACATGATTTCCCACGCACAAAGCCATGTTGACTATCCCTAATCAGTCCTTGCCTTTCCAAATACATGTACATCCTGTCCCTCAGGATTCCCTCCAACAACTTGCCCACCACTGAGGTCAGGCTCACCGGTCTATAGTTTCCTGGCTTGTCTTTACCGCCCTTCTTAAACAGTGGCACCAGGTTTGCCAACCTCCAGTCTCCCGGCACCTCACCTGTGACTGTCGATGATACAAATATCCACCCAGAGAGTGGTGGCTGTGTGGAATGCTCTGCCCCAAAAGGCTGTGGAGGCCAAGTCTCTGGATTCATTTAAGAAGGAGTTGGATAGAGCTCTCAAGGATAGTGGAATCATGGGTTATGGGGATAAGGCAGGAACAGGATACGGATTGAGGATGATCAGCCATGATCATAATGAATGGTGGTGCTGGCTCGAAGGGCAGAATGGCCTACTCCTGCACCTATTGGCTATTGTCTATAAATAGCTCAGCAAGGAGCCCAGCAATTACATCCCTTGATTCCCATAGAGTTCTCGGGTACGCCTGATCAGGTCCTGGGGATTTATTTACTTTTATGCGTTTCAAGACATCCAGCACTTCCTCCTCTGTAATACGGGCATTTTTCAAGATGTCACCATCTATTTCCCTACAGTCCATCTCTTCCACGTCCTTTTCCACAGTAAACACTGATGCAAAATACTTGTTTAATATCTCCTCCAGCTCCAAACCAAGGCTGCCTTGCTGATCTTTGAGGGGCTCTATTCTCTCCCTAGATGCCATTTTGTCCTTAAAGCATTTGTAAAACTCTTTGGATTCTCCTTAATTCTATTTGCCAAAGTTATTTCATGTCCCCTTTTTGCCCTCCTTATTTCCCTCTTAAGTATATTCCTACTGCCTTTATACTCTTCTAAGGATTCGCTCGATCTATCCTGTCTATACCTTACATATACTTCCTTCTTTTTGTGAATGAAACCATCACTTTCTTTCATCGTCCAGCATTCCCAATACCTCCCAGCCTTCCCATTCACCCTGACAGGAATATACTTTCTCTGGATTCTTGTTATCTCATTTCTGAAGGCTTCCCATTTTCCAGTGAACATCTGCCCCCAGTGCCACCTCAGTCACCTGTCCTGCCTTATATCCAAGAGTAGGTCAAGTTTTTGATGGCTTAGATGGGGATGAATGTATTAAGTGCATTCAGGAAAACTTTCTCAACAATATGTAGAAGAACTCAACTTCCTCTTGGGAAATAAGACAAGGCAAGAGACTGAGGTGTTAGTGGGGGAGCACTTTGGGACCAGTGACCATAATTCTATTAGTTTTAAAATAGTTATGGAAAAGGATAGGCCTGGTCCACAAGTTAAAGTCCTAAATTGAGGCAAGGCCAATTCTGATGGTATTAGGCAGGAACTTTCAGAAGACAAAAGTGGGGACTGCAGATGCTGGAGATCAGAGTCTCGATCAGAGTGGTGCTGGAAAAGCACAGCAGGTCAGGCAGCATCTGAGGAGCAGGAAAATCGACGCTTTAGGCGAAAGCCCTTCATCAGGAGGCATGGAGCCTCCAGGGTGGAGGGATAAATGGGAAGGGGGGTGGGGCTGGGGAGAAGGTAACCAAGAGTACAATGAGTGAGTGGGGGTGGGGATGAAGGTGTTAGGTCGGGAGGGTGA
>NC_057710.1:54399-58676 GCF_004010195.1 Chiloscyllium plagiosum
GCTGTACAGGACATTGGTTCGGCCACTGTTGGAATATTGCGTGCAATTCTGGTCTCCTTCCTATCAGAAAGATGTTGTGAAACTTGAAAGGGTTCAGAAAAGGTTTACAAGGAGGTTGCCAGGGTTGGAGGATCTGAGCTATAGGGAGAGACTGAACAGGCTGGGGCTGTTTTCCCTGGAGCGTCGGAAGCTGAGGGGCTCTTTAAATGGAAATCAAGATGGCAAAAAGGGGTCATGAGATAGAGGTTTACAAAGTCATAAGGGGCATGGATAGGATAAATAGACAAAGTCTTTTCCGTGGGATGGGGGAGTCCAGAACTAGAGGGCATAGGTTTAGGGTGAGAGGGGAAAGATATAAAAGAGACCTAAATGGGCAACCTTTTCACACAGAGGGTGGTACATTTGGAAAGCTGCAGATGTAACAGTTATTGTCAGGGGAGACTTTGACTTCCCTCATATTGATTGTAGTCTCCTTAGTTCAAATAGTTTGGATGCAGCAGTTTTTGTCAGGTTTGTCCAGAAAGGGTTCCTAACTCAGTATGTAGATTGGCTGACGAGAGGGGAGACCATGTTGGATTTGGTGCTTAGCAACAAACCAGGCCAGGGGTCAGAGCACTTTGGTGATAGTGATCACAACTCCATGATCATTACTATACACATGGAGAAGTTTAGGAGCAGACAGTATGGGAAAGTATTTAATTGGGGGGGGGGGGGGGGGGGAGTTAAAATGCTATTAAGCAGGAACTGGGGCACCTAAACAGGGAGCAGATGTTCTCAGGGAAATGCACAACAGAATGTGGAAGTTGTTTAGGGAGCACTTGCTGATAGAGCTGGATAGGTTTGTCCCACTGAGGCAAGGAACGGATGGTAGGACGAAGGAACCTTTGGTAACAAGGCATGTGGAACATCTCATCAAGAGGAAGAGGGAAGTTTACTTAAGGTTGAGGAGGCAAGGATCTGACAGGGTTCGAGGGGGTTACAAGGTAGTCAGGAAGGAACTGAAGAGTGGACTTAGGAGAGCTAGAAGGGGACATTGAAAAGCTTCATTGGGTAGGATTAAGGAGAGGGCTAAGGCGTTTTACACTTATGTGAGGAACAAGAGGATGACCAAAGTGAGGGTAGGGCCGATCAGGGATAGTGGAGGGAACTTGCGCCTGGAGTGGGAAGAGGAAGGGGAGGGCCTTAATGAATACTTTGCTTCAGTATTCACTTGTGAGAGGGACCTTGTCGTTTGTGAGGACAGTGTGAAACAGGCTGATACACTCAAACAGGTTGGTGTTAGGAAGGAGGATGTGCTGGAAGTTTTGAAAAACATAAGGATAGATAAATCCCCTGGGCCAGTTGGGATATACCCAACATTACTACAGGAAGTGAGGGAAGAGATTGCTGGCTGATACACTCAAACAGGTTGGTGTTAGGAAGGAGGATGTGCTGGAAGTTTTGAAAAACATAAGGATAGATAAATCCCCTGGGCCAGATGGGATATATCCAATATTGCTACAGGAAGTGAGGGAAGAGATTGCTGCGCCTTTGGTGATAATCGTTGCACCCTCACTGTCCACTGGAGTAGTACCAGATGATTGGAAGGTGGCAAACGTTATTGCCTTGTTCAAGAAAGGGAATAGGGATAATCCTGGGAATTACGGACAAGTCAGTCTGAGGTTGGTGGTCAGTGGATTATTGGAGAGGATTCTGAGAGACAGGATTTATGATTACTTGGACACCATTGTTTGATTAGAGATGGTCAGCATGGCTTTGTGAGGGGCAGGTCATGCCTCACAAACCTTAATGAATTCTTTGAGGATGTGACAAAATACATTGATGATGGATGATGTGGTGTATGTGGATTTTGATAAGGTTTGTAAGTCATTTGATAAGGTTCCTCATGCTAGGCTTATTCAGAAAGTAAGGAGACCTGGGACGCAGGGAAATTTGGCTGTCTGGATACAGAATTGGCTGGCGCATAGAATACAGAGGGAACTTGGTGACCAGTGGTGTTCTGCAGGGATTGATTCTGGAACCACTGTTCTTTGTTATTTTTATAAATGACTTGGATGAGGAAGTGGAAGGGTGGGTTAGTAAGTTTGCCAATGACACCAAGGTTGGTGGAGTTGTGGATAGTGTGGAGGGCTGTTGTAGGCTGCAACAGGACATTGACAGAGTGGTTTGGCATTACTGATCGAGCTGGACACCAAGAGCCACTCTTGGTGGTTGGACATTGATATCCCACACCCAGAGTACATTCTGTGTCCTTGCCACCCTCAGTGCTTCCTCTGAGTGTTGTTCAACTTGGAGGGGTAATGATTCATCAGCCGAGGGAGGGTAGTACGTGGTAATCAGCAGGGGGTTTCCTTGCCCGTGTTTCACCTGAAGTCATGAGACTTCATGGGGTCCGGAGTCAATGTTGAGGATTCCCAGGGCAACTCCCTCCCCACCGTATCCCACTGTGCTGTCCCCTCTGCTGGGTCTATCCTGCCGGTGGGACTGGGCCTATCCAGGGATGGAGATGGTGGGGTCTGGAACATTGTCTGTGAGGTATGATCCCGTGAGTATGACTGTGTCAGGCTGTTACTGGACAAATCAATGAGACAGCTCTCCCAGTTTTGGCACTGGCCCCAAGATGTTCATGAGGGGGACTTTGCAGGGTTGGCAGGGCTAGAACATAGAACAATACAGCACAGAACAGGCCCTTCGGCCCACGATGTTGTGCTGAACATTTGTCCTAGCTTAAGCACCCATCCATGTACCTATGCAATTGTCGCTTAAAGGTCACCAATGATTCCGACTCTGCCACTCCCACAGGCAGCGCATTCCATGCCCCCACCACTCTCTGGGTAAAGAACCTACCCCTGACATCCCCCCTATACCTTCCACCTTTCACCTTAAATTTATGTCCCCTTGTAACACTCTGTTGTACCCGGGGAAAAAGTCTCTGACTGTCTACTCTATCTATTCCTCTGATCATCTTATAAACCTCGCTAATAGACCATAGGCCTTCTTACAAGCTCTATCCACCTGAGTGGCAACTTTCAAAGATCTATGAACATAGACCCCAAGATCCCTCTGTTCCTCCACCTCACTAAGAACCCTACCATTAACCCTGTATTCCACATTCTTATTTGTCTTTCCAAAATGGACAACCTCACACTTGGTAGGGTTTATTCTCTTGTATTTTCCATCCCTAAGAATGATTTGACCTGGTTCATTCATTTCCTCACGATTTGTAGGCATCTGGATACCAAATGACTTGCTTAACATTTTCAGAGGGAATTTAAGAATCAACCAGGTTGCTGGAGTCTGGAGTCACCAGGTGAGGACAGTGGGTGTCCATTGCTCACAACAACTGATCCTTGGTCTAGCTTTTAATTAGATGCAACTTTCAAACATTTTCTGGTGTGATTTGAAATGGTGTCCCCACACCCTTGGCCTGAGACTTGGACTAATATTTGGTGCAATAACACTATGACTTATCACTGTCCTTTCAGACCCCAGCGGAGCACTGTGTGAAAGCAGTTCCCTAATTTCAGGATGAATTTTCTGTTCTGAGCTGATGTGTGGGGTGTACACTTGGGTGTATGTGGTCTGATTGATTTCTCCTCCCTTTCCCCAGGGAGACCTGATTCCATAGGCACTACAATCTTGGTACCGATTTTGACAATATCAGTTGTTACCTACATTGCCACGAAGTTTCTCATAAAGAAGATTTCATGTACCAGACCGGGTGCACATGCTCCAGCCGCTGAGCTGACTTGTCAGGCAAGGTAAGCACTGCTGGACTTTCACAGAGCAGCAGAGCTGCAGCTAACGGCTAGGTCAGGACTAGGAAACAGATCAGGATTGGGAATGGATCAGGACCAGGAATGGATCAGGACTGGGAATGGACCAGGATGGGGAATGGATCAGGACTAGAAAACGAATCAGGACTGGGAAATGAATCAGGACTGGGAGTGGATCAGGACTGGGAGTGGATCAGGACTGGGATGGATCAGGACTTGGGAATGGATCAGGACGGGGAGTGGATCAGGACTTGGGAATGGATCAGGACAGGGAGTGGATCAGGACAGGGAGTGGATCAGGACAGGGAGTGGATCAGGACTGGGAGTGGATCAGGACGGGGAATGGATCAGGACTGAGACTGGATCAGGACTGGGAGTGGATCAGGACTGGGAGTGGATCAGGACGGGGAATGGATCAGGATTGAGACTGGATCAGGACTGGGAGTGGATGAGGACGGGGAATGGATCAGGACGGGGAATGGATCAGGACTGGGAGTGGAT
>NC_057710.1:66344-77890 GCF_004010195.1 Chiloscyllium plagiosum
TCAGGACGGGGAATGGATCAGGACTGGGAATGGATCTGGACGGGGAGTGGATCAGGACGTGGAGCAGATCAGGACGGGGAATGGATGAGGACGGGTGTGGGTCAGGACGGGGAATTGGTCAGGACTGGGAATAGGTCAGGACGGGGAGTGGATCAGGACGGGGAATGAATCAGGACGGGGAATAGATCAGGACGGGGAGTGGATCAGGACTGGGAATGGATCAGGACTGGGAATGGGTCAGGACGGGGAGTGGATCAGTTCTGGAAATTGGATCAGGCTTGGGAAAGTCATCAGGACTGGGAAAGTCATCAGAATCAGAAAATGGATCAGGACCAGAAACAGGGTCAAGACTGAAGTTGGTGAATGGATGAGGAGCGAGACAGGGAGAGAGATCTGGAGTGAGCCTGAAGCCTGCATCTGGTGATGTGTTGTGACTATTTGACGTGGGAAGACCTGAAAACCATTTTAATTCAGGGTAATCATTTCTGTAGTAAGTACTTGTGTGATCAGGAGCCTCACTTCAGACTGATTGAGCTGGGGGTGAGAGTGGCAAGCTGCATAAACCAGTACACATCAGGGAGGGGTCTTTGGATTTCTTCAGTGATTGGGAAAAAGAAAGGGTGTGACTGCTAATGAGCCAAATGTGGGGATTGAGTTGGTAGAAGCACAGAAGTCTCATTGAAATTATCCAGCGGGTCTGAAGAAAATGGAGCCGACAGAGTGGATGAGCAAACTGACGATAGCACTGTGCTACTGGAAGCTGAGGGAGAGGACCAATGGTAGGAGATAATATGGTCAGGAGGATAGAATTCTCTGCAGCCAAAAGGAAGATGCTGATGCCAAGGATTAGGACATTGGGTATTCAGGAACCTGCACTGGGAGAGGAAAGCTACCGAAGTGGTCCACCTAGAATTCAACAAAATTGGTAAATCTCAGAAAAGGGTTATATTTGAGAAGGAGGAGCAGCTAAGTTAAAATTAAATGCAGAACCTGTAGGATGAAAATGTCTGGATGATTACCTCAGTCACAAGCAAATAGATTCCTTTGGCCCAGACTGTTCCATGCTGACCAAAATGTCCATCCACACTAACCCCATTTCCCTGCACTTGGCCCAAATCCGCTATCCCTTCAGCACATGTCTTCACCTGATAAAGGGACAACGCTCTGAAAGCTTGTGATTTCAAATAAACCTGGTGTCCTGTGACTTCTGACTTTGTCCAGTCTGGTCCAACACCAGCACCTCCATATTTTTGATAACATTAACTGAGATCGCCTTAGTGTGAAAGGATTAGAAGTTTTAAAGTGCATCCAGGAGAGCTTTCTGTGACAGAATAAGGCGATGCTAGACCCAGTCCCAGGGAATGAAACCAGTGGGTGAGTGATTGAAGTGTCAGTGGGTGAGCATTTTGGGGATAGTGACCATAACTCGTAGTTTCAAAGTCACTATGAGATAAGGATATTGCAGAAGTTAAGTGTCCAAATTGGGGGGAAGGTTGATTTTAATATCATTAGACAGGATTTGACAATGCAGTGGGAGCAGTTATTTGCAGGGAAGTGTCCATTTGGAAAGTGGGAGTCTTTTAAAATGGAATGTAGTGAGACTTCAGGGCCAGTGAGTTTCTCTGAGAGTGATGGGAAAAGAGCAGCAAATCCAGGAAAACTAGGAGTGTAGGAGTTGAGAGGTCATGTTGTGGCTATACAGACCACTGTTGGAATATTGCGTGCAATTCTGGTCTCCTTCCTATCAGAAGGATGTTGTAAAAACTTTACAAGGATGTTGCCAGGGTTGGAGGATTTGAGCTATAGGGAGAGATTGAATAGGCCAGGGCTGTATTCCCTGGAGACTGAGGGGTAGTGTTATAGAGGTTTATAAAATCATGAGGGGCATGGATAGGATAAATAGACAAGGTCTTTTCTCTGGGGTGGGGAAGTCCAGAACTAGAGGGCATAGGTTTAGGGTGAGAGGGAAAAGATATAAAAAGGACCTAAGGGGCAACTTTTTCACACAGTTGGTGGTGTGTGTACGGAACGAGCTGCCAGAGGAAGTGGTGGAGGTTGGTACAATTACAACATTTAAAAGGCATCTGGGTGGAAATATGAATAGGAAGGGTTTAGAGGAATATGGACCGGGTGTTGGCAAATGGGGCTAGATTAGGTTTAGGATATCTGGTCGGCATGGACGAGTTGGACTGAAGGATCTGTTTCCATGCTGTACATCTCTGTGACTCTATAAGGATTATCGAGATTTTGATAACGAACAAGAAGAAAGTAAATGGAGTCATTAAGTCATATGGCATGGAACAGACTATTCAGTCCGACCAGTCCATTCGGAACATAATGTCAAACTAATCCCATATTCCTTAAAATCTCTCCTCGTCAAATGTCTTTTAAATATACCCACATCCACCACTCCTCTGGGAGTTCATTCTACACACAAATCTTTCTCCTCATATGCCCTTCATCTTGAAGTCCCTTTCCTTGAGAAAAAAGATCTGTCATTCACCTGATCCATGCCCCTCATGATCTTATAAACCTCTATAAGGTCACCCCTCAGCCTCTGATGCTCCAGGGAAAACAGCCCCAGCCTACCCAGCCTCTCCCTATGGCTCCAACCCTCCAGTCTTGGCAACATCCTGGTAAATCTTTTCTGAACCCTCTGTGTCTGCTGCCCTTGTCCTTCTATATTGAAGTGGTCGTGGGTTTGGAAGGTGCTGCCTGAGGATCTTTGGTGAGTTTCTGCAGTGCAAGTTGTAGACAGTACACATTGCTGCTACTGAGTGTCAGTGGTGGAGGGAGTGGATGTTTGGGGACGTACTGCCAATTATTGGGCTGCTTTGTTCTTGAGTGTTGTTGGAGCTGCCCCCATCCAAGCAAGTGGGGATTATTCCATCACACTCCTGCATTGTGCCTGGTAGATGGTAGACAGGCTCTGGGGAGTCTACAAGTGAGTTACTCCCTGCAGGATTCCTAGCCTCTGATCTGCTACTGCAGTTAGTGTGTTAATAAGGTGAGTCCAGTTGAATTTCTGGTCAGTGGTAACCCCCAGGACGTTAATCGTTTGGGTTTCAGTGATATTAACTCCATGTCAAGGGTGGTAGTCAGATGATCTTGTATTAGTGATGGTCATTGGCTGGCAACTATATAGAAAAAATTCTGAGTGAACAGAACCTCACGGGTTCCAAGGAGAGTTAGCCAACTGGAGGGTGGTGGTAGAGGTTTTTTCGATTAGAAGCCTGTGACCAGGGGAGGCTGGTACAAATATGCACTGTGCCATCTGAGAGGGTGGGGGAAGCAGGTACAAATGTGGACTGTGCCACCTGGCTGTACCAGCCTCCCCCAACACTCAGGTGGCACGGTCCACATTTATACCAGCCTCCCCCAACACTCTCAGGTGGCATGGTCCACATTTGTACCAGCCTCCCCACACCCTCTCAGGTGGCACGGTCCACATTTATACCAGCCTCCCCCAACACTCAGGTGGCACGGTCCATATTTATACCAGTCTCCCCCACTCTCTCAGGTGGCATGGTCCACATTTGTACCAGCCTCCCCACACCCTCTCAGGTGGCACGGTCCACATTTATACCAGCCTCCCCCAACACTCTCAGGTGGCATGATCCACATTTGTACCCCCACCCTCCCAGGCGGCACAGTCCATAGTTGTAACTGCCTCCCCCACCCTCTCAGGGTGCACGGTCAGTGTTTATATCTGCCTCCCCCCATCCTCTCAGGCAGCACACTTGAGAGGGTGGGGGGAGACAGTTACAAATGTGGACTGTGCCACCTGGGAGTGTTGGGGGAGGCTGGTACATCCTGCCTGAGATATGGAGCCCAAAGCTGCTCACAATTCTCCAAATATGGTCTGACCAGAGCCTTGTAGAGCCTCAGACATACATCCCTGCTTTTATATTTAAGTCCTCTCATAATAAATGCCATCATTGCATTTGCCATCCAAACTACTGACTCAACCTGCAAGTTTACCTTGAGAGAATCCTCGACTAGATTTCCCAAGTCTCTTTACACTTCAGAGTTCTGAATTTTTACCCCATTTAGAAAATAGTCCTTGCCTCTATTCTTCCTACCACTTTCCCACATTATACTCCATCTGACAAACATATTTGTACGAGCCTCCCCCCACTCTCTCAGGCAGCACCACTGTCCACATTTGTACCTGCCTCCCCACACCCTCTATGCTTCTAAGAATAGTCTATGCCTCTATTCTTCCTACCAAAATGCATGACCTCACACTTTCTCACATTATACTCCATCTGACACCATCGGCCCTTATCTTCCTCAGTAACCTCCTGTGCTGAACTTCTTGATGACATCCCGGTAGCTGACATCCATTGGCTCTCCTTGATCTAACCTGCTTGTTACTTCCTCAAAGATCTGTCAGGCATGACCTCCCCTTGATAAACCATGCTGACTCTGCCCTATTTTACAAATACTAAGGTTAGCCTAACTCCAACTATGGTTCTCATACCTTTGCAGCATAAAAACCCACCCAGATTCTACACCATCTGACCCTACTTCGTTCCTTACTATTGATTTAATTTCATTTCTTACGAATAAAGCAACCCCACCGCTCCGCCCACCTGCCTATCTGTTCATTCGGATGTATGTCCTTGAATATTCAGCCGTCAAAACAAGGCTTATTTCCCTTATTCCTTATACTGTGTGCATTTGGATATAACACCTTCAGTCCTGTATTAACCGTCCCTCTTCTCATTGTCATTCATTTGTCCAGTGTGTTTGAAGTTTGATTGCTAACCCTTTCCATACACTCTGTCTATTTGTCTATGTGCTGGAGATTTTAATAACCTCTCCTGAGTTCCTTTAATTCGGGTTTTATATTTTCCCATGTAACTACAGCCCCCTGTCCCCATTTAGTTTAAAGCCCTGCCTACAGCCCTAGTTATGTGATTCATAGAACATAGAACAGTACAATGCAGTACCGGCCCTTCGGCCCTCGATGTTGTGCCAACCTTTTATCCCACTCTAAGATCAGACTAACCTCCATACCCTACATTGTACTATCATCCATGTGCCTATCCAAGAGTCGCTTAAATGTCCCTAATGTCCCTGACTCTACTCCCATCACTGGCAGTACATTCCACACACCCATCAATCTCAGTGTAGAGAACCAACCTCTGCCATCTCCCCTAATCCTTCCTCCAATAACCTTAAAATTACGCCCCCCCATGATAGACATTTCTGTCCTGGGAAAAAGTCTCTGGCGATCCGCTCTGTTTATGCCTGTCATCATTGTGTACACCCTGTATCAAGTCACCTCTCATCTTTTTTCGCTCCAATAAGAAAAGCCCTAGCTTCCTCAACCTTTCTTCATAAGACATGCCCTCCGATCCAGGCAGCATCCTGGGAAATCTCCAAAGCTTCCACATCCTTCCTATAATGAGGCGACCAGAACTGAACACAATATTCCATGTGTGGTCTAACCAGGGCTCTATAGAGCTGCAGCATAACCTCGCGGCTCTTAAACTCAATCCTCCTACTAATGAAAGCCAACACACCATATGCCTTCTCAACAACCCTATCAACTTGGGTGGCAACTTTGAGGGATCTATGGACGTGGACCCCAAGATCCTTCAGTTCCTCCATAGTGCCAAGAATCCTGCCTTTAACCCTATAATCTGCATTCAAAGTCAACTTTCCAAAGTGAATCACTTTACACTTTTCCAGGTTGAACTCCATCTACCACTTCTCAGCTCAGCTCTGCATCCTGTCAATGTCCTGTTGCAACCAACAACAGCCCTCCACACTTCCACAACTCCACCAATCTTCGTGTTATCAACAAACTTACTAACCCACTCTTCCACTTCCTCATCCACATCGTTTATAAAAATCAAAAAGAGCAGAGGTCCCAGAACAGATCCTTGTGGAGCACAACTGGTCACCAAGCTCCAGACTGAATACTTTCCATCGAGGTAAAAACAATGACTGCAGATGCTGGAAACCGGATTCTGGATTAGTGGGGCTGGAAGAGCACAGCAGTTCAGGCAGCATCCAAGGAGCTTCGAAATCGACGTTTCGGGCAAAAGCTCTTCATCAGGAATAAAGGCAGTGAGCCTGAAGCGTGGAGAGATAAGCTAGAGGAGGGTGGGGGTGGGGAGAAAGTAGCATAGAGTACAATGGGTGAGTGGGGGAGGGGATGAAGGTGATAGGTCAGGGAGGAGAGGGTGGAGTGGATAGGTGGAAAAGGAGATAGGCAGGTAGGACAAGTCCGGACAAGTCATGGGGACAGTGCTGAGCTGGAAGTTTAGAACTAGGGTGAGGTGGGGGAACTCAGCTATTCTGGTTTTCTTACTGAATTACCTTTCAATTATTCATATACTCTACCATGTATTTGTCCACTCACCCAACTTGTCTCAATCACCTTGAAGGCTCTTCACCATTTACAATCCCATCTTTCTTTGTGTCATGGAGTTATAGAGGTGTAACACTTAGAAACTGACCCTTTGGTTCAACTCATCCATGATGACCACATATCCTGAATTAATCTAGTCCCATTTGCCAGTATCTGGCCCATATCCCTCTAAACTCTTCCAATTAATGCACCTAATCAAATGCCTTTGAAATGTTGTAATTGTACCAGCCTCTGGCAGTTCATTTCATTCACGCACTAGCCTCTGAGTGAAAAACTGCCCCTTAAATCCTTAAACCTATGCCCTCTAGCTTTGGATCGGATCAGTATTGTAGAGGGGGAGGTAAAAGATAGGTTAGAGAAAGGAGTTGTAAATAATTGTTAGTTCATTATTCTCTGTTAGACTTTAAAAAAAAAGTTGTTAGTTTTTACTTCAGTGACTTTTCAGATAGTTCTTTGCCTCTCGATTTTTAACAGATTACCAAATCATTTCTGTGTTGCTAGTTTAAAGTATCAGGAGGGGTTTACCCTGTCTTGTAACAGATGGGGGAGGGGGAAGGGGGGGGGCTCGGGTATGGGATTTGAACTGATTTACACAGATTTGAATAGAGTTGGGAGTACAAAAAATCCCAGCAGATTAAATACTTGCAGGTTAGTGTCCTAGATCTTCAAATAAAACGTGGTGAGACAATTTGTTTAATTTCGGTGACTTATGGTTGATTAACTTAGAAGTAAGAGAAATGGCTCTGAAAATTGCTAAATAGGTTCTGGGATTTGAAGATAATTCTCAAATTTGCTCAGAAAATTTAGAAGGAAAGAAAAAGGCCATACGTTTAGAATGAGCAAAGAAGTTGGATTTGGGATTAACCAAGGACAAAAGTAAAACTGAAATTGTAAGGGAGTTATTCAAACACTTAGGTGTATCCGAGAAACAGACAAGTGCAGTAGAGGTAGAAAAACTTAAATTACAATTAAGGAAAATGGAGTGAGAAGATAAACAAAGGTAGAGAGAGGAAAGAAAGGGAGAGAGAAAAAGAAAGAGAGACAGAGGGAAAAGAGGGAGAGAGAAAAAGAGAGAGGGGAGAGTGAGAGAGAGAAGGTTCTTAGCTGAGCAAAAAGAGAGAGAGAGAGAAAGAAGGAAGGGCTGAGATTAGAAATAGGAAAGGAGAGGTTAACCTGTTGGGAATTTTCTATCGGCGTCCAAATTGTTCCAGAGATGTAGGGGAAAGGATAGCAAAGCTGATTCTGGATAGGAGCAAAAGTGACAGGGTACTTTTTCTGGGGATCTTTAACTTTCCAAATATTGACTGGGAATACTGTAGTTTGAGTACTTTAGATGGGTCAGTTTTTGTCCAGTGTGTGCAGGAGGGTTTCCTGACACAGTATGTAGACAGGCCAACAAGGTGCGAGACCACTTTGGATTTGGTACTGGGTAATGAACCCAGCCAGGTGTTAGATTTGGAGGTAGGTGAGAACTTTAGTAATAGTGACCACATTTTGGTTATGTTTACTTTAATGTTAGAAAAGGATAGGTATATACTTCAGGCAAAGGTTATAGCTGGGGGAAAGGCAATTACAATGCGATTAGGCAAGATTTAGGATGCATAGGATGAGGAAGGAAACTGCAGGGAATGAGCACAGTTGAAATGTAGAGCTTATTCAGGACCAGTTAAGGTGGGACCTTGATACGTATGTACCTGTCAGGCAGGGAGGAAATTGTCAAGGGAGGGAACCATGGTTAGAGCACTTGAGAGTTACAAGGTAGCCAGGAAAGAGCTAAAAAGAGAGCTAAGAAGAGCCAGGAGGGGACATGCGTTGGCAGATAGGATCAGGGAAAACCATAAAGATTTTTATAGCTATATCAGGAATAAAAGAATGACTAGAGTAAGATTAGGGCCAGTCGGGCATAGTAGTGGGAAGTTGTGCATGGAGTCAGAGGAGATGGGGAGGTGCTAACTGAATATTTTTCATCAGTGTTCGCACTCGAAAAAGACAACGTTGTCGAGGAGAATACTGGGATTCAGGCTACAATATTAGATGGGATTGAGGTGCATAAAGAGGATGTGTTAGGGCCGAAGGGCATGTACTGCGCTATAATGTTCTATGTTCTATGTTCGAGGTGACAGATAAAAGCTCTGAAACCTGGGCGTTTTCCCAAGGGGATAATGTGTTTGTACTGCATCAGTGGGAGGAGATCCCTTCAAAGCCAGGTTTAGTCGTCCCTATCAAATTGTGAAAAGGTTGAGTCAGGTGAACTATCTTGTAAAAATGGTTTTGGGGATGTCATGTGAACATGCTGAAATTGTATTTTACTGGAGAAACAGGTGTTAGCAGAGTGAGGGATCAAATCCAGATGCCTCAAAATAGATTAAAAAATGAAAGATTCCTTGAGCAGTGGTATAGGTTAGTAAACTATCTGTCTCAGGAGCATACAACACAATTGGAAGTTTTCTACTGCAGTATAAGGACATATGACAGAATCAGATGGTGAGGAGCAATGCTATTGCACATGAAGTAGACGTAGGGAATACTGCACTGATAAAACAACACCCCTATCAGCTTAATCCTTTCAAAGCCAGACAGGTCCAGATGGAGGTGGAGGCCATGCTCAATGCGGACATCGTCAAACCCAGCCAGAGCAAGTGGAGTTCACCGATTGTCTTAGTTCCCAAAGTGGACAGGACTCAACGATTGTGCGTAGATTATTGGAAAGTCAATGCCGTTACAAAATCAGATTCATATCCAATTCCTAGATCGGAGGACTGTCTCAAGAAATTTGGATAAACCAGTGATATCACCAAGTTGGACTTAATGCGTGGTTACTGGCAGGTACCTTTATCAGAGACGGTGAAAGAAATTTCTGCGTTTGCTACCTCAAATGGGCTATATCAGTTTAAAGTGATGCCCTTTGGAATGAAGAATGTGCCTGCCACATTTCAAAGACTCATGAACACAGTTGTGGCTGGCTTAACAAACTGTGCAGTCTATTTGGACGATGTAGTGATCTTTAGTAAGTCCTGGAAAGATCACATGGTACAGTTGGCAGGGCTCTTTGAACGACTACAAGAAGCAAAACTGGTAATAAACTTAAACAAAACTGAATTCGTGAAAACAAAGGTGACATTCTCGGACCATGAAAGGGTGACCCCATGGAAGGCCATCGAGGAATTTCCACAACCAACCTTGAAGAAAGACATGCTTCGATTCAGAGGACTCAGCGGACTCTATCAGAAGTTTGTTCCAAACTTCAGCAGTGTAGTGGGACTGTTAATTGATTTGCTGAAGAAGAATACCAAGTTTCGATGGACAGAACCATGCCAGGAGGCATTCGACCATTTGAAAGCAAAATTAACCATCAAACCAGTTTCAGCTACACCAAACTTTTCAAAACCTAATAAAGTTGCCTTTGATGCTCGTGACATTGGAGTTGGAGCTGTACTCCTACAGGAAGATGAGAATGGGATTAAACTGCCAGTTTCTTTTCAAAGAAACTCAACATCCACCAGATCAAAAAAGAACTATTGAGTTTGGTACTGGCTTTACAACATTTTAATGTGTATGTGATGAACAATGTGGCGGAGATGGTTGTGTACACAGATCACAATCCTCTTACATTCTTAGAACACTTTAAAGACAAGAATATGAGACTATTTCATCGCAGTCTTATGTCACAGACTTTTAATTTAGAAATCATACATGTACCGAGTCGTAAAACTATAATCGCAGATGCATTGTTGCGGATTTAACTGATAGAGTTTAGATGAGATTTGTATTTATTTAATATTTTATGCATATATATGTACGGGAAGAAGTTAAGGTGAACTTAGCTTAAAGTTATCTGAATGTTAGGGTAATGTGTTTAAAGAATAGAAAAAAAAGCCATCTTTTCATTATGATGGTTCATTTTTTTCTTAAGGGGGGAGGTGTTATGAAGGTGTAGAAGTGTAATGAACCTTTAACAGAGTGAAGGACTTAGCAAGCAGACAGAGTGCTGGAGAATTTACAATGGAACATTTAGTCAAGCAGCTCGTACTGACTGAGTTGCTATGAGACAAAAATAAGTTCAAATTTGGCTAATCACCTTAAATTATACCCCAAAATACCAACCTTCAATCAAGTATGAATTTAATATTTTGACAATATTAAAAACCAATAAAACAATCTGATGCTTTGGGGTATTAGACCAGGAAAAATTGAACAGTTGGGAGGAGAACTGCCAAGCCACCGACATCTGCAGACTGCCTGCAGAATAGCTCTCTTAAAGGTACCTTTATCGATCAGTGATCTGTGAAACAGGAATCCCTAAGAAGAAGAAAAGAAGACAGAGGAAGATACAAAGAGAAATTTGACAGCTGGCTGGTTTTGAAATTTGAATTTTTGGTAAATCTTAATCAGAAGTTTTATTGGATCAGTATTGTAGAGGGGGAGGTAAAAGATAGACTGGAGAAAGGAGTTGTAAATAATTGTTAGTTAATTATTATCTGTTAGACTTTAAAAAATAAAGCTGTTAGTTTTTATTTTAGTGACTTTTGGGATAGCTCTTTGCCTCTCAATTTTTCACAGATTACTGCACGGGTTAAATCGTTTCTAAGCTCCTGGTTTAAATTAGCGGGGGAGGGTGGTGGGAAGGGGATTTTCCCTGTGTCCTAACACCACACTGAATAAATGATGACCTGACACACAGGAGTTAAAAGTGAAAATGTTGAGCTGGGAGAGTGATTTCCATTGACAGTTGTGATGTACAGCGTTATAACTGCCCTCGCTGGTCATCTCAGTAACACAGAGTTTCTGGGTGCCTTCTCCCTGGAAGTTATGACAGAGGCATCGCTGCAAGATTGTAAACACTGAAGCCTGAATACTCAAGCACTCAGAAAGGACTGGAAATTAGGAAAAGATTAAGAATACCGGATGGTTGAGAGGGCAAATACTTGGGAAATTAAATCTAATGTGGATCAATGGGAGGTTATTTACTTTGGTCACAAAACCAGGAAGGCAGATTATTATCTGAAAGGGGGCAGTTTAGATAAAGGTGAGGGTGCAACGAGACCTGGGTGTCATGGTGGAACAGTCACTGAAGGTTGGCACGCAGGTGCAGCGGGCAGTAACGAAAGCTAATGCCATGCTGGCCTTCATAGTGAGAGGATTAGAGTATTGGAGTCAGGAT
>NC_057710.1:77904-80016 GCF_004010195.1 Chiloscyllium plagiosum
TAAAATCCTGATGGGACTAGACAGGCTAGGTGTAGGAAGATGTATGTTCCGGATGTTGGGGAAGTCCCGAACTAGGGGTCACAGTGTAAGGATAAGGGGTAAGCCATTCAGGACTGAGATGGGGAAGAATGTCTTCCCTCAGAGAGCTGTGAATTCTCTCCCACAGGAAGCTGTTGGGGCCAGTTCATTTGATAGATTCAAGAGGGAACTGGACATGGGCCTTGGGGCTAAAGGGATCAAAGGGAATACGGGGAGAGGGTGGAAATGGGACACTGAGACTGCATCGTGTCATGATCACATTGAAGAGCGAATCATTTGTTAGCTCCCTAACAGCAATTACACAGAAGGACAAGATACAGAGAATGAGAATAGGTGTGATGGGAAATATCACAGCTGGTTTTAATTTCCACTGAGATTGCCGAGTCAGACTGGGAAACGAGTAACTTGGATGAAGGATTCCTAGAATGTTTTCTTACAGCAGCCTTACAGCAGCCCATTCTGCTGGCCCAGAGAGCAGGAGCTGGTGGAAATGATGATGTGCAATAGCATGAATTAATACCCTTCAAGTAAAGGTGCTCTGAGGTAGTTTTTTTTATTGGATATATTTGAAAGACAAATTCAGTTTGAGGGGTAAATGACAAGATCAAACACCAGGGACACACATTTCACAAAGGCCAGCTTTTCATTCACTTGTGGAATGTGGCGGAGGGGCCAGCGTTTATTGTCCATCCTTAGCTGCCCTTGAGAAGAAATGCTGCTTTCTTGATCTGTGCAGACCAAGTAAAACTTCGACCCCCGAACATTACAGAACAGTACAGGCCCTTCGGCCCTCGATGTTGCACAACCTGTGAAACCAATCTGAAGCCCATCTAACCTACACTATTCCATATGTCATATGTCTATCCTATATGTCTATCCAATGACCATTTAAATGCCCTTAACATTGGTGAGTCTACGACTGTTGGAGTTAGTTATAGAACAGATCAGCATAGCCACAGGCCCTTTGGCCCACCATGTTGTGCCGAACATGACACCAAATTAAACTAATCCCTTCTGGCTGCCCTTGATCTATATCCCTCCATTCAGAGAGTCATAGAGATGTATAGCACTGAAAGACACCCTTCAGTCCAACTCATCCATGCCGATCATATATTCCAACCCAATTTAGTCCCATTTTGCCCACACTTAGCCCATATCCCTTTTAACCCTTTCTATTCCTATACCCGTCCAGTTGACATTTAAATGTAATTGTACCAGTCTCCGTCACTGAGAGGATTAGACTATTGGAGTCAGGATGTCTTGCTGCAGTTATACAGGGCCTTGGTGAGGCCACACCTTGAGTATTGGTCTGCAGTTTTGGTCTCCACCACCCTCTGTGTGAAAAAGTTGCCCCTTAGATCCCTTTTAAATCTTTCCCCTCTCACCTTAAACCCTCTACTCTGGGGAAAAGACCTTAAGATAAAGAAGGAAGCATATGTAAGGTATAGACAGGATAGATCGAATGAATCCTTAGAAGAGCATAAAGGCAGTAGGAGTATACTTAAGAGGGAAATCAGGAGGGCAAAAAGGGGACATGAGATATCTTTGGCAAATAGAATTAAGGATAATCCAAAGGGATTTAACAAATACATTAAGGACAAAAGGATAACTGGGGAGAGAATAGGGCCCCATAAAGATCAGCAAGGTGCAGAAAATGGGGCAGGTGCTAAACGAGTATTTTGCATCAGTATTTACGGTGGAAAAAGATATGGAAGATATAGACTGTAGGGAAATAGATGGTGACATCTTGCAAAATGTCCAGATTAAAGAGGAGGAAGTGCTGGATGTCTTGAAAGGTGGATAAATCCCCAGGACCTGATCAGGTGTACCCGAGAACTCTGTGGGAAGCTAGAGAAGTGATTGCTGGGCCTCTTGCTGAGATATTTGTATCATCGATAGTCACAGGTGAGGTGCCGGAAGACTGGAGGTTGGCAAACATAGTGCCACTGTTTAAGAAGAGTGGTAAGGACAAGGCAGGGAACTATAGACCGGTGAGCCTGACCTCAGTGGTGGGCAAGTTGTTGGAGGGAATCCTGAGAGACAGGACGTACATGTATTTGGAAAGGCAAGGAC
>NC_057710.1:80106-85467 GCF_004010195.1 Chiloscyllium plagiosum
TTACTTCTTCAAAAAACTCAATCAAGTTTGTGAGACATGATTTCCCATGCACAAAGCCATGTTGACTATCCCGAATCAGTCCTTGCCTTTCCAAATACATGTACATCCTGTCCCTCAGGATTCCCTCCAACAACTTGCCCACCACCGACGTCAGGCTCACCGGTCTATAGTTCCCTGGCTTGTCTCTACCACCCTTCTTAAACAGTGGCACCACGTTAGCCAACCTCCAGTCTTCCGACACCTCACCTGTGACTATCGATGATACAAATATCTCAGCAAGAGGCCCAGCAATCACTTCTCTAGCTTCCCACAGAGTTTCGGGTACACCTGATCAGGTCCTGGGGATTTATCCACCTTTAACCGTTTCAAGACATCCAGCACTTCCTCCTCTGTAATCTGGACATTTTTCAAGATGTTGGTACTTATTTCTTATAATTCTCATAACCTCCCTCATTATCCCAGGGTCCCTTACCTTGTCTTGTCTCTCTTCCTTACTGGATATGTTCTGAACTCTCATCACCTGGTCTTTAAACAATTCCCACATGTCAAGCATGGACTTGCCTGATAACAGCTCCTCCGAATTAACACTCCCTAGCTCCTGATGTCATTTGCCCTCCCCCAATTTAGTGCCTTTCCAAAATGTTCTCGCACTGAAAGGTCAGTCACCTGGCCAGGCTCATTAGCCAATACAAGGTCCAGTGTGGCCTCTCCTCTAGTTGGACAATCCACATACATCACATCATCCTCCACCACCTAAACACAGCCCCCACGACCAGAGATAAATTTCCCTCCCCACCCTGATCAGCGATCTGGAGAGGCCATTCCCTCAGTGACACCATCGTCAGGTCCATGCCTCCCACCAGCCCATATCCCACTCCCTGCACCTTCCTCTGCCACTGCAAGATGTGCAAAACCTGCGCCCACACCTCAACCATCACCTCCACCCAAGACCCCAAAGCATCCTTCCACATCTGACAAAAAGTTATCTGTATTTCCACCAATGAACAAAGAACAAAGAAAATTTACAGCCCAGGAACAGGCCCTTCGACCCTCCAAGCCTGAGCCATCTACTGTATCCGTTGCTCTCGATGGGGTCTCCTCTACATCGGGGAGACAAGATGCCAACTTGCGGATCATTTCAGAGAACATCTCTGGAACACCTGCACCCACCAACCCCACTGCTCCGTGTATTTGGAAAGACAAGGACTGATTAGGGATAGTCAACATGGCTTTGTGCATGGGAAAACATCTCACAAACTTGATTGAGTTTTTTGAAGAAGTAACAAAGAAGATTGATGAGGGCAGAGCAGTAGATGTGATCTATATGGACTTCAGAAAGGCGTTCGACAAGGTTCCCCATGGGAGACTGATTAGCAAGGTTAGATCTCATGGAATACAGGGATAACTAGCCATTTGGATACAGAACTGGCTCAAAGGTAGAAGACAGAGGGTGTTGGTGGAGGGTTGTTCAGGACTTATACACTTAATGGTAAGGTCCTAGGGAGTGTTGCTGAACAAAGAGACCTTGGAGTGCAGGTTCATAGCTCCTTGAAAGTGGAGTCACAGGTAGATAGGATAGTGAAAAAGGCATTTGGTATGCTTTCCTTTATCGGTCAGAGTATTGAGTACAGGAGTTGGGAGATCATGTTGCAGCTGTACAGGACATTGGTTAGGCCACTGTTGGAATATTGCATGCAATTCTGGTCTCCTTCCTATCGGAAGGATGTTGTGAAATTTGAAAGGGTTCAGAAAAGATTTACAAGGATGTTGCCAGGGTTGGAGGTTTTGAGGTATGGGGAGAGGCTGAACAGGCTGGGGCTGTTTTCCCTGGAGCGTCAAAGGCTGAGGGGTGACTTTATAGAGGTTTACAAAATTATGAGGTGCATGGATAGGATAAATAGACAAAGTCTTTTCCCTGGAGCTTGGGAGTCAAGAACTAGATGGCATAGGTTGAGGGTGAGAGGGGCAAGATATAAAAGAGACCTAAGGGGCCACATTTTCACACAGAGGGTGGTACATGTATGGAATGAGCTGCCAGAGGAAGTGGTGGAGGCTGGTACAATTGCAACATTTAATAGGCATCTGGATGGGTATATGAATAGGAAGGGTTTGGAGGGATTTGGGCCAGGTGGTGGCAGGAGGGACTAGATTGGGTTAGGATATCTGGTCGGCGTGGACTGGTTTGACCGAAGGGTCTGTTTCCATGCTGTACTTCACTATGACTCTATGATTCTATGCAGCCCTTATGGTCTGGTAAGGCTCTGGTGACACAACAACAAAAGCATGAGGGGCATGGATGGAGTGAATACCCAAGAGTGTTTTCCAAGTCCAAAACTAGTAGGCATAGGTTTAAGGTTAAAAAGGTTTGGTCTCCTTACTTAAGCCCGCTTACCAACATGGCCAACTCCATGAGTGGCCAGGGCTAGGACATGTAGATGTGACTTAGGGCAAGTGATGTGACCATCAGGAAGGGTAAGAAGATGAAGGGATTCAGATTCAGTGGCACCTAAATGAGCCCAATGAGCACGCTCAGATTGAGGGGCTGCCTGCCGAGCGCCATGGATACCCTCCAAAGGTCAGGAACAATGGGAAACTGGTATATTTTAGGGATATGCAAAACCTGCATGTGTGGATTAGTGCAGCCACATGAGCGGCTCTATCAGCAAAAGTGTTGCCAAGGGTGACAGTATCTCCAGCAGATGTGTGCATTTGATGACAGCTGCAGCTGAAGGGAGGAGAATGGCTTCCAAAAGATTATTGATAAGCTGACCAGGTTTACCTGAAGAGGTGAGGAAACCCCTATACTTCTCGAGGGTGCCAAAATCATGCATCACTCCAAAAGCATAGCAGGAACCAGTGTAAATGTGAGCAGATTTCCCAGCAGCTAAAATGCATGCCTGTGTAAGAGCAAAGAGCTCAGCTGCCTGTGCAGAAGTACTGTTAGAGATTCAAGGACATCAGAAGGTGTGCAAACAGCATTGCCCTGCCAGTGTCATGCGGTCTGTAGGCCTGTAGGAGAAGCCATCGTGAAAAGGACCACATCAGGATTGTCCAAAGGGGTTTCTAAAAGGTGTGCGCGAGGGGCGAAACATCATGGACAATATGTAAACAATCGTGGTCAGGTGTCTCTAAGGAATCAGTGGGAGGATGAAGGGGAGCAGGGTTCAAAGCCGGGGTGCAGCACAGAGTAAGCTTAGAGTGGGAGAGTAGGATGACCTCAGAAACCATACACTTGGAAGCAGGAAAATGGTAGGTAGCTGCAGGACTCAACAGCAGGGAGACCGAATGTGGAACAAAACCGTGCATGGATGGTCCAGCATAAAGGGGGGGTAGAACTTTCACAAACAGCTCACAAACACGCTGGTATGCCCCTTACAACAGGAGGTAACTCGACACAGTAAAAAGCTACAGGGTGCCAGAGATCCCCATACATTTGGGTCAGAATTCCAGAGGCATATCCCTCCCTCTCAGCAAAATAAAGTTGAAATGACTATGATTAATCCAGAAGACCCAAAGCCCGTGCAGGTCTCAGGACAGAGTTCAATTGTTCAAAATCCTGTGTCATTTCAGGGGTCCACTGTAGTTTTGGTGGTTCCTCAGGTGAAGACATCTCTCTCAAAGGGGTATCAATCTCACAAAGATCAGGAATCCAGTGCCTGCAGTAATTCACCATCCCCAGGAATGACGTAGGTTCAGTTTGTGTTGCAGGAGGAGGGGGATTCGTGATGGCATTTAGGTGATTAGGGGTGAGGGCCCTGGAATCCTGCGAGATTGTGAAACCCAAATAATGAACAGTGGGTTGGCAGAGCTGCATTTTATCAATGGAAACCTTGTGACCATCCTGTGCCAGATACTGAAGCAGGGCGGCAGTATCCTGCATAGAGGCATCAGATGGAGCGGGGGCAATGAGTAAATTATCGGCGTATTGAACAAGGACACTGCTGCAAGAACAAGGCATGTGGAGGGTCTCGAGGGTCCGCTGAACAACAGAAGCATAAACGGTGCAGCTCTCCGTATACCCTTGGGGAAGCTGAGTCCATGTGTATGGATGGCCGATGAAAGTAAAGGCAAAAAGGGACTGGCTATCAGGGGACAATTTAATAGAGAGAAAGGCCAAGCAGAGATCAACCACAGAAAAGCAAGTGGCCGAGGCAGGGCCGTTAATGAGAATAGCATTCAATAGACAATAGTCAATAGACAATAGGTGCAGAAGTAGGCCATTCAGCCCTTCGAGCCTGCACCACCATTCAATATGATCACGGCTGATCATTCCTAATCAGTATCCTGTTCCTGCCTTATCTCCATAACCCTTGATTCCACTATCTTTGAGAGCTCTATCCAACTCCTTCTTAAATGAATCCAGAGAGTGGGCCTCCACTGCCCCCTGTGGCAGAGCATTCCACACAGCCACCACTCTCTGGGTGAAGAACTTTCTCCTGAGCTCTGTCCTAAATGGTCTACCCCGTATTCGTGCCAGAGACTACAGGGGAGCAAGGAACAACAAAAGCATTGACAGGCCGTGGATCCTGCATGAACCTCCACCTGTCAGGCTCAACAGGTTTAAGAATATGCAGGATAGGGGGATTGCAGGGCCTCTGTATAGGAACAAGGATGGTCTGTTCCAGAATAGAAGCAATAATAAGCCTGATCCCAGAGCAAGGCCATTCGGCCCATTGAGTCCTCTCCGCCATTTAATCATGGCTGATGGGTGTTTCAACTCCACTTATCCGCACTCTCCCCGTATCCCCTCAAGAACAAGTATACCGTTTTGGATACTTGTGGGGGGGGTACTTACCAGGGGTAAGTAATGGGGCTCTGGCCTCTGGCACGGAGCCTGTCCCCGTTGCTCAGAAGGGAAGGGTGGAGAAGAGCAGAGCAATAGTAATTGGGGACTCGATAGTTCGGGGCACTGATAGGCGGTTTTGTGGGGGCGAGAGAGACTCACGTTTGGTATGTTGCCTCCCAGGTGCAAGGGTACGTGATGTCTCTGATCGTGTTTTCCGGGTCCTTAAGGGCCTTAAGGGGGAGGGGGAGCAGCCCAAAGTCGTGATCCACATTGGCACCAACGACATAGGTAGGAGGAGCGGTGAGGATGTTAGGCAGCTTTCAGGGAGCTAGGTTGGAAGCTCGGAGTTAGAACAAACAGAGTTGTTGTCTCTGGTTTGTTACCTGTGCCACGTGATAGAGAGTCGAGGAATAGGGAGAGAGAACAGTTAAATGCGTGGCTACAGGGATGGTGCAGGAGGGAGGGATTCCGGTATTTGGGGGAAGATGAGACCTCTATAAACAGGATGGTCTGCACCTGAACCTGAGGGGCACCAGTACCCTTGGTGGGAGGTTTGCTAGTGCTCTGGGGGGGGG
>NC_057710.1:88743-96152 GCF_004010195.1 Chiloscyllium plagiosum
CATTCATCCCCTCCCCCACTCACCTATTGTACTCTATGCTACTCTCTCCCCACCCCCACCTCCCCTAGCTTATCTCTCCACGCTTCAGGCTCTCTGCCTTTATTCCTGATGAAGGGCTTTTGCCCGAAACGTCGATTTTGCTGAAGCTCCTCGGATGCTGCCTGAACTGCTGTGCTCTTCCAGCACCATTGATCCAGAATATGGAGGATAGTGGGCTAGTGTAGGTTAGGTGGGCTTGGATCGGCGCAACATCGAGGGACAAAGGGCCTGTACTGCGCTGTATTCTTCTGTGTTCTATGTTCTATATAAAGCTAAGCTTACAATGGCAGGGAACCGCAGACCCGTGGCATGTGACTCTTGCTTGATGTGGGAGCTCAGGGACGTGTCTGTCATTTCTGACTCTTACACTTGCAAGAAGTGTGTCCAGCTGCAGCTCTTGTTTCCCTGTATCCCTTAATTCCTTATGAGATTAAGAATTTATCAATCTCTGCCTTGAAGACATTTAACGTCCCGGCCTCCACTGCGCTCTGTGGCAATGAATTCCACAGGCCCACCACTCTCTGGCTGAAGAAATGTCTCCTTGTTTCTGTTCTAAATTGACCCTCTCTAATTTTAAGGCTGTGCCCGTGGGTCCTAGCATCCCCGCCTAACGGAAATAACTTCCCAGTGTCCATGCATTATCTTGTAAGTTTCCATGAGATCTCCTCTCAACCTTCTAAACTCTAATGAATACAATCCCAGGATCCCCAGCCATTCATCATATGTTAGGCTCACCATTCCAGGGATCATCCGTGTGAATCTCCGCTGGACATGTCAGTATGTCCTTCCTGAGGTGAGGGGCCCAAAACTGGACACAGCATTCTAAATGGGGCCTAACCAGAGCTTTATAAAATCTCAGTAGCACATCATTGCTTTAACATTCCAATCCTCTTGAAATAAATGATAACATTACATTTGCTTTCTTAATCTTATGTTGTTTTCTTAATTTTATGTTATCATCTCTAGTGTCTACGGTGCTGCCTAACTTTGTGTCATCAGCAAATCTGCATATATCAGTCTTTGTGGCGTTATCCCAGTCATTCATAAATAGCATGGATAATTAAGGCCCTACCACAGATCTTTGTGGTCACCACTGGTTTCATCCTGCCAATTTGAGCACCAGCCCATTATCCCAAATTTCTGTTGTCTGCCACCGAACCAATTTCCCAGCCATGTCAATAATTTGCCCTCCATTCTGTGGGCTGTTAGTAAACAGTCTCCTGTGTGGGATTTTATCAAACGCCCTCAGAATCCATGCTGGTTCTCCCTGATTAACTGAAAAGTTTCAAGAGGATTAGCTGACCTTTCCTTGGTGATAAACTGCAACAATTTCCCCAGTACAGACGACTGGTGAACTTGTCTATAATTCCTCAGATTTCCTCCTTCACCTTTCTCAAAAAGTAATCCAAGCTAATTAAGAAGCTGAACTAAAATGTTTGCATGCCTTCAGTATAAATTTACTGGCAGGTTGGCCTTAAATACCCACTGTCACACCTTAAAAATGGGGTGTACACAACTCCATGGAGGCTACCACTGAGAAAGAATGGCCGATGTCTGATGATACTGCAGAGAAGAAATGTTCTGGTTCAATCAGAAAGCCATGTTGTGTGAAGGAAATTCAAGAGATGGAAAGTCCCCTCATTTGAACCTCACATTGTCAGGAGAAGAATCCAATCAAGTCGTCAGCCTTGAATGTTCCTCATCTTCCAAGTCTGAACAGAAAGCTGTAGTGGAAACCCCCAGACCAGCTGGATTTGTGAAGTCAGGGAGTTTGGGGCTGTGATAAGTGTAACTTTATTCATTAATGTGCAACATTCATCCTGGAAAAATGCTTGGAATGAGTTGTTGTATCAGGGTATCAGGTTCTGAATGAGTTGATACTGAAGAATGTCTTCAAAACAACCCAATACGATGATATCATGGGGGCTTATTGGCAGGACAGCTTAAGATCCTGAGGATTTATTATCTCTATAAACAAGCAACTGCCTCTCACATCTCCTTTAAACTTGCCCCCTTTACCTGAAACCTATATCCCCCAGTAATTGATATCTCTAGAATGTAGGTTTGCTCACTGAGCTGTAGGTTTGATATCCAGACGTTTCATTACCTGGCGAGGTAACATCATCAGTGGCGACCTCCAAGTGAAGCGAAGCTCTTGTCTCCTGTTTTCTATTTATATCTTTCTCCTGGATGGGGTTCCTGGGGTTTGTGGTGATGTCATTTCCTGTTCGTTTTCTGAGGGGTTGATAGATGGTATCTAGATCTATGTGTTTGTTTATGGCATTGTGGCTGGAGTGCCAGGCCTCTAGGAATTCTCTGGCATGTCTTTGCTTAGCCTGTCCCAGGATAGATGTGTTGTCCCGGTTGAAATGGTGGCTTTTTTTATCCGTGTGTAGGGCTACGAGGGAGAGAGGGTCGTGTCTTTTTGTGGCTAGCTGGTGTTAGTGTATCCTGGTGGCTAACTTTCTTGCTGTTTGTCCTACGTAGTGTTTGTGGCAGTCCTTGCATAGAATTTTGTAGATGACGTTGGTTCTGTCCATGGGTTGTACTGGTCTTTTAAGTTTGATGGTTTTTGTTTGAGAGTGTTGGTGGGTTTGTGTGCTACTAGGATTCTGAGGGGTCTTAGTAGTCTGGCTGACATTTCTGAAACTTCTTTGATATATGGTAAGGTGGTTAGGGTTTCTGGCTGTGTTTGGTCTGCTTGTCGTGGTTTGTTCTTGAGGAATCTGCGGATTGTGTTTTTTGAGTATCCGTTCTTCTTGAATACGTCGTATAGGTGGTTCTCCTCTGTTTTCCAATGTTCGCCTGTGCTGCAGTGTGTGGTGGCTCGTTGGAATAGTGTTCTGATACATTTTCGTTTGTGTGTGTTGGGATGGTTGCTGGTGTAGTTAAGTATTTGGTCAGTGTTTGTCGGTTTTCTGTATACGCAGGTTTGTAGTTCTCCGTTGTCCGTTCTTTCGACTGTGACATCCAGGGTCCGCTATGTAGATGACACCTTTGTCATCACAAAACAAACAAGATAGAAGAGACATTTAACATCATCAACAACATCCTCACAGGCATAATGTTCACCAAGGAGAAAGAAACTGACAACAAACTCGCATTCCTGGACGTCACAGTCGAAACCTACACCAAACTGGCTCTGTACTCTCTCTAAAGCCTCCATGTCTTTTTGGTCATGTGACATGGGGCTGGGCAGGGAACAAGTTCTCCTGGATCTCATAATGAGTAATAAGGCAGGTTTAATCAATCACCTGAGAGTAAAAGATTGGATTTCAGAGCAGCAGGAGGCAATTCAGCTCTTTGAGTACGGTCCGCTATTTAACATGATCAGAGCTGATCTCATCCTGGTCTAAATTCCACTCTCCCGCCAGCTCCACATAGCCCAGTATCCTATTTCTCATCAGAAACATATCCCCTCGGAAGTAGGGATCATAGCATGATCAATTTTTAATACTCAGTTTGCCAATGAGGAACTTGGCTCAAAAACAACTGTGCTTTCCTTAAATAAAAGGAATTACAATCAATGAATATGGAGTTAGCTAAAGTGAGCTGGTCAGCTAGATTAGCAACAATGACAGGAAGGCAGCAGGGGCAGATATTAAAGGAGGTCATTCATGACTCTCAGGAAAAAAGACATCCCATTGAGGAGAAACAATCCGAAGGGATGGGCCTGAACAACTGGGATAAATTCAGAATGAAGAAAAAAGGATTTAAAAAGCAATAAAAGCAGAGAAACAAATTGCAAAGGCAAATTAGTGAGAAACATAAAAACAGACAACAAGACATGTATAAAAAGGAGAGTGATCACAGTGAACACAGGTCCCTCAGAAAATAAACCTGGGGTGATAGTTTCTAGTGAACAAGGAAATGGCAGTGGATTTAAACAGATATTCTGCATCTGCCTTTCTGGTGGAAGATACTTTAAACATCGCATTAATGCAAAAAATCAAAGGGGAGGAATTAAATACCTTCACCATCACTGAAGAAGTTGTATTAGACACACTAAAGGGTGGTACGATGGCACAGTGGTTAGCACTGCTGCCTCACAGTGACAGGGTCCCAGTTCGATTCCAGCCTCGGGCGACTGTCTGTGTGGAGTTTGCACATTCTCCCCGTGTCTGCGTGCAGGTCAGGTGAATTGACCATGCTAAATTGCCCATTGTATCAATGTGTATGTTAGCTTCGTTAATCAGGGAAAATGTAGAGTAATAGGGGAGGGGAATGGATCTGGGTGGGCTACTCTTCGAAGGGTCAGTGTGGACTTGTGAAGCCAAATGGCCTGTTTCCACACTGTAAGGATTCTAAGAGGATGAAAGAGGGCTAAAGGCAGATAAGTCCCTGGTCCTGATGACTTGCATCCTAGTATCCTAAAAGAAGGAGCTACAGAAATAGTGGATACGTTGATTGTAATTTTCCAAAAACCCTTGGATTCTGGAGAAGTATTAGTGCGCCAATGTGAGAGCTCAATTCAGAAAGGGAGGGAGAGAGGTAAAAAGCAGGTAACTACAGGCCAATTAGCCGAGCATGCTTGATCAGATTATAATTTTGTAAATATTCTGCAAATACTTTAATAATTGATGCAGTACATGTCCACATGAATCAACATGGCTTTATGGAAAGGAAATTGTATCTGACTAACGTCTTTGCATTTATTAAGGATGTATCAACCAGAGTCATAAATTCATGCAGCTTGGAAACAAACCCTTTGCCCAACTCAAACTTGCTGACTATGTTTCCCAAACTGAACTAGTCCCAATTTGCCTGTGTTTGGCCCATATTCCTCGAAATCATTCCTATCCATGTACCTGTTCAATTATCTATTAAATGTTGTAATTGTACTCACCTCTATCACTTCCTCTGGCACCCTCTGTGTGAAAATGTTGCCCCTCAGGTCCCTTTTAAGTCCTTCCCCTCTCACCTTAAACCTATGCCCCTTGTTTTGGACTACCCTACCCTGGAGACCTTGGCTATTCAACATTTCGATGCCCCTCGAGATTTTATAAACCTCTATGAGGGCATTCCTGATAACTCCAGCTTGATAACATCCTTCCTATAGCAGGAAGAGCAGAATTATACAGAGTACTCCAAACATGGCCTCCCCAATATTCTTTGCAGCACCTCCATCATGTCCCAACTCCTGTACTCAGTGCTCTGACCGATGAGAGCAAGCATGACAAATGCCTTTTTCACTAATCTGTCCACCTGTGATGCCATTTTCAAGGTGCTCTGGACCTGCACCCTCGGGTGTCTGTTCGACATCACACCCCAGGGCCCTACCATCGCTGTGTAAGTTCTTACCAAAATGTAAAACCTCATATTTGTCTAAGTTACATAGAACATAGAACATAGAAAAGTACAGCACAGAACAGGCCCTTTGGCCCACGATGTTGTGCTAATGTAACCTAACCTACAAACCCCACAACTCACTGCTATCCAGGTGCATGTCCAGCAGTCGCTTAAATGTCCCCAAAGACTCTGCTTCCACCACCACCGCTGGTAACGCGTTCCATGCATTCACAACTCTCTGGTTAAAGAACCTACCTCTAAACCTTCCTCCTAATATCTTCAAACTATGTCCCCTCATGCCAGTCAATCCTGCTCTGGGGAAAAGTCTCTGGCTTTTGACACTATCCATTCCTCTCATTATCTTGTCTATCTCGATCAGGTCTCCGCTCTCCCTCTTTCTCTTCAGAGAGAAAAGTTCAGGCTTAGTCAACCTCTCTTCACAAGTCAAGCCCTCCAGTCTAGGCAGCATCCTGGTAAATCTTCTTTGCACCCTCTCCAAAGCCTCTGTATCTTTCCTATAGCTGGGCAACCAGAACTGGACACAATATTCCAAGTGTGGCCTCACCAGGGACTTGTAGAGCTGCAGCAAAACCTCGCGGCTCTTAAACTCGATCCCCCTGTTAATGAAAGCCAAAACACCATGTGCTTTCTTAACAACCCTATCCATTTGGGATCTATGTACTTGCACACCAAGATCCCTCTGTTCCTCAACACTGCCAAGAATCCTGTCTTTAATCCTATATTCAGCATTCAAGTTTGACCATTCAAAATGCATCACTTTCCATTTATCCAGGTTGAACTCCATCTGCCATTTCTCAGCCCAGCTCTGCATCCTGTCTATGTCGCACTGCAGCCTGCAGTAGCCCTCGATACTATCGACGACACCTTCAACCTTTGTGTCATCTGCAAATTTACTAACCCATCCCTCAACCTCCTCATTCAAGTCATTTATAAAAACTACAAAGAGCAGAGGCCCACATACAGAGCCCTGCAGGACCCCACTCAACACTGACCTCCAGCCAGAATACTTCCCATATACAACCACTCTCTGCCTTCTGTCAGCCAGCCAAATCTGAATCCAGATAGTCAAATCTCCCTGTATCCCATACTTCCTGACTTTATGAATGAGCCTACCATGGGGAATCTTATAAACTGCCTTGCTGAAGTCCATATGCACCATATCCACTACTCGACCTTCACTGACATGTCTCGTCACCTCCTCAAAGAACTCAATAAGATTTGTGAGGCATGACCTACCCCTCTCAAAGCCATGCTGACTGCCTTTAATCACACTATGCTTTTCCAAATAGTCATAAATCCTATCCCTCAGAATTCTTTCCAAAACCTTGCTGACCACAGATGTGAGACTGACTGGTCTGTAGTTGCCAGAGATTTCCCTATTCTCCTTCTTGAAAAGAGGAACAGCATTCGCCTCTCTCCAATCCTCAATGTACGACTCCCGTGGAGACTGAGGAGGCAAATATCCTCGCCAGCGGCTTAGCAACCTCCTTTCTCGCTTCCCGAAACAGCCGAGGATAAATCTGGTCTGGCGCTGGGGACTTATCAATCTTAATGTTTTCCAAAATTTCCAGCACATCCACTTCATCAATCTTAATCTGGTCAAGACTGTATCCCAGCTCCTCTAAGTTTTCATTTACAACAAGTTCCTTTTCTTGGTTAAAACTGAAGCAAAAAACTCATTTAGGGCTTCCCCTATCTGCTCAGACTCCACACACAAGTTCCCTCCGTTTTCCCTGATCGGCCCGACCTTCTCCCTGATCAATCTCTTATTCCTCACATATGAGTAAAATGCCTTTGGATTCTCCCGAATCCTTCTTGCCAAGCCCTTTTCGTGCCCCCTCCTGGCTCTCCTCAGTCCATTTCTGAGCTCCTGTCCAGCAAGCCTATAATCCTCTAAAGCTGTGCTAGACCCTTGCTCCCTCCACCTTACGTAAGCTGCCTTCTTCCTTTAGATGAGAAGTTCCTCTGTTCTCATCATCCAATGTTCCTTAATCTTACCCCTTCTTACCTGTCTCAGAGGAACAAATTATCACATAAGCCTCCTTCTTCCACTTAACAAG
>NC_057710.1:99363-112752 GCF_004010195.1 Chiloscyllium plagiosum
GGTGCCATCTTGCATCCCTGAAACTTGATTTTGGATCTCCCTACTCTCAACCTTTTCTATCCTCTAACTACACTTTTGGTTCCCATCCCCCTGCTGGATTAGTTTAAACCCATCCCAATAGCCTTAGCAAATCTCCCCCCCCAGGATGTTGGTACCCCTCTGGTTCAGATGAAGACCATCCTGCTTGTAGAGGTCCCACCTACCCCAGAAAGAGCCCCAATTATCCAAGAATCCAAAACCCTCCCTCCTGCACCATCCCCGTAGCCACGTGTTCAACTCCTCTCTCTCTCTATTCCTCGCCTCACTAACACGTGGCACGGGCAACAAACCAGAGACAACAACTCTGTTAGTCCTAACTCTAAGTTTCCATCCTACCTCCCTGAATTTTTGCCTTAAATCCCCATCTCTCTTCTTACCTATGTCGTTGGTGCCTATGTGGACCATGACTTGGGGCTGCCCCCCCCCCCCCCCTCCTCCTCCCCCTCCCTCTTAAGTATCCCAAAAACACGATCAGAGACAGCACAAACCCTGGCTCCTGGGAGGCAACACATCCACCGTGAGTGTCTCTCATCCCCACAGAACCTCCTATCTGTCCCCCTAACTATGGAGTCCCCAATGACTACTGCTCTGCTCCTCTTCCCCCTTCCCTTCTGCGCAGCAGGGACAGACTCTGTGCTGGAGCCCTGTGCCCCACTGCTTTCCCCTGGTAAATCGTCCCCCCCAACAGTATCCAAAACGGTGTACTTATTGTTGAGGGGAATGGCCACAGGGGATCCCTGCACTGCCTGCCGGTTCCCTTTCCGTCCCCTGACTGTAACCCATCTGCCTTTTTCTTGTACCTGAGGAGTGACTACCTCCCTGTAACTCCTCTCAATAACACCCTCTGCCTCCCGAATGATCTGAAGTTCATCCAGCTCTAGCTCCAGTTCCCTAATGTGGTTTTCGAGGAGCTGGTGTTGGGTGCACTTCCCACAGATGTAGTCTGCAGGGACACGAGTGGTGACCCTTACCTCCCACATTCTGCAGGAGGAACATTCAACTGCCCTCACCGCCATTCCTACTATTCTAAATTCCCAAAGAGACTGTTGAAAATATAAGGAATAAAAAATAAACTCGTTACCTTACCAACCTGGCGCACAGATCCTTTTTTTTGGTTAGAGGAGGAAGATGGGTGGGAGACACTACCCGAGGAGTGTTTCGGATAACGCCACCACACAAATAGATGACTTCCCAGAAGTCCTTCACTCCTCCCTCACACCTCTCGGCAAAATGGAGGCCCGACTCGCGAGGTAAGTCCCTTTTAATGCAGGTAAAATCCTTCCTGGCAGCCCTCGCTTCACCACTCCTTCTCTCCTCGCCACTCTAGCAAAAAATAATGAAAGAATTATTCAAATTCCTCACTAGATATGGACTACCCACAGAGATATAATCAGTTTAAGGGTCAAACTTCACTTCAAAATTATTCAAGGAAGTTACGGACAGCTTAGGAATACACAAGTCAAATCTACTGCGTACCATCCAGAATCACAGGGAGCGCTCGAAAGGTGGCATCAGACATTAAAGACCATGTTGAAGGCCCACTGTCAAGACTATCCAGACGATTGGGATAAAGGAATTCTGTTTGTACTTTTTGCGATCAGAGATGCACCAAATTAATTGACTAAATTCAGTCCATTTGAATCTATTTTTGGGCATGAAGTGAGAAGACCGTTAAAATTGGTTCAGGAGAAATTGGTGAGTCAGAATTCAGAGACCACATATTTGGACTTTGTGTCAGATTTTTGGGAACAATTAAATAGAGCAGGCGAGTTGGCCAGACAGCATTTAAAAGTATCACAACATAGAATGAAACAGGAAGTAGACAAGAAATCAAAAACTCGCAAACAGAGATAGCGTGTTAGTGTTACTTCCAGTGATAGATGAACCTTTAAAAGCATGGTTTAGTGGACCTTATCAAATGGAAAGGAGATTGAGTGAAGTGAAGTATTTGATAAGGACTCCAGACAGAAGGAAGTTTCACAGAGTGTGTCATGTGAATTGGACAGGGAAGGAAAGCCAAAGGAAACTGTGTTATTGGTTACAACACAGAGGGAAGATCCAAGTTCAGAGGATTCTGAATTGGGCATTCCTCAAATTCAATAATGAGGACGTTGTCAAAAATTGGGATAAATTACTGAGTTAACTTCCAGAGGAAAATCAAAAATGACCCGAATGAGTTATTACTGTCACATGAGTAATTGTATGGAAATAAGCTGGAAAGTACTAACCTAATTATGCATGATGTAAATATGGGAGATTCTGTTGCAATTAAGCAACATCTTTATAGGCATAATCCTCTAAAGTTGGCACAGGTTCAAAAGGAGATTGAATGCATGCTCCAAGGCGATTGAATTGAAGTGAGTTACAAGGACTGGAGCTCATCCACAATAATGGTACCAAAACCAGATGGTACCCAACGGTTATGTGTGGACTATCGCAAAGTCAATGCCATTACAAAGATTGATGTATATCCAATTCCACAGTTGGAAGACTGTGTTGAAAAGGTGGGACTAGCAAAGTATATTTCTAAGTTGGACTTGTTCAGAGGATACTAGCAGGTACCTTTGTCCAAAAGAGTGAAGACAATTTCAGCTTTCATACGCCAAATGGACTGTATCAGTTTAAAGTCATAACATTGGTATGAAAAATGCACCAGCCACATTTCAGTGGCGAACTAATAAGGTTATTTCAGGATTACCCAATTGTGTGGTATATATTGATGACCTGGTGATTATTACTCACACGTGGAAGGAACATTTGCAACATCTATTGGACTTATTCATTCGATTTCAGAAGGCAGTCTTGGTGATAAACCTAGCTAAAAGTGAATTTGCCAAAACTCAAGTCACCTTCTTGGGCCACGTTATTGGACATGGACCAATGGCCTCGTGGGATGCAAAAACAAAGGTTATTGGGGAATTTCCCATACCACCGACAAAAAGAGCAGTACTACGGTTCCCGGGATTGAGTGCATTTTATCAAAAATATGTACTCAATTTTAGCAGTGTGGCTGCTAGATTCATAGTATTGCTAAGGAAAGGCAAGGAGTTTCAGTGGACAGTGGACTGTCAGAGGGCATTTGACAGCCTGAAAGCTGTGTTAACCACTGCCCCAGTATTAGTCACCTAATTACACAAAGCCATTCAAGGTGGCTATCGATGCGAGTGATGTGGGTGTCAGTGCGGTGCTCCTACAGGAGGATGATGAGAAGATAGAAAGGTCTATCGGGTATTTCATCAGGAAATTGAACATTCATCAGCAAAAGTATTCGACAGCTGGTAGGTATGATGATGCATGAAAAAGCCTTGTTGGGAAGGATTTGGGAAAACCCAAAGGCGTTCTACATGTACGTGAGGAATAAAAGAATGATCAGAGAGAATGTCAGACTGATCAGGGATAGTGGAGGGAACCTATGCCTGGAGTCTGAAGAGGTAGGGAAGGCCCCCAATGAGTTTTTTTGCTTCAGTATTCACTAGAGAGAGGGACCTTGTAGTTAGTGAGAACACCATGGACCAGGTTAATAGGGTTGAACAGATTGATGTTGAGGAAGTGGTTGTGCTGGAAATTCTGGGAATCATCAAAATAGCTAAGTCCCCAGAGTCGGACCAGATGTATCAAAGGTTACTACGGGAAGCGAGGAATGAGATTGCTGTGCCTCTGACAATGATCTTTGCATCCTCACTCTCCAGAGGGGTAGTACTGGATGATTGGAGGGAAGTGAATGTTTTTCCTCTGTTCAAGAAAGGGAGTAGGGAAATCCCTGGGAGTTACTGACCAGTCAGTCTTATGTCTGTGGTAAGCAAGGTACCGGAAAGGATTCTGAGAGACAGGATTTATGACTATTTGAAAAAACATAGTTTGATTAGAGATAGTTAGCATGGCTGTGTGAGGGGCAGGTCATGCCTCACAAACCTTATTGAGGATGTGATTAGACAAGTTGACAAACGTCGAGCAGTGGATGTGATGTATATAGATTTCAGTAAAGCATTTGAGAAGGTGCCCCACGGTTGTTTCATTCAGAAAGTTGGGAGGTATGAGATACAGGGAAATCTGGCTGTCAAGATACAGAATTGGTTGGCTGAAAGAAGATAGTGAGTGGTAGTAGATGGAAAGTATTCGGCCTGGAGTTTGGTGACCAGTGGTGTCCCACAGGGATCTGTTCTTGGGCCTCTGCTCTTTATAGTTTTTAATAAATGACTTGGATGAAGAAGTGGAAGGGTGGGTTAGTACGTTTGCCGATGACACGAAAGTTGGTGGAGTTGTGGATAGTCTGGAGGGCTGTTGTAGGCTACAACAGGATATTAGGAGAAAGTAAGGACAGCAGATGCTGGAGATCAGAGATGTGTTGCTGGAAAAGCGCAGCAGGTCAGGCAGCATCCAAGGAGAAGGAGAATCGACGTTTCGGCCATAAGCCCTTCTTCAGGAACATTGACAGGATGCAGAGCTGGGCTGAGAAGTGGCAGATGGAGTTCAACCTGGATAAATGAGAAGTGATTTATTTTGGAAGGTTGAATTTGAATGCTGAGTACAGAGATAAAGACAAGATTATTGGCAGTGTGGAGGAAGAGTAGGGTCTTAGGGTCCATGTATATAGATCCCTCACAGTTGCCACCCAAGTTGATAGAGTTGTTAAGAAGGTATATGCTGCAGATCTATAAAACCACACTTGAAAAAGTGTGTCCAGTTCTGGTCACCTCATTCAAGGATGCAGCTGCTTCAGAGAGGGTGCAGAGATTTACCAGGATTCTGCCTGGATTGGAGGGCTTGTCTTATGAAGAGAGGTTGAGAGAGCTTGGGATTTTCAAACTGGAGAGATGATGAAAGAGACGTGACTTGATAGAGGTGTACAAGGTAATGAGAGGCATAGATAGAGTAGATAGCCAAAGACTTTTCCCCAGGGCAGAAATGGCCATTAAGAGGAGTCATAATTTTAAGGTGACTGGAGGAAGGTATAGGGGAGATGGCGGAGGTAGGTTCTTTACACAGAAAATGGTGGGTGTGTGGAATACACTGTGGTAGGAGAGTCACAAACATTAGGGACATATAAGTGACTGCTGGACAAGTACATGGGCGGCAGTAAATTGAGGGGTGTGTTGGTTGGGTTGGTCTGAGATTAAGATAAATGCTCAGCCCAGCATTGGGGGCCCTTTATTGTCCTTGTTTTTTTGTCGGAGGTCATAAAGACACAGGCTCTGAAATGTCTGGGTTGATCTACTTGGGGAAGCTTTTAAGTTGAAAACAACAATTTATGCAATGAAAAGGGGAGGGGGCAATTCTCCCAGCTCAGCTTCTCTCTGTTCTGGTTTGGTTTGGTTTGGTTTGGGTTTTAGCAGTCTTGCTGCTCAGACCAAGCGGTCAGTCAGTTTGGAGGCCTGCTGGTCAAAGGAACAGCTTCATGGAAGAGAGTGTTCCATGCTAAACCTCCCTCTGCCCTCTCTCTCCCTCTGCCATCTCCATCTGCCATCTCCCTCTGCCATCTCTCTCTGGGCCATCTCCCTCTGCTATTTCCCTCTGCCATCTCTCTCTGGGCCATCTCTCTCTCTGCCATCTCTCTCTCTGGGCCATCTCTCTCTCTGGGTCATCTCTCTCTCTGGGTCATCTCTCTCTCTCTCTGCCATCTCTCTCTCTTCTTGGCTTTTTGGAGTCCACCACAAAGAAAAGTATCAGTGTGATTTCAGGATAAGAGTTTGAAATCTCAGTAGTTAACCACCTGATTGAGAAGTTGTCTGTTAGTTCAATTTGTGACTTCGGATGTGAATTGTCTATATTTGTATCTATGACATAAAACTGCTATATGGGTTCAACAAAAATTCACTGAAAATTGTTGAACACATCATGGGCAGCATGATGGCTCATGGTTAACACTGCTGCCTCACAGCGCCAGGGACTCGGGTTTGATTCCCACCTTGGACAGCTGTCTGTGTGGAGTTTGCACATTCTCCCCGTGTCTGCGTGGATTTCTTCCAGGTGCTCCGGTTTCCTCCCACAATCCAAAAGATGTGCATGTCAGGTGAATTGGCCATGCTAAATTGCCACGTCAGGGGTAAGTATTGGGTAGGGAAATGGGTCTGGCTGGGTTACTCTTCGGACACTGAGATCTCTCTGCTCATCTACACTACCAAGAATCTTACCATTAGCCCAGTACTCTGTATTCCTGTTGCTTCTTCCAAAGTGAATCACCTCATACTTTTCCATACTAAACTCCATTTGCCACCTCTCAGCCCAATTCTTATCTATGTTCCTCTGTAACCTGCAACATCCTTCCTCACTGTCCACAACTCCACTGACTTTATTGTCATCTACAAATTTACTGACCCATCCTTCTACTCCCTCATCCAGGTCATTTATAAAAATGACAAACAGCAGTGACCCCAAAACAGATCCTTGCGGTACCCCACTAGTAACTGAACTCCAGGATGAACATTTCCCATCAACCACCACCCTCTGTCTTCTTTCAGCTAGCCAATTTCTGATCCAAACTGCAATGGGTGGCATGGTGGCTCAGTGGTTAGCACTGCAGCATCACAGTGCCAGGGATCTGGGTTTGATTCTAGCCTTGGGTAACTGTCTGTGTGGAGTTTGCACGTTCTCTGCGTCTGCATGGGTTTCCTCCGGGTGCTCTGGTTTCCTCCCACAATTGAAAGACTGCAGGTCAGGTGGATTGGCCATGCTAAGTTGCCCAGGGTGTTAGGTGCATCAGTCAGAGGGGAATGGGTCTGGGTGGGTTACTCTTTGGAGGGTTGGTGTGCCCTTGTTGGACCAGGTGATCTGCTTGACCACTGTAGGGAATTGAATCTAAATCACCCTCAGTCCGTATTTTCTGCAATAGCCGACCGTGGGAAACCTTATCAAACTCTTTACTGAAATCCATACACAACATATCAACTGCTTTACCCTCATCCAACATCCGAAGTTGAAAAAGTCCTGGACACCCATCCCCCTCTACAGGCAACATACAGGGCTGTATTCGACTTTGGTGAGGCCACAGCTGGAGGACTCTGGGCAGTCCTGGGCAGTCCTGGGCAGTCCTGGTCCCCACACTATAGGAAGGATGGGATTGCACAGGAAGGATTCAGCAGGATGTTGTCTGGGATGGTGAATTTCAGCGAATAGGGAGGCTGGAGCAGAGAAGGTTGAGGGAGACCCTGATAGAGGTGGAAACGATGATGAAGGGCAATGGCAGGCTGGATAGAAAGGAGCTGCTCCCCTTCATTGTAGGGTCAATAACGAGGGGGTATTAATTTAAAGCAAATGGCAGGAAGGTGAGAGGGGATTTGGGGAAAGGGTTTTCTCACCTGTTAACGCAGTAGATGAGCGAAAGGGCCTCTTGTTTATTGTATAATTATATGCTTCTATAGATTCTCCCCTCATTTGGCAGTGTCTTGATTTCAATCGTTGTTTTTAACTTTATCCCTCTTAAATCTTTCCACCTGAACAACCCTCCAAGCTATCTGGACTCATCTCGTCCTAGCCCTCTGAATATTCCTTCCACCTTCACTCCTCCATTGGTCACTTTCTCTTCAGTCACCTTGGCTCAAATCTTGGGAAATTCCAAAATACCTCTCTGCTCCTCGCCAATCTTTCCTGATTATCCAAATATTTTAACAAAGGTTTTGGATAGAAATATAGCAAACATGTGCAGGAGTAGGCCTGCAACACTATCCAATACAGAGTCATAGAATCACTGAGATGTACGGCATGCTAACAGAACCTTCAGTCCAACTTGTCCATGCCAACCAGGTATCCGAACCTAACCTAATGCCATTTGCTAGCACTTGACCTAATCCCTCTAAGCCCCTCCTATTCATGTAACCATCCAGATGCCTTTTAAATGTTGTAATTGTACCAGCCTCCACCACTTCCTCTGGCATTAAATCCATACATATACCACCGTCTTCATGAAAAATGTTGCCCCTTAGTTCCCTTTTATATCTTTCCCCTCTCAACCTAACTTTATGTCCTCTGGTTCTGGACAACAATTGGAAAATACCTAGTCTATTTATCCTATCCAAGCCCCTCATGATTTTATTTACTGCTATAAGGTCACCTCTCAGCTTCCGATGCTTCAGGGAAAACAGCCCCAGCCTTTTTTTTAAAAATTAGATTAGTTACAGTGTGGAAACAGGCCCTTCAGCCCAACTAGTCCACACCGACCCATCAAAGCGCAACCCACCCAGACCCATTCTCCTACATTTACCCCTTCACCGAACACTACGGGCAATTTAGCATGGCCAATTCATCTAACCTGCACATTTTTGGACTGTGGGAGGAAATCAGAGCAAACCCACACAGACAGGGGGAGAATGTGCAAACTCCACACAGTCAGTCGCCTGAGGCGGGAATTGAACCCGGGTCTCTGGTGCTGTGAGGCTGCAGTGCTAACCACTATGCCACCGTGCCTATTCAATCTTTCCCTGTAGCGTAAACCCTCCAACCCTGGCAATATCCTTATAAATCTTTTCTGATCCTTTTCCAGATTCACAACATCCATCTAATAAGAAAACCAGAATTGCACACGATATTCCAAAATTGGTCAAACCAATGTCCTGTACAGCCGCAACATGACCTCCCAACTCTTGCACTCAATGCTCTGACTGATAAAGGAAAGCATACCAAATTTCTTCTTTACTATCCTAACTACCTGCGACTCTACTTTCAAAGAACTATGAACTTGCACTCCAAGTCTCTTTGTTCACCAACATGCCCCAGAACCTTACCATTATGTGTATAAATCCTGTTCTGATTTGCCTTTCCAAAATGCAAGAACTCGCAGATCTATATGGATTTAAGTAAGATGTTCAACAAGGTTCCCCATGGGACAATGGTTAGCAAGGTTAGATCTCATGGAATATAGGGAGAATTAGTTATTTGGATAAAAAACTGAATCGAAGGTGGAAGAGGGTTGTTTTTCAGACTGGAGGCCTGTGACCAGTGGAGTGCCACAAGGATCGGTGCTGGGTCCATTACTTTTCATCATTTACATAAATGATTTGGATGTGAGCATAAGAGGTACAGTTAGTAAGTTTGCAGATGACACCAATATTGGAGGTGTAGTGGACAGCGCTGCATTTTGGGAAAGCAAATCTTAGCAGGACTTATACACTTAATGGTAAGCTCCTAGGGAGTGTTGCTGAACAAAGAGACCTTGGAGTGCAGGTTCATAGCTCCTTGAAAGTGGAGTCGCAGGTAGATAGGATAGTGAAGAAGGTGTTTGGTATGCTTTCCTATATTGGTCAGAGTATTGAGTACAGGAGTTGGGAGGTCATGTTGCAGCTGTACAGGACATTGTTAGGCCACTGTTGGAATATTGCGAGCAATTCTGTCTCCTTCCTATCGGAAAGATGTTGTGAAACTTGAAAGGGTTCAGAAAAGATTTACAAGGATGTTGCCAGGGTTGGAGGATCTGAGCTACAGGGAGAGGCTGAACAGGCTGGGGCTGTTTTCCCCTAGAGCATCAGAGGCTGAGGGGTGACCTTATTGAGATTTATAAAACCATGAGGGGCATGGATAAGATAAATAGACAAAGGCTTTGCCCTGGGGTGGGGGAGTCCAGAACTAAAGGGCACAGGGTTAAGCTGAGATGGGAAAGATATAAAAGGGACCTAAGAGGCAACTTTTTCACACAGAAGGTGGTGTGGAAATGGAATGAGCTGCCAGAGGAAGTCATGGAGGCTGGTACAATTACAACATTTAAAAGTCATCTCAATGGGATATGAATAGGGGTCTGGGCCAAGTGCTGGCAAATGGGACGAGGTTAGGTTAGGATAACTGGTCGGAATGGATGAGTAGTACTGAAGGTCCTGTTTCCGTGCTGTACATCTCTATGACTCTAAATTAAACTCCATCTGCCGCTTCTCAACCCTTTGGCCCATCTGATCAAGATCCTGTTGTAATCTGAAGTAATCTTCTTTGTTGTCCACTACACCACCAATTTTGGTGCTATCTGTAATCTCCTTAACTATACCTCCTATGTTCATATGCAAATCATTTAAGTAAATGATGAAAAGTAGTGGACCCAGCACCAATCCTTGTGGCACACCACTGGTCACAGGCCTCCAGTCTGAAAAGCAACATCCCTCTACCACCACCCTCTGTCTTCTGACTTTGAGCTAGTTCTGTCAAATGGCTAGTTCTCCCTGTATTCCATGAGATCTAACCTTGCTAACCAGTGTCCCATGGGGAACCTTGTCGAATGCCTTACTGAAGTCCATATAGATCACGTCTACCACTCTGTCCTCATCAATCCTCTTTGTTATTCTTAAAAAAACTCAATCAAGTTTGTGAGACATGATTTCCCACGCATAAAGTCATATTGATTATCCCTAATCAGTCCTTGCTTTGCAAATACATGTACATCCTGTCCCTCATAATTCCCTCCAACAACTTGCCCACCACTGACATCAGGCTCGTGGTCTATAGTTCCCTGGCTTGTCCTTACCACCCTTCTTAAACAGTAGCACCATGTTAGCCAACCTCCAGTCTTCTGGCACCTCACCTGTCACTATCGATGATACAAATATCTCAGCAAGAGGCCCAGCAATCACTTCCCTATGCTCCCACAGAGTTCTCAAGTACACCTGATCAGGTCCTGGGGATTTAGCCACCTTTATGCATCTTAAGACATCCAGCATCACCTTCTCTGTAATATGGACATTTTTCAAGATGTCACCATCTATTTCCCCACATTCTATATCTTCCATGCCCTTCTCCACAGTGAACACTGATGCAAAATACTCGTTTAGTATCTCCTTCATCTCCTGCGGTTCAACACAAAGGCTGCCTTGCTGATCTTTGAGAGGCCCTATTCTCTTCCTGGTTACCCTTTTATCCTTAATGTATTTGTAAAAACCCTTTGGATTCTCCTTAACCCTATTTGCCAAAGCTATCACATGTCCCCTTTTTGCCTTCCTGATTTCCCTTTTAAATATACTCCTATTGCCTTCATACTCTTCCAAGGATTCACTTGATCTCTGCTGTCTCTAAGATTAGATTAGATCACTTACAGTGTGGAAACAGGCCCTTCGGCCCAACAAGTCCACACTGACCCACCGAAGCGGAACCCACCCATTCCCCCACATTTACCCCTTTACCTCACACTACAGGCAATTTAGCATGGCCAATTCACCTGACCTGCACATCTTTGTGACTGTGGGAGGAAACTGGATCACCCGGAGGAAACCCACACAGACACGGGGAGAACGTGCAAACTCCACACAGTCAGTCGCCTGAGTCAGGAATTGAACCCGGGTCTCTGGCGCTGTGAGGCAGCAGTGCTAACCACTGTGCCACCGTGCCGCCCACTAACTGACATATGCTTCCTTCTTTTTCTTAACCAAACCCTCAATTTCTTTAGTCATCCAGCATTCCCGATACCTACCAGCCTTTCCTTTCACCCTGACAGGAATATACTGTCTCTGGAGTCTCATTGTCTTATTTCTGAAGGCTTCCCATTTTCCAATTATCCCTTTACCTGCGAACATCTGCCCCCAATCAGGTTTTGAAAGCACTTGCCTAATATCGTCAAAATCAGCCATCTTCCAATTTAGAACTTTAACTTTTATATCCAGTCAATCCTTTTTCATCACTATTTTAAAACTAAAAGAATTATGGTTGCTGGCCCCAAAGTGCTCCCCACTGACAACTCAGTTACCTGCCTTGCCTTATTTCCCAAGAGTTGGTCAAGTTTTGCACCTTCTCTAGTAGGTACATCCACATACTGAATCAGAAAATGTTCTTGTACACTTAACAAATTCCTCTCCATCTAAACCCTTAACATTTTATTCGTAGACTGCTGTCCATAGAATCATAGAGTCATAGAGATGTACAGCACGGAAACAGACCCTTCGGTCCAACCCATCCATGCTGACCAGATATTCCAACCCAATCTAGTCCCACCTGCCAGCACCCGGCCCATATCCCTCCAAACCCTTCCTATTTATACACCCATCCAAATGCCTCTTAAATGTTGCAATTGTACCAGTCTCCACCACTTCCTCTGGCAGCTCATTCCAAACACATACCACCCTCTGCATGAAAATGTTGCCCCTTAGGTCTCATTAATATCTTTCCACTTTTACCCTCAACCTATGCCCTCAAGTTCTGGACTTCCCCACCCCAGGGAAAAGACTTTGCCTATTTACCCTATCCATGCACCTCATAATTTTATAAACCTTTATCAGGTCACCCCTCAGCCTCCAACACTCTAGGGAAAATAGCTCCAGCCTGTTCAGCCTCTCCCAATAGCTCAAATCCTCCAACCCTGGCAACATCCTTGTAAATCTTTTCTGAACCCTTTCAAGTTTCACAACATCTTTCTGATAGGAAGGAGACCAGAATTGCATGCAATGTTCCAACAGTGGCCTAACCAATGGACTATACAGCCACAACATGATCTCCCAACTCCTGTACTCACTACTCTGACCAATAAAGGAAAGCATACCAAACGCCTTCTTCATTATCCTGTCTACCTGTGACTCTACTTTCAAGAAGCTATGAACCTGCACTCCAAGGTCTCTTTCTTCAGCAGCACTCTCTGGAACCTTACCATTAAGTGTATAAGTCCTGCTAAGATTTGCTTTCCCAAAATGCAGCACCTCGCATTTATCTGAATTAAACTCCATCTGCCACTTCTCAGCCCATTGACCCATCTTATCAAGATCCTGTTGTAATCTGAACTAACCTTCTTCATTGTCCACTACACCTCCAATTTTGGTGTCATCTCTAAACTTACTAATTATACCCCTTATGCTTCCATTCAAATCATTTATGTAAATAACAAAAATTGGAGGACCCAGCACCGATCCTTGTGGCACTCCACTGGTCACAGGCCTCCAGTATGAAAAACATCCCTCTACCATCACCCCCTGTCTTCTACCTTTGAGCCAGTTCTGTATCCAAATGGATAGTTCTCCCTGTATTCCATGAGATCTAACCTTGCTAACCACTCTCCTATGGGGAACCTTGTCGAATGCCTTACTGAAGTCCATATAGATCACATCTACTGCTCGGCCCTCATCAATCCTCTTTGTTACTTCTTCAAAAAACTCAATCAAGTTTGTGAGACATGATTTCCCATGCACAAAGCCATGTTGACTATCCCTAATCAGTCCTTGCCTTTCCAAATATATGTACATCCTGTCCCTCAAGATTCCCTCCAACAACTTGCCCACCACCGAAGACAGGCTCACTGGTCTATAGTTCCCTGGTTAAACAGTGACACCACGTTTGCCATCCTCCAGTCTTCCGGCATCTCACCTGTGACTATCAATAATACAAATATCTCAGCAAGAGGCCCAGCAATCACTTCTCTAGCTTCCCACAGAGTTCTTGGGTACACCTGATCAGGTCCTG
>NC_057710.1:113252-120947 GCF_004010195.1 Chiloscyllium plagiosum
CCTCAAAGTTGCTACCCAAGTTGATAGGGTTGTTAAGAAGGCATATGGTGTGTTGGCTTTCAATAGTAGGTGGATTGAGTTTAAGAGCCGCGAGGTTTTGCTGCAGCTCTATAGAGCCCTGGTTAGACCACACTTGGAATATTGTGTTCAGTTCTGGTTACCTCATTTTAGGAAGGGTGTGGAAGCTTTAGGGAGGGTGCAGAGGAGATTTCCCAGGATGCTGCCTGGACTGGAGGGCATGTCTTATGAAAAAAGGTTGAGGGAGCTAGGGCTTTTCTCATTGGAGTGAAGGAGAATGAAGGTGACTTGACATGATGATAAGAGGCATTAATAGAGTGGAAATTGTTCTCAAGAGAGGGCATAATTTTAAGGTGACTGGAGGAAGATTTAGGGGAGGTGTCAGAGGTAGGTGCTTTTCACAGAATGTGCTGGGTGTGTGGAATGCACTGCCAGCGGTGGGAGCAGAGTCAGAAACATTATGGACAGTTCAGCAACTCTTGAATAGGCACATGGATGATAGTAAAATGTAGGGCATGTAGGTTAGTTTGATCTTAGAGTAGGATCAAAGGTTGGCACAACATTGATGGCTGAAGAGCCTTTATTGTGCTGTCATGTTCTATGTTTGAAAGTGGAAATCATGTTTACTTATGTTACTAGAGGGTTTTGAAGAGGTAACAGAAAGGCTTTATGAGGGGAGTCCTATTGATGTGGTGTTCATGGATTTCCAGAAAGTGTTTGATACAGAACCACACAACAGACTGATGAGGAGAGTTATAGGTCAGACTTTGGATGAGACACTAGAATTAGAATTAGGTTTTTTTGTCACATGTACTCATATGAGTGCAGAGAAAAAGTTACAAAGTTGCCACTTGTTGCACGATCTTAGATAGATAGGTACTGAGGTACAGGATCTTAGGAGAGCGGATTAAAACTGACTTTGTGATAGGAAACAGAGAGTAATGGTCAACGGATATTTTTCAGGCTGGAGGAAGATTTGTAGTGGAGCTCCCCAGGGGGTGGTCTTCGCCTCTATTTTACCTGATGGAAACTAATGTGCAAGGACAATTTCAAAGTTTGCTGATGAGTAAACTTTGGAAGAATTGTAACTGTATGGAATTCCAAAGGATGTTGACCAATTGTTGAAGTGGGATTGAGACTTTAATTGGAAGAACACTGAGAGACAATATAAAATGGGGGCGGGGTACAATTCTTAGGAGGATCAGAGGGAGCCGGATGTATGCATGCACAGAACATTCAAGGTGGCAAGTTTAGCTGGAGAGAACAGTCATGGAATCATGGAGTCCTACAGCACAGAGACAGGCCCTTTGGCCCAAACTGCTCCATGCCGACCAAAATATCCATCCACGCTAACCCCATTTCCCTGCACTTGGCCCATATCCTTCTCACCCTTTCCTATTCGTGCAATTGTTCAAATGCCTTTTAAATGTTGTTAATGTACCCGCCTCAACCACTTCTCCTGGCAGCTCATAGAGTCATAGACAGGTACAGCATGGAAACAGACCCTTTGGTCCAACCCGTCCATGCCAACTAGATATCCCAACCCAATCTAGCCCCACCTGCCAGCACCCGGCCCATATCCCTCCAAACCCTTCCTCTTCATATACCCATCCAAATGCCTCTTAAATGTTGCAATAGTACCAGCCTCCACCACATCCTCTGGCAGCTCATTCCATACACGTACCACCCTCTGCGTGAAAACATTGCCCTGTAGGTCTCTTTTATATCTATCCCTTAAACCTATGCCCTTTGGTTCTGGACTCCCCCATCCCAGGGAAATTACTTTGTCAATTTATACTAACTATGCCCCTCATGATTTTATAAACCTCTATAAGGTCACCCCTCAGCCTCCGACGCTCCAGGGAAAACAGCCCCAGCCTGTTCAGCCTCTCCTAAGAGCTCAAATCCTCCAACACTGATAACATCCTTGTTAACCTTTTCTGAACCCTTTCAAGTTTCACATCATCTTTCTGATAGGCATATGCATTTTTAAAAATTCATTTGTGGGACTTGGGTGCTGCTGGCTGGCCAGCATTGATAGCCCATCCCTATTAGCTCTTGAGAAGGTTGGGGGTGAGCTGCCTTCTTGAATTGCTGCAGTCCATGTACTGTGGTTTGACCCACAATGCCCTTGGGGAGGGAATCCCCCAGGATTTTGACCCAGTGACAGTGAAGGAACGGCGATATATTTCCAAGTCAGGAGGGTGAGTGGCTTGGAGGGGAACTTGAAGGGGGTGGTGTCCCCATGTATCTGCTGCTCTTGTCCTTCTAGATGGAAGTGGTTGTGGGTTTGGAAGATGCTGTCAAAGGATCTTTGGTGAATTTCTGCAGTACATCTTGTAGATAGTACACACCGCTGCTACTGTGCACTGGTGGTGGAGGGATTTAATGTTTTTAGATGTGATGCCAATCAAGCGAGTTGCTTTAGCCTAGATGGTGTCAAGTGTCTTGAGTATTGTTGGAACTGGACCCATCCAGACAAGTCGGGAATATTCCAAAACACTCCTGGTTTGTGTTTTGCAGATAGTTGATAGACTTTGGGGTGTCAGGAGATGAGTGACTCGCCGGAGTATCCCTAGTGTCTGACCGGCTCTTGTAGCCATTGCGTTTATGTCACACAGTCATAAAGTCATAGAGATGTACAGCATGGAAACAGACCCTTTGGTCCAACCCGTCCATGCCAACCAGATATCCCAAACCAATCTAATCCCATCTGCCAGCACCCGGCCCATATCCCTCCAAACCCTTCCTATTCATATACCCATCCAAATGCCTCTTAAATGTTGCAATTGTACCAGCCTCCACCACTTCCTCTGGCAGCTGATTCCATACACGTACCACCCTCTGCGTGAAAACGTTACCCTGTAGGTCTCTTTTATATCTTTCCCCTCTCACCTTCGACCTATGCCCTCTAGTTCTGGATTCCCTGACCCCAGGGAAAAGACTTTGCCTACTTACCCTATCCATGCACCTCATAATTTTGTAAACCTCTATAAGGTCACCCCTCATCCTCCGACGCTCCAGGGAAAATAGCTCCAGCCTGTTCAGCCTCTCCCTGTAGCTCAAATCCTCCAACCCTGGCAACATCCTTGTAAATCTTTTCTGAACCCTTTCAAGTTTCACAACATCTTTCCGATAGGAAGGAGACCAGAATTGCATGCAATATTCCAACAGTGGCCTAACCAATATCCTGTACAGCCACAACATGATCTCCCAACTCCTGTACTCAATACTCTGACCAATAAAGGAAAGCATACCAAATGCCTTCTTCACTGTCCTATCTACCTGCGACTCCACTTTCAAGGAGCTATGAACCTGCACTCCAAGGTCTCTTTGTTCAGCAACACTCGCTAGGACCTTACCATTAAGTGGATAAGTCCTGTGGTGAGTCCTGTTGAGTTTCTGGTCAATGGTAACCCCAAGGATATTGACAGTAGGTGATTCAGTGATGGTAATACCATTGAATGTCAAGGGGCAGTGGTTAGATTGTCTCTTATTTGTGATGGTCATACCCTGACAATTGTGTGGCGTGAATGTTACTTGCCACTTGTCGGCCCAAGCCTGGGTATTGTCCAGATCTTGTTGCATTTGAGCACGGACTGCTTCAGTATCTGAGGAGTCAAGAATGGTGCTGAACACTGTGCAATCATCGGTGAACATTCCCACTCCTGACATTATGACAGAGGGAAGGTGACAAGATGAAGCAGTTGAAGATTGTTGTGCTTAGGATACCACCCTGAGGAACTCCTGCAGAGATGTCCTGGAGCTGAGATGACTGACCTTCCACAACCACGACCATCTTCCTTTGTGCCAGGTTTGACTCTAACCAGCGGAGTGTTTGCTCCTGATACCCATTGATTACAGTTTTGTCCAGGCTCCTTGATGCCATACTCAGTGAAATGCAGCCTTGATGTCAGTACTGCCCCTCTCCCCTCCGCTCCCCTCCCCTCTGGAATCCAGATGTTTTGTCCATGTTTGACCCAAGGCTGTAATGAGGTCAGGAGCTGAGTGACCCTGGGGGAACCCAAACTGGGTGTCACTGAGCAGGTTATTGCTGAGCAGGTGCTGCTTGATAGCTCTGTTGATGACCCTTCCATCACTTTACTGATGATGGAGACTGGACTGATGGGGCGGTAATCGGCTGGATTGGATTTGTTCTGCTTTTTGTTTACAGGACTTCCCCGGGCAAATTTTCACATTGTTGGGTAGATGCCAGTATTGTAACTGCACAAGAGCTTGGCTAGAGGAACAGCAAGTTTTGGAGCATACGTCTTCAGTGTTATTGCCAGAATGTTGTCACAGTCCAGAGACTTTGCAGTATTCAGTGCCTCCAGCCGTTTCTTGATATAACTCTGTGTTGGTTGAAGACTGGTATCTGTGATGCTGGGGACCACTGGAGGAGCCTGAGATGGATCATCCACTCGGCACTTCTGACTGAAGATTGTTGTGAATGCATCAGCTTTATCTTTTGCACTGATGAGGATATTTGTAGAGCTTTCTCCTCCAGTGAGTTGTTTAATTGTCCGCCAGGAGGGGGCACAAAAAAGGCTTTGCAGGAAGGATTAGGAAGATCCCAAAAGCATTTTACTCATATGTGAGGAATAACAGAATGATCAGGGAGAAGGTAGGGCTGATCAGGGATAGTGGAGGTAAATTGTGTGTAGAGTCTAAGCAGATAGGGGAAGCCCTAAATGAGTTTTTTGCTTCGATTTTCACCAAGGAAAGTGATTGAGAACTTTGAGGAGCTGGGATACAGTCTTGAACAGATCAAGATTGATGAAGTTGATGTGCTGAAAAGTTTGGAAAACATTAAGATTGAGAAGTCCCCAGGGCCAGACCAGATTTATCCTCAGTTGCTCCGGGAAGCGAGAAAGGAGGTTGCTAAGCCGCTGGTGAAGATCTTTGCTTCCACCCTCTCCACGGGAGACGTACCGGAGGATTGGAGGGAGGCGAATGTTGTTCCTCTTTTCAAGAAGGGGAATAGGGAAATCCCTGGCAATTACAGATCAGTCAGTCTTACATCTGTAGTCAGCAAGGTTTTGGAAAGAATTCTGAGGGATAGGATTTATGACTATTTGGAAAAGCATAGGATGATTAAAGGCAGTCAGCATGGCTTTGTGAGGGGCAGGTCATGCCTCATAAATCTTATTGAGTTCTTTGAGGAGGTGACGAGACAGGTCAGTGAAGGTCGAGCAGTGGACGTGGTGGATATGGACCTCAGCAAGGCATTTGATAAGGTTCCTCATGGTAGGCTCATTCGTAAAGTCAGGAAGTATGGGATACAGGGAGACTTGGCTATCTGGATTCAGAATTGGTTGGCTGACAGAAGGCAGAGAGTGGTTGTAATGGAAAGTATTCTGGCTGGAGGTCAGCATTGAGTGGTATCCCGCAGGGCTCTGTTCTTGGGCCTCTGCTCTTTGTAGTTTTTATAAATGACTTGGATGAGGAGGTTGAGGGGTGGGTTAGTAAATTTGCAGATGACACAAAGGTTGGAGGTGTTGTCAATAGTATAAAGGGCTACTGCAGGCTGCAGTGCGACATAGACAGGATGCAGAGCTGGGCTGAGAAATGGCAGGTGGAGTTCAACCTGGATAAATGGAAAGTGATGCATTTTGCCATCCAAGTGGATAGGGTTGCTAAGAAAGCATATGGTGTTTTGGCTTTCATTAATAGGGGGATCGAGTTTAAGAGCAGCGAGGTTTTGCTGCAGCTCTACAAGTCCCTGGTGAGACCACACTTGGAATATTGTGTCCAGTTCTGGTCGCCCTATTAGAGGAAAAATACGAAGACTTTGGAGAAGGTTCAAAGAAGGTTTACCAGGATGCTGCCTGGACTGGAAGGCTTGCCTTATGAAGAGAGGTTGACTAAGCTCAGACTTTTCTCTCTGGAGAGTAGGAGGAAGAGCGGAGACCTGATCGAGGTATACAAGATAATGAGAGGAACGGATAGTGTCAATAGACAGAGACTTTTCCCCAGGGCAGGATTGACTGGCACGAGGGGACATAGTTTTAAGATATTAGGAGGACGGTATAGAGGAGACATCAGAGGTAGGTTCTTTATGCAGAGAGTTGTGAATGCATGGAATGCATTGCCAGCGGTGGTCATTAGGGACATTTAAGCGCCTGCTGGACACGCACAATGGACAGCAGTGAATTGAGGGGTGCATAGGTTAGGTTATTTTATTTTAGATTAGGAATAATCCTCAGCACAACATCGAGGGCCCGAAGGGCCTGTTCTGTGCTGTAACTTTCCATGTTCTATGTTCTCTGGCCTCTTGCAGTGTTCTTGGATATATCTGGTCAGGACCAGGAGATTTATCCACCTTCATACATTCTAATACATCCATACTTCCTCTACACTGACATGGACTATCCCCAAGATATCTGCGCTAATTTCCCCAAGTTCCCAGATCTTCAATGTCTTTCTCCAACGGTAGGAGAGGTTTATTGAGTACCTTGCCCATCTCCTGTGGTTCTGTACATAAATGTTTGTTCTTTAAGGGGCCCTATTCTCTCTTGAGTTACTTAAAGAACCTTTTTAGATGAACACTAATCTGCTCAGCTAAGGCCATCCTCTGCCCCCCCGTTCACCCTCCTTCCTCAGTATCCCCGTGTACCTCCAGGGATTTCTTTGATTCCAGCTGCCTGTACCTGAGCTGCACCTCCTCCTTTTTTTCTGGTCAAAGCCTCAATATCTCTTGTCATCCAGAGTTCCTATTCCTGTTAACCTTGCCTGTCATCCTCACAGGAACATGCAGATTTTGAACTCGAGCTATCTCACGTTTAAGGCCTCCCATTTGCCGGAGGTCCCTTTGCCTGAAAACAAACTACTCCAGGTAACTCCTCACTGGTCACCCTCTCCCTTGAGAACATTCTGCAGCTACTCAGAGACATCCTGGGACCTGGCATCCAGGAGGCAACACATCATCCTGGATTCCTGTCTGCAGCCACAGAATCTCCTGTCTGTCCCCCTGACTATCAAGTCTTCTATTACTAAGATGGCTGCTGCTGCTTTCCCCTGAACAGTCACCGCGCCTCTCCTCCCACCAACAGTATCCAAATGATACACTTGTTTTTGAAGGGAATGGCCACAGGGAGTTCTGGCTTTTCTGCCTACTCCCTTTGCCTTTCCTGATGGTCACCCAGCTACTCTCTGCCTGCACCTTAGGTACGACCACCTCAGTAAGACTTTTATCTGTGAACTGCTCAGCATCTCGGGTGATTCTGAGTGCATCCAGCTCCAGCTCCAGCTCCAACACCGTAACATGGTCTTTTCGGAGCTGCAGCTGAGCGCACTTACTACACATGTAGTCATCAGGGATGGTGGAAGTCTCCCTGAGCTCCCACATCCTGCAGGAGGAACATGCAACTGCCCTAACTGCCATCTTAACTGCTGTAAGAGGAAAGTTAAAAAGACTTTACCTGATCTTACCTGTACTTTTTGCTGAGCCACTGCTCTGCAAATCCTCTTGAGCCAAAACCTTACTACTCACCCTACTCCCAACAAATATTCCAATGGCAGGTCTCTCTCCCAGCAGTTCAGGCAGCATCCAACGAGCAGCGAAATTGACGTTTCGGGCAAATGCCCTTCATCAGGAATAAAGGCAGTGAGCCTGAAGTGTGGAGAGATAAGCTAGAGGAGGGTGGGGGTGGGGAGAAAGTAGCATAGAGTACAATA
>NC_057710.1:124333-128186 GCF_004010195.1 Chiloscyllium plagiosum
TGCCAGGTTTTAAATCTTTCAGCAGCAGGGAATGAAGAATCTGCTGTTGACAATGGGAACCGTGGAAATGGAACTGTGTTCACTGTCCCCAGTAACAGACCGACCAGTCATTCACCAGGAGCTGGCTGGGAGACCAAGATTAAAGGAGCTACTTCACGTGGACAAGAAACTGCTTCAGGTGAGGAAGATCTGTCTGGATAATCCTCAGGGAGTTGAGTTTGGAATTATAGAATTGGTGGCATCACAGAGGTCTGTGTTAGCTCTCTCTTTGAGCTCGTCAACTTCCCATTCAAGCTCACCAGCTTCCGGTTCAAACCTGTCATCTCTCCGTTGGAGGCAGTCAGCTCATGCCCATAGTCCTGTTTCATTTCTATTTCTCACCTGACTCCTTTTGTGAAAGCCACAAAAGTGCATTTGAAGGTTTGGAGAAAGTGGTGACAGGGTGGTTATTTCAGTGGAATAATAACCCAGCGCCTGAGGTAATGTTCTGGGGATGTGGATTCAAATCTCACCACACTACATGGTGATATGTGAATTCACTAAAAACTGGGCACAAAAAGGACTTGCCTAATGCTGGCAATGTGACTACAATGTTAATTACAGTAAAAATCTCCCTGGTTCACTAATGTCCTTTGTTGACAATTTATCTGCTCTGGCCTACATGTGACTCCATACCCATTGCAATTAATCCTCCCTGGGCAATTAGGGATTGGAAATAAATGCTGGTTAGCAAGTGGATTAAAAAAAAGTAACCATTTGTGGTGTAAAAATATTTGTCCTTGTGTTGTGTTAACTTCTTTTCCCAAACATCTGCACTCGGTGTACTTTGATTCTTGACCCTTCTCCCAGTGGAAACAATTGCTTTCTATTTACTTTGTCCTTTGTGACTTTGAACACCTCTGCCAAATTTCTTCTCAAACTCTAGAGCACACCAAATTTACCAATCTACTCTTGTGACAGCAGCTTCTGATCCCTGGTACAAAACCATCATTTTTTTTTGCACTTCCTCCAAGCTGCTCAGGTGTGACAGCAGCCAGCAGCATAAAGATAACTCATCAACATGAGATATTAATTCCAGATGCCTTCACCAATACTCTGCAGACATCTACTCAAATCAAGACAGTATTTGGGGATGTTTAATGACCGTGAAACTTCTGAATTTATGGAAAACCCCATCTGGTTCACCCAGTGTCCTCTCTAAAGGAGGAAAAGTATTGCTCTTATGGAGGCATAGGGTCATGCAGCACAGCAACAGACCATTTGTTCCAACTTGTTCATGCTGACCAGACATTCCAATCTGACCTCGTTCCATTTGTCAGCATATGGCCAATTTCCCTCTCAACCATTCCTATTCATTTCCCATCCAGATACCTTTTAAATGTTGTAATTGCATCAGTCTCCACCATTTCCTCTAGCAGCTTGTTCCAATGTACACAGCCACCCTTGGTGGGAAAAGGTCCTTTTTAATTCTATCCCTTCTCACTTTAAACCTATGCCCTCTCGTTTTGAACTCCCCCACCCTTAGAAAAAGACCTTGGCTATTCCTCAATAAGGTCACTCCTCATCCTCCAGTGCTCTAAGGAAGATAGCCCCAGCCTATTTGGTCTGTCCCTCCAACTTACACCCTCCAATTCTGGATATGTCATATAAATCCTATCCTGATTTACGTTACCAAAATGCAACAGCTCACATTTATCTAAATTAAATTCCTTCTGTCACTCTTCGGCCTATCTGCCCATCTGATCAAGATGCTGTTCTACTCTGAGATAACCTTCTTCATTGTCCACACCATCACCAATTTTGGTGTCATCTGCAAATTTATTAACAATGCCTCCTACATTCACCTTTAAATCATTTATATAAATGACAAACAACCATAGAGCCAGCACTGATCCTTGTGTCACACTGTCCTCACAGGCCTCCATCTGACAAACTACCCTCTAATTTTTTAAACAAATAATAAAGTCAAGACTTCTCCTCTGACACTGACCTCATCAAACACTCCTTGGAATAAAGTACAGAATAAAGGTCACTACTCATTTAAAACAGAAAGGTAAAAGGTCCCCAACTCAGATTGAAATAAAGTTCCAGTGACTCTCTGGAAAAAAAGAAAACATATAATCAAACAAAAAAATGGCTTTCTTTGACTCCATCCCCACCAACCACACTCGGGACAGGGACAATGAGGGGTTGAAATGTGGAATAAACATTTCATGACTCAGTCAAGTGCAAAGTAAACTAAAAATCAAACCCCATGCTCCATCCCCACTGAACGCTCCCAGGACAGGGACAACAATGGTCTAAAAACCAGAGGGAAAGGTTCCTTTACCCATTGCAAATGAAAATCAAATTCCCCTTACACCGATCCCATCAAGCACTACAGGAACAGGGACAATACCAAGCTAAACTAAAAGCCCCCTTGACTCTTTCAATGGATGCAATGTCAATACAAAGGGAACATAATACAGCCCTGTTCCTGAGGCACCAAACCAAAACCAAACACAAACTCAAAACCAAAGAAAACAAAACCAGAAATAAAACCAACTAAATTAGTCCTTACTATCTCCAAATAACTAAATCAGAATACCATAAAGTGGCTGATAATGCCCTCCAGCCTTCATGTCTGGGAATAGATCGCCAGTAAGGGCAGCCGTGCCGACATAAAAGGCTGGAGTGAGCAAGATGGTCTGCTAATTTGTTACCATCTCGGGTACCCTCAGGGTAACTATTCTCACTGCAGTCCCCACGCAGCATTTCAAGGCCTTCCAGTTCTTGTGGCTTGAGCAAAACCTCAGTGGCCACACCCAGCTCAGTTTCCAAAGTACCTGGTCCAGTTGCGGTGGACTTTGAGGGGGTGGGTTCATGTCCCCTTTCCAAGAGAGGAGGGAGAAGGGTTTCTGTGGGACGTGGCGCTCTTATCACTGGGGGAACTATTGTTAGTACTGGACTCCCCTGGGCCCTCAGGCCCTAAGGACTGGTGCCATCTCCACGACAGTGGGGGTGCAAGAGATACCTCCATCTCTCCATTGTCTTGCTGCCCACCTTCCCTTAACTCTCCTCCTTTCTTTCTTTTCCCTCATGGGGCACACAAGAGGCCAGGGGAAAATGGGGGCACTGCCCATGCACTCCTGCACTCATCATCAATGAGCCCCAGGCCAGGCCCAAATCCCACGTTGTCTTGATGGTCGCAGGACTGCTATCCTTTAGAAGGGATTCTGTCCCCATCTGACGGCCAATGGCCTCAGGATCATCTGGGGAATCATCGTGGGAGACCACCCCTAAACGTTTAGTGTTCTTCCAGGCTTTCCTCCTCTGCAGACACTCTGTCCCCACCTCAATGGTGTATGTAGGTAGCTCCTCCTTACAGACATGATACTGTACACCCTCTGGTGACCAGTATCACACTTGTGTGGGCCAGGCAGATGAAAATCTGTTGCTGTCAGAAATAAATGTTTCTCAGGCAGGCCTCCTTCAGATTGAGCAGTAGCAACACCATACCTGACCTCACCTCCCCTCGCTGGCAGAGGTGGGAAGAGAATGAGCTTAGATGATACAAAGAGTGGGAAGTTTGATAAAATGATCCTCTGAGCAACTACTTCCAGCAGGCTGACAGACAAGAACATAGAACATAGAACATAGAACATAGAACATAGAACATAGAACATAGAACATAGAACATAGAACATAGAACATAGAACATAGAACATAGAACATAGAACATAGAACATAGAACATAGAACATAGAACATAGAACATAGAACATAGAACATAGAACATAGAACATAGAACATAGAACATAGAACATAGAACATAGAACATAGAACATAGAACATAGAACATAGAACATAGAACA
>NC_057710.1:135526-139038 GCF_004010195.1 Chiloscyllium plagiosum
AGCGCCAGAGATCCGGGTTCAATTCCCGCCTCAGGCGATTGACTGTGTGGAGTTTGCACGTTCTCCCCGTGTCTGCGTGGGTTTCCTCCGGGTCCTCCGGTTTCCTCCCACAGTCCAAAGATGTGCAGGTCAGGTGAATTGGCCATGCTAAATTGCCCGTAGTGTTGGGTAAGGGGTAAATGTAGGGGTATGGGTGGGTTACGCTTCGGCGGGTCGGTGTGGACTTGTTGGGCCGAAGGGCCTGTTTCCACACTGTAAAGTAATCTAATCTAATCTAAAAAGCACAGTACTGTCCTCATGACCTGTCCCATCTGTCAATCTTCCTTCCCAACTACCCGCTCCACCCTCCTCTCAGACCTATCACCATTACTCCTCAACTCCAACCACCTATTGCATTCTCAGCTACCTTCCCCCCCAGAGGTCTACACCCTCTCATTTATCTCTCCATCCCTGAGGCACCCAGCCTCATTCTTGATGATTGATTTTCCTGCTCCTCGGATACTGCCTGACCTGCTGTGCTTTTCCAGTACCACTCTAACCTTGACTGTGATATTGAGAAGTCCATTCATAATTCTGATAACAGGGGGCAAGAAGCTGTTTTTGATTCTGTTGGTATGTGTTTTCAAATTTTTGTATGTTTTGCCCGAAGGAAGAGTGGAGAGAGTATAACCGGAAAGTTTATGATTGTGTTGGCTGCTTTCCTGAGGCAGTGGGAAGTGTAGACACAGTCAATGAAAGAAAGGCTTGATTTCATGATGGATTGGGCTATGTTCACAACTTAGATAAATTTTTGTGTTCTTGGGTGGACCAATTTCCATACTAAGCTATGATACATCCAGATAGAATGCTATCTATGGTGCATCTAAACATTGGGCAGAGTCATTGTGGACATGCTGAATTTCGTTAGCCTTCTGAGGAAGCAGAGGTGTGCTTTCTTGACCACCGTATCAATGTGGATAGTCCAGGACAGGATTGTTGGTGATATTTACTCCTAGGAACTTGAAGTTCTTGACCATCTCCACCTCAGTCCCATTGATCCAGACAGGAGCATGTCCTCTTCTCTGCTTCCTGATGTTGATGACCAGCTCCTTCATTTTGCTGACATTGAGAGAGAGATTGTTGTCTTTACACCATGCTATCTCTTTCCTGCAATCTGCCTTGTCATTGTTTAAGATCTGACCCACTATGGTGGTATCATTTGCAAATTTGTAAATGGAGTTAGAGCTGAATTTGGCAACACAGTCATTAGTGTATAAGGAATATAGTAACAGGCTGAGTATACAGCCTTGTGGGGTACTGTGTTGAGGATTATTGTTGCCTATCCTTACTGATTAAGTTCTGAATATCAGGAAGTTGAGGATCCCAGTTGCAGAGCTTGGAGCTGGGTTTGATTTCATCAGTGGAGGGAGGGAACTTTGTGGTAATCAGCAGGAGGTATCCTTACTCATGTTTAACCTGAAACCATCAGACTTCAGGGGGTTGGGAAATAATGTTGAGGACTCCTGGGCAACTCTCTCCCCACTGTATCCCACTGTGCTACCAGGTCTGCTGTGTCTATTACAAATAATAAAAAAAACTCAATGACTCAAAGATGGTGCTGGAGACAATTTGATTTGTCTCCAGCATCATTTCATTTTTTTTATCATTTGCAATTATCTTTCTGCCTTAATTAATTGATTCATACGTCATCCCTTCACTTGTTGTGCAGCTGTTGACACATTACTCACACCATTTGACACTCTTGATCACCTGCAAAGATTTGTTATTCAGCCTGTTGACAGTCAACGCTCACAATTTGTACTTACCTGTTGACACTCTTAATTACCTGGAATTATCTTGCAATGATTTCTCCACTTATATATTCTGTGCCTGTCCACCTCCCTCCACTTCACCTGATGAAGGAGAAGTGCTGCAAAAGCTAGTGATTTCAACTAAACCTGTTGGACTACAACCTGGTGTGGTGTGACTTTAGACTTTTTCAAATAGCAGGACTACTCCAGAATCCAGAGTTTCAGCATCCTCATTCCTTTTTGCTTTTGTAATTTTTTTATCAACAGATTACAAATTGGTCCAGAGAAACCGTTTAAAAAAACTGAAGGATTACAGGTTTGTGTTCCCGTATGCCTTATCAGGGAACCAGAAATGGAGTGTATCTGTCCTTCCACAGGTAATTAATCTGATTTGATTTGATATGATTTATTGTTGTCATGTACTGAGATGCAGTGAAATATGTTACATACATGCTACCTACACAGGCAGATTGTACGTGACAAAGTGTTTCAGAATAGCAGAAGAGTGCAGAATACAGTGTGAGAGTGCAGAGAAGGTGCAGAGAGAGAGAGAGAGAGATCAGCATTAATATTTGAGAAGTCTGATAACAGCGAGGAAGGAGCTGTTCTTGAATCTGTTCGTACATAATCTGACATTAGAACATAGAACCCTACAGTGCAGTACAGGCCCTTGGGCCCTCGATGTTGCGCTGACCTGTGGAACCAATCTGAAGCCCATCTATCCTACACTATTCCATTTTCATCCCTAAGTTTATTCAATGACCATTTAAATGGCCTAAATGTTGACAGGTCTACTACTGTTGCAGGCAAGATGTTCCATGCCTCTACTTTTCTCTGAGTAAAGAAACAATCTCTGGTATCTGTCCTATATCTATCACCCCTCAGTCTAAAGCAATGTCCCCTTGTGCTAGCCATCACCATCTGAGGAAAAAGTCTCTCACTGTCCACCCTATCTAACCCTCTGATTATCTTCTATGTCTCAATTAAGTCATCTCTCAACCTTCTTTTCTCAAATTAAAACAGTATCAAGTCCCTCAGCCTTTCCTCATAAGATCTTCCCTCCATACCAGGCAACTTCCTAGTAAATCTCCTCTAAACCCTCTCCAAAGCTACCACATCTTTCCTATAATGCGGTGACCAAAGCTGTATGCAACATTCCGGCTGCGGCCACACCAGAGTTTTGTACAGTTGCAGCATGACCTCATGGCTCTGAAACTCAATACTCTACCAGTAAAAACTAACACACTGTATGCCTTAACCACCCTATCAACCTGGGTGGCAACTTACAGGGATCTATGTACATGAGCACCAAGATCTCTCTGTTCATCTACACTACCAAGAACCTTACCATTAACCAGTACTCTGTATTCCTGTTACTCCTTCCAAAGTGAATCACCTCACACTTTCCCAAATTGAACTCTATTTGCCACCTCTCAGCCCAGCTCTGCAGCTTATCTATGTCCTTCTGTAACCTACAACATCCTTCAGCACGATCCACAACTCCACCGACCTTGGTGTCATCTGCAAATTTAATAACCCATCCTTCTATGTCCTCATCCAGGTCATTTATAAAAATGATAAACAGCAGTGGTCCCAAAACAGATCCTTGTGGGAAACTACTCGTAACTGAACTCCAGGGTGAACATATCTCATTAACCACCACCCTCTGTCTTCTTTCAGCTAGCCAATTTCTGATCCAAACCGTTAAATCACCCTCAGTCC
>NC_057710.1:139872-140930 GCF_004010195.1 Chiloscyllium plagiosum
TTGAGCCAACAATGTTGGCATCACGAACCTGTTAGCTGTGGTAACTGACCCTCCTTTGTAGCAGAGGGATTCAATTCCTTTCAAAGAGCAAGCTTGAGAATTCAACACTAAAATCAATCTGCATGGACGCGCTGGAGACCTGAAACATCAATACAGAGATTCCTGAAGAAACTCAGCATGTCCGGCAGCATCTCTGAAGGGAGAGGAAGAAAGAGACAGAGAGACAGTTCACCTTTCAGTCCAGTGATTTCTGCGGGAACGTTCCTTCAGAACAGACCGTTTTACATAGAACATAGAACATAGAACATTACAGCGCAGTACAGGCCCTTGGGCCCTCGATGTTGCGCCGATCCAAGCCCACCTTAACTACACTAACCCACTATCCTCCATATACCTATCCAATGCCCTCTTAAATGCCCATAAAGAGGGAGAGTCCACCACTGTTACTGGCAGGGCATTCCATGAACTAACGACTCGCTGAGTGAAGAACCTACCCCTAACATCAGTCCTATATCTACCCCCCCTTAATTTAAAGCTATTTAAAGATAATCAGAGGGTTAGATAGCGTGGACAGTGAAAGCCTTTTTCTTCGGATGGTGATGGCTTGCATGAGGGGACATAGCTTTATAGACAATAGACAATAGGTGCAGGAGTAGGCCATTCTGCCCTTCGAGCCTGCACCACCATTCATTATGATCATGGCTGATCATCCTCAATCAGTATCCTGTTCCTGCTTTATCTCCATAACCCTTGATTCCACTATCCTTGAGAGCTCTATCCAACTCTTCCTTAAACGAATCCAGAGACTGGGCCTCCACTGTCTTCTGGGGCAGAGCATTCCACACAGCCACCACTCTCTGGGTGAAGAAGTTTCTCCTCATCTCTGTCCTAAATGGCCTACCCCTTATTTCTAAGCTGTGTCCTCTGGTTCGGGACTCACCCATCAGCGGAAACATGTTTCCTGCCTCCAGAGTGTCCAATCCTTTAATAATCTTATACGTCTCAATCAGATCCCCTCAGTCTTCTAAACTCAAGGGTATACAAGCCCAGTTGCTCCA
>NC_057710.1:140990-147149 GCF_004010195.1 Chiloscyllium plagiosum
CAGAAGAACTTCTTTGCTTCTATACTCAATCCCTCTTGTTATGAAGGCCAGCATGCTATTAGCCTTCTTCACTGCCTGGTGTACCTGCATGCTTACCTTCATTGACTGGTGTACAAGAACACCCAGATCTCTCTGTACCGCCCCTTTACCTAACTTGACTCCATATAGGTAGTAATCTGCCTTCCTGTTCTTGCCACCAAAGTGGATAACCATACATTTATCCACATTAAACTGCATCTGCCATGCATCTGTCCACTCACCTAACCTGCCCAGGTCACCCTGTAATCTCCTAACATCCTCCTCACATTTCACCCTGCCACCCAGCTTTGTATCATCAGCAAATTTGCTAATGTTACTACTATTACCACCTTCTATACCATTAATATATATTGTAAAAAGCTGCGGTCCCACACTGATCCCTGCGGTACCCCACTGGTCACCGCCTGCCGTTCCAAAAGGGAGCTGTTTATCACTACTGTTTGTTTTCTGTCAGCCAACCAATTTTCAATCCAAGTCAGTACTTTGCCCCCAATACCAGGGGTCCTAATTTTGCTCAATAACCTCCTATGTGGGACTTTCTCAAAGGCTTTCTGAAAGTCCAGGTACACTACATCCACTGGATCTCCCTTGTCTATCTTCAGAGTTACATCTTCAAAAAATTCCAGAAGATTAGTCAAGCATGATTTCCCCTTCATAAATCCATGCTGACTCTGACCTATCCTTTAAATTGAGGGATGATAGATATAGGCCAGATATCAGAGGTAGCTTTTTTACTCAGAGTAGTAGGGGCATGGAATGCCCTGCCTGCAACAGTAGTATACTCGCCAACTTAAAGGGCATTTAAATGGTCATTGGATGAAAATATGGTTGAAAATGGAATAATGTAGGTCAGATGAGCTTCAGATTGGTTCCATAGGTCGGTGCAACTCAAAAGCTGATGGGTCTGTACTGTGCTGTAATGTTCTAATCAATGATAACCCCATGATGGTGATAGTGCCTTCCTCGACACTGCTTTCCAAATTCCTATCACCGTCTGAGTGAAAGTTTTTTTCTCAAACTCCACCTGAATCACCTGCACTTACCCTAAAATTATGTTCCCTCATGATTGGCCCCTTAACCAAGGGGAACTACTCCATTCTCCCGGTCTATCTTACACACCTTAATCATGTCTCCCCTCAGTCTTCTCTCCTCAAAAGGAACTAATTTAAGTCTGTCTAATCTCTCCTTTCTAGCTCATTTCTCCATCCCAGGCAACATCCTGGTGAATGTCCTCTGTTCCCCTTATTGTGCTATCACATCCTTCCTGTAGTAAGGTGACCAGAACTGGTCACATAACTCCAGCTGTTGCCTAACCAATGCTCTGTACAATTCTAGTGTTACCTCCTTCTCTTATACTCTATGCCATGAACGATAGGGTGTCCCTTATGTCTTCTTAACTATTCATGTGCTCTTCGAGGAGAGAGTGAGGTCTGCAGATGCTGGAGATCAAAGTTGAAACTTTATTGCTGGAACAGCACAGCAGGTCAGGCAGCATCCAGGGAACAGGAGATTCGACGTTTCGGGCACAGGCCCTTCTTCACATTCCTGAAGAAGGGCCTGTGCCCGAAACGTCGAATCTCCTGTTCCCTGGATGCTGCCTGACCTGCTGTGCTGTTCCAGCAATAAAGTTTCAACTATTCATGTGCTCTGCTGACTTCTGGGATCTGTGAATAATTACCCAAGATCCCTCTGTTCCCCTACACTGCCCAGTGTCCTGCCATTCATTAAATACTCCCACATCTTGTTTCTTCTTCCAAAGTCGATCACCTGGTATTTATCGAGGTTCAACACCATCAGCCATTGCTCTGCTCATCTGACCAACCCATCCATATTTTCCTGTAACCTACAACCACCTTCTTCCCTACTAATCACTCTTCCAAGCTTGGTGGTGTGTACAACGTATATAACTAGTAATAATGATCCCAGTATTGATCCTTGTGGGACATCGCTGGACACCTGCCTCCAGTCACTCAAACAACCGCCCTCCACTACCCTTGGTGTCCTATTACTAAGCCAGTTTCTGATCCATCTCACCGCTATATCACTTTGAAATCCATGTGCTTTAACATTCTCAGTCACCATGTGGGGTCTTGGTTTGATTTGATTTATTGTTACATGTACCGACATACAGTGAAAAGCTTTGTTTACAAGCAGTCTAGGTAGATCATAGTAAACAAGGGTATACAGATCATAGGATACAAAAACCCTGGACAAGTAAGGCATGCAGGTTATACTGCACAGGAAGTGCGTGAAGCAAGATCAATGCTAGCTAACAAAATTAACATTATTTTAAGTATTTCCCAACTCCAGCTCCTTGAAAACTGAGTTAGGCAACTGGAGCTGAATGAATCATCCGGAAGGCTGAGGGGGAAATTGAGAGGATGTACAGGGAGGTGGTCACTCCCCAGACACAGGATAAGGACAGCTGGGTTACTGTCAGAGGGAGGAAAGGGAACTGATGATCAGAGCAGGGATCCCCTGTGGCAGTTCCCCTCAGCAATAAGTATACCGTTTTGGATACTGCTGGTGGGGATATCCTACCAGGGGAAAGCCATAGTTGTCAGGTCTCTGGCACTGAGGCTCAGAAGGGAAGGGGGTGAATAGGAAAGCGCGAGTGGTAGGGGACTCAATAGTGAGACAGATTGCCTCCCCGGTGCCAGGGTCCAGGATGTCGCCGATCGGATTTACAGGATCCTGAAGGGGGAGGGGGAGCAATCAGAAACCGTGGTACATATTGGCCGCAGTGATATAGCCAGGAAAGAGATTGAGGATCTGAAAAGTGACTACAGAGGGTTAGGTTGGAAGCTGAAGAGCAGGACGAGTAGAGTAGTGATCTCAGGTTTGCTACCGGTGCCATGAGATAGTGAGATGAGGAACAGTCAGCGAATGCAGCTTAACACGTGGCTGCGAGGCTGGTGCAGGAGGGAGGGTTTCAGATGCCTAGACCATTGGGATACCTTCTGGGGAAGGTATGACCTATACAGAATAGAGGAACTTCTCGTCAAAAGGAAGAAGGCAGCTTACACAAGGTGGAGGAAGCAAGGATCTAGCACAGCTTTAGAGGATTATAGGCTTGCTAGAAAGGAGCTCAGAAATGGACTGAGGAGAGCCAGGAGGGGGCACAAAAAAGGCTTGGCAAGAAGGATTAAGGCATTTTATTCAGACGTGAGGAATAAGAGAATGATCAGGGAGAAGTTACGGCCGATCAGGGATAGCGGAGGGAATTGCGTGTGAAATCTGAGCAGATGGGGGAAGCCCTAAATGAGTTTTTTGCTTCGGTTTTCACCAAGGAAAGGAACATGTTGTAAATGAAAACTTTGAGGAGCTGGGCTGCAGTCTTGACCAGATCAGGATTGATGAAGTTGATGTGCTGGAAATTTTGGAAAACATTAAGATTGTTAAGTCCCCAGGGCCAGACTAGATTTATCCTCGGCTGTTTCGGGAAGCGAGAAAGGAGGTTGCTAAGCCGCTGGCGAGGATAATTGCTTCCTCACTCTCCACGGGAGACATACTGGAGGATTGGAAGGAGGCGAATGCTGTTCCTCTTTTCAAGAAGGGTAATAAGGAAATCTCTGGCAATTATAGACCAGTCAGTCTTACGTCGGTGGTCAGCAAGGTTTTGGAAAGAATTCTGAGGGATAGGATTTATGACTATTTGGAAAAGCATAGGATGATTAAAGGCAGTCAGCATGGCTTTGTGAAGGGCAGGTCATGCCTCACAAATCTTATTGAGTTCTTTGAGGAGGTGACGAGACAGGTCGATGAAGGTTGAGCAGTGGATGTGGTGCATATGGACTTCAACAAGGCATTTGATAAGGTTCCCCATGGTAGGTTCATTCGTAAAGTCAGGAAGTATGGAATACAGGGAGATTTGGCTATCTGGATTCAGATTTGGCTGGCTGACAGAAGGCAGAGAGTGGTTGTAGATGGAAAGTATTCTGGCTGGAGGTCAGTGTTGAGTGGGGTCCCGCAGGGCTCGGTTCTTGGGCCTCTGCTCTTTGTAGTTTTTATAAATGACTTGGATGAGGACGTTGAGGGGTGGGTTAGTAAATTTGCAGATGACACAAAGATTGGAGGTGTTGTCAATAGTATAGAAGGCTACTGCAGTCTGCAGCGCGACATAGACAGGATGCAGAGCTGGGCTGAGAAATGGCAGATGGAGTTCAACCTGGATAAATGCGAAATGATGCATTTTGAAAGGTTGAACCTGAATGCTGAATATAGGATCAAAGACAGGATACTTGGCAGTGTGGAGGAACAAAGGGATCTGGGGTCTCCCCAACCTCCACTCCCGGCACCTTCCCCTGTAACCGCAAGGAATGTAAAACGTGCGCCCACACCTCCCCCCTTACTTCCCTCCAAGGCCCCAAGGGATACTTCCATATCCGCCACAAATTCACCTGCACCTCAGGGCAGGATTGAGGGTACAAGAAGTCATAGTTTGAAGATATTAGGAGGAAGGTATAAAGGAGACGTCAGAGGTAGTTTTTTTACACAGAGAGTTGTGAATGCATGGAATGCGTTACCAGCGGTGGTGGTGGAAGCAGAGTCATTGGAGACATTTAAGCGACTGCTGGACATGCACCTGGATAGCAGTGATTTGAGGGGTGCGTAGGTTGTTACTATATTTTACATTAGGATTAAACTTCGACACAACATCGTGGGTCAAAGGGCCTATGCCTTTTCTATGTTCTATTACAAAAGGAAGCAGCTGTTCACGCACCTGTTAGAGTGTGTGTTCTCAAGCTCCTGCCTAACAGAAAAGGTTGTAGGAAATCATTACCAGATGTCTCTTTGATAGTGGCCAGCTTTTCGTGGCAGTGAGCTGTGTAAACGGTGTCCATGGATGGGAGGGTAGATTCCGTGTTGGTCTGGGCTGTGCACACAACCTTCTGTAGTTTCTTACGGTCCTGGGCAGAGCTGTTACCGTATCAGGCCGTTATACACCTGGACAGTCTGCTCTCAATGGTACATCTGTAGAAGTTGGTGAGGGTCCATATGGACATGCTGAATATTCTGAGCTGCCTGAGGAAGAAGCAGCGTTGTCGTGCTGCCTTCTTGTCCACATGGCAAGTCCAGGATGGGTTTGTCGGTTATCGTCACTCCGAGGAGCTTGACACTCTCCACCCTCACAACCTCAATTCCATTGATGTAGATGGGGGCATATTCTCCTCCTATCTAACTGAAGTCAATGATCAGTTCCTTTGCTTTGCCGACATTGAGAGAGAGGTTGTTTTCATTGCACCATGTCATCAAGCCCTCTACCTCCTTACTGTATTCTGACTCATTGTTGTTTGACATCTATCCTATGGTGGTATCGTTAGCAAACTTGTAGCATGACGTTCATTTGAATTTGGTGACACAGTTGTGGTTGTACAGGGACTATAGTCAGGGGCTGAGAACAGATTCTTGGGGGCTCTGGTGTTGAGTGTTTTCATGGCAGAGGCGCAGTTCACCAGGAATGAAGCTTGTGGCCGGGGAGCTGAGAGTTAAATAGGAGAGGTGTGGGGTTGGAAGGAAGGTAGCTGAGAATGCAATAGGTAGATGAAGGTGGGGGTGGTGTTGGAGGGGGGGGGGGGAGAAGAGGGGTTGGTGGACAAGTGCCTCATCTACCAGGCATGAAAGGATCCTGTCGCCAACTGGAGGTGGACTGACGTCCTCACGCCCAACTGTGCCAGCATCATCCAGCCCAATCCTCTCCCATCCAAGGCAGCCCTGCATCCCAAACTCTCTGTTCCCTTGGCCAGCACAAACCGTGCTCATGGATGAAAATGCTGTTGAGCAGTAGCTCCCTGTTAGAAGCAACACTGCCTTAGAGAGCTAAAAATCACACACCAGGTTATAGTCCAACAGGTTTAATTGGAAGCATACTAGCTTTCGGAGCGACGCTCCTTCATCAGGTGATAGTGGAGGGCTCGATCGTAACACTGAATTTATAGCAAAAATTTGCAGCGTGATGTAACTGAAATTATACATTGAAAAATTGATTGTCTGTTAAGCCTTTCATCTGTTAGAATACAGTGATAGTTTCACTTCTTTCATGTGTAAATCACAAAACCTTTTTTGCTATAAATTCTGTGTGTAGGATTGAGCCCTCCACTACCACCTGATGAAGGAGCG
>NC_057710.1:147420-154928 GCF_004010195.1 Chiloscyllium plagiosum
TAGTGCAATGGTGATCACCTGTAATGTGACATGAACCCAAGGTCCCGGTTGAGGCCCTCCCTATGGGTACCGAACTTAGCTATCAGCCTCTGCTCGGCCACTTTCCTCTGCTGCCTGTCCTGAAGTCCACCTTGGAGGATGGTCCGAGGCTGAATGTCCTGGACCACTGAATTGGGAGGGAACTCTCCTGTCTGTTGATTGTTGTGCGGTGCCCATTCATCTGTTGTCTCCAAATCATGACTCCCTTAGAGAGTCAGCAGTGATCAGGTCCAGATAAAAGTCAGCATTCTTGGAAGAAGACCCGAGGCTGGGTCCACACCCCCCAACAACCCACCCTCCCATCCTGGCACCTTTCCCTGCCACCGCAGGAATTACAAAACCTGCGCCCACACCTCCTCCCTCACCTCTATTCAAGGCCCTAAAGGAGCCTTCCACATCCACCAAAGTTTTATCTGCACATCCACCAATATCATTTATTGTATCCGTTGCTCCCGATGTAGTCTCCTTTACATTGGGGAGACTGGATGCCTCCTAGCAGACCGCTTCAGGGAACATCTCTAGGACACTCGCACCAAATCAACTCCACCGCCCTGTGGCCCAACATTTCAACTCCCCCTCCCACTCTGCCGAGGACATGGAGGTCCTGGGCCTCCTTCACTGCCTATCCACTCCACCCTCCTCTCTGACCTATCACCTTCATCCTCACCCCCATCCACCCATTGTACTCTTTGCTACCTTCCCCCACCCTACTTCCTGATCAATCAACTTCATCCTCACCACCATTCACCTACTGTACTCTATGCTACTTTCTCCCCTCCCCGACCCTCCTCTCACTTATCTCTCCACCCTTCAGACGCTCTGCCTGTATTCCTGATGAAGGGTTTTTGCCAGAAACGTCGATTTTACTGCTCCTCGGATGCTGCCTGAACTGCTGTGCTTTTCCAGTACCACTAATCCACTCGACAAACAGGAACTGCATGTTGTAACAGAGGCCACACTCCCAACAGAACAAATAGGTCATCAGGGTGCACCATCTTGGAGGAGGTTCAGAGGAAAGCTGCCAGGTCTGAAAGTGGAAAGGCACTACCTGATGCAAAGGCACACCAATGCCTGACCACCCTCCTCAAGCTGGAGACTCCAAACCACAGCAATGACCCAATGTTACCCATTGACTCAGAAAAACTCAACAAGCTTTTCCCAGATGGCAGTGACAAAGCCGAGAAGGGACCAAAGTAACCAGTTGGTACCACAAAATGGTGGCCACCAGCTGGTTTATGACCAGCCTGTAGGACAACATTTGGAGCAGTCCCATACAGTGTGTTGGGGGAGCAGTCACCTTGCGTTCCAATTTGTGCCAATTCTTCAGCAGGGCAAAGATGGACTCTGGGGTAGAGGAGGTGAGTGGTACCCATGTGAAGCACCAGAATCCCTCTGACAAATGGTCCATTTGACATGGACCAGCCTGAAGTCTCCACCGCATCTTCTCCACTTCCCACTCCTCCGCCCCTGAGCCCCGCCCCTCCAATCGCCACCAGGACAGAACCCCACTGGTCCTCACCTACCACCCCACCAACCTTCATATATATCGTATCATCCGTCGTCATTTCTGCCACCTCCAAATGGACCCCACCACCAAGGATATATTTCCCTCCCCTCCTCTATCAGCGTTCCGAAAAGGCCACTCCCTCTGACTCCCTCATTTTGTCCACAACCCCCACCAACCCAACCTCCACTCCCGGCACCTTCCCCTGCAACCCAAGAAATGCAAAACTTGCGTCCACACCTCCCCCCTTACTTCCCTCCAAGACCCCAAGGGATACTTCCATATCCGCCACAGATTCACCTGCACCTCCACACACATCATTTACTGCATCCGCTGCACCCGATGTGGCCTCCTATACAGACAGGCCGCCTACTTGCAGAACGTTTCAGAGAACACCTCTGGGACACCCGGACCAACCAACCCAACCACCCCGTGGCTCAACACTTCAACTCCCCCTCCCACTTCACCAAGGACATTCAGGTCCTTGGACTCCTCCATCGCCAGACCATGGCAACACGACACCTGGAGGAAGAGCGCCTCATCTTCCGCCTAGGAACCCTCCAACCACAAGGGATGAACTCAGATTTCTCCAGCTTCCTTCTTTCCCCTCCCCCTACCTTGTCTCAGTCCCAACCCTCGAACTCAGCGCCACCTTCCTAACCTGCAATCTTCTTCCTGACTTCTCCGCGCCCACCTCCACTCCAGCCTATCACCCTCACCTTAACCTCCTTCCACCTACCACATTTCCAACACCCCTCCCCCAAGTCCCTCCTCCCTATCTTTTATCTTAGCCTGCTTGGCACACTTTCCTCATTCCTGAAGAAGGGCTCATGCCCGAAACATCGATTCTCCTGCTCCTTGGATGCTGCCTGACCTGGTGTGCTTTTTCAGTAACACATTTTCAGCTCTGATCTCCAACATCTGCAGTCCTCACTTTCTCCTAGTCCCAAACAATGGTTGATCCTTGAGGAGGGTGCCACAGAGTAGACCTCCTGGCACTTGTGCATCCTCCACAGGTCAGCTAGGTCTGTGACCATGAGGAACACAGCTGATGGTGTATGTTGAAAGAACCATCTCCAGCCCCAGCATGTGCAGAGCCAAACCCCACATCCACTTTAGATGGGACTAGATTGGGTTGGGATATCTGGTCGGCATGGACGGGTTGGACCGAAGGGTTTGTTTCCATGCTGTACATCTCTATGACTCTAAGAGGCGCAGCAATGGCTCCACGCAGAGGGAAGCCCTGACGTACTCCTCTCCCAGGGTGTACTGGCTCTGTCAGGGAACCGTTAACCTTCACTAGGCACTCCGCAGATTCAACTAGGAGAAAGTGAGGACTGCAGATGCTGGAGATCAGAGCTTAAAAATGTTTTGCTGGAAAAGCGCAGCAGCTCAGGCAGTATCCAAGGAGCAGGAGAAGAAGGGCTTATGCCTGAAACATCGATTCTCCTGCTCCTTTGATGCTGCCTGATCTGCTGCGCTTTTCCAACAACACATTTTTAAACTCCGCAGATTCAGGGGACAAAGTACGTCCTGAGCCCAAATATTCACAGAATCCCGAGCAGATATTCACTTTCTACCCTGTTGAACACCTTTCCTGATCAAGGGAGAGAAAGGTGCTCGACAAGCCAGCCCTCTGGGAATAATGGATCATATCCTGGACAAGGTAGATGTTGTGGATGCTCCGGTCCAGAACAGGATAGGACTAGTCTTGGTGGATCATGTAGTACAGCACAGTGCCAAAGGGAGTCAAAAGGACCCGAGCAACGGTTATGTAGGCCGTGCTGAGGAGGGAGATCAGACACGAATTCTTGAACAAACAGAGATCCCCCTTCTTAGGCAATAGAGTGATGATGTCCCTGCACCAAGAAAGGGACATCTCTCCAGTCACAATATATTCCTCCAGGACCCACACATAGCTCTCCCCTGACATCCCAGAACACCTGAAGAACACCATGGAAAGACCAGCGAGGACACTGTTCAGCTCCTCCAAGTTCAGAGGGGTATCAAGCCTCTCAGTACCCTTGGGGCTGACCTGCAGCAGGTCCTCCCACACAACTTTGAGAGCTTCCTCACCGGACAGATCCGGAGAGAAGAGTGCCCTATAATAGTCCCTCACTTGGGTTCTGATGGCCTCCAGACATAAGACAAGGGATCCATTGTCAGCTCACAGCACATGGAGCTGCTCGCAGACCGCATGCTTTTACCCCAAGTTCACAACCTGGGACCCAATAACATGCAGATCCCGGAGCATGGCCTTCTTTTATTTGTATGCATCCGCAGGGTGAGGTCTACGTCGGCCTGACCAAGACATGGCCCCATGTCAAGTACCTCCTTCTCCAACCCCTCAATCCTGGATTTTTGCCACTTCCTCAACTCGATGTCACCGATCACCTGTAGACCACTCTGAAAAGGAAGGGTGAGCAGCCAGTTGTCGTGGTGCATATAGGCACCAATGATGTAATTAAAAAAAAAAACGAGATGAGGTCCTGAAAGTAGAATTCAGGAAGCTTGGAGAGAAGTTAACGAGGAGGACCTCAAAAGGTAGTGATCTTGGGATTACTACCGGTGCCACTTGCTAGCCAGGGTAGACCGCCCCGTGGCTGAACACTAACTCCCCCTCCCACTCCGCCAAGGACATGCATCTAGGAACCCTCCAACCACAAGGGATGAATGCTGATTTCTCCAGCTTCCTCATTTCCCCTCCCCACATCTTATTTCAGTCCCAAACCTCGGACTCAGCACCGCCTTCTTGACCTGCAATCTTCTTCCCGACCTCCCCGCCCCCACCCCCTCTCCGGCCTATCACCCTCACCTTAACCTCCTTCCACCTATCGCATTCCCAACACCCCTCTCCCACGTCCCTCCTCCCTACCTTTTATCTTAGCCTGCTTAGCACACCTTCCTCATTTCTGAAGAAGGACTTATGCCCGAAACGTCGATTCTCCTGCTCCTTGGATGCTGCCTGACCTACTGCGCTTTTCCAGCAACACATTTTTCAGAAATGAAAGAATAGGTAGGTTGAAACCTGGCTTGAGGGATGGTGTAGGAGGGAGGGGTTCAAGTTTGTGTGACATTGGGACCGGTTCTGGGGAAGGTGGGACTATTACAAATTGGATGGTCTACACCTGAACCAGACGGGAACTAATGTTCTTGGGGGAGTTTTTGCTACTGCTGTTGGGGAGGGTTTAAACTAATATGACAGGGGGCTGGGAACCAGAAGAGAAGACAAGTAGACAGCGAGGTGGAAACTAGAGACTGTAAGATTCTTGAAGTTAGCATTACAAAAGGGAAGAGTAGGTAGAGAACAGATGAATGCAAAGGTAGTCTGAGTGCATATACTTTAATGCAAGGAGTATAGTGGCTAAGGCAGATGAACTTAGAGCTTGGATTGGTGCCTGGGAGTATGATGTTATTGTAATCATTGAGACTTGGTTGAAGGAAGGGCATGATTGGCAATTAAATGTTCTAGTATATAAATACTTCAGACTGGACAGGGAGGGGAGTAAAAGGCAAGGGGCGGAATTGCATTGCTGATCAGGAATTATATCACGGCTGTGCTAAAGGAGGACACTATGGAGGGCTTGAGTAGTGAAGCGTTATAGGTGGAGCTGAGAAATAAGAAGGGTGCAGTTACACTATTAGGGCTGTGTTACAGGCCTCCCAATAGTGAGCATGAGGTAGAAGAACAAATAGGTAAACAGATTATGGGGTAGAATTTGTAAGAAGTGTCCAGGAGAGTTTTCTAGAGCAGTATGTCAATAGCCCAACTAGGGAAGGGGCCATATTGGACCTGGGATTGGGAATGAGCCAGGCCAGGTGGTAGAAAATGGGGTGGGGGATTTCTTTGGGAACAGTGACCACAATTCTGTAAGTTTTAGAATACTCGTAGACAAAGATGAGAGTGGTCCTAAGGGAAGAGTACTAAACTGGGCCAAGGCCAATTATATCAAAATTTGGTAGGTGCTGGGTAATGTGAGGAGAAAGTGAGGTCTGCAGATGCTGGAGATCAGAGCTGAAAATGTGTTGCTGGAAAAGCGCAGCAGGTCAGGCAGCATCCAGGGAACAGGAGAATCGACGTTTCGGGCATAAGCCCTTCTTCATAAGCCATTCCTGAAGAAGGGCTTATGCCCGAAACGTCAATTCTCCTGTTCCCTGGATGCTGCCTGACCTGCTGCGCTTTTCCAGCAACACATTTTCAGCTGGGTAATGTGGATTGGGGGCAGTTATTTAAAGGAAGTCCATATTTGATTTGTGGGAGGCTTTCAAAGATAGGTTGAAGATAGTGCAGGATAGGCATTTCCTTTGAAAGCAAGGAAGAGGAAAGGCAAGATTTGTGAACCATGGATGACAGGAGAAACTGTGCGACTAACCAAAAGGAAACGGGAAGCATACATAAGGTCCAGGCAGCTAAGAACGGAACAGGCCCTGGAGGAATATCGGGAGAGTAGGACCAACCTTAAACGAGGAATCAAGCTGACTAAAAGTGGTCATGAAATAACTTTAGCCAGCAGACTTAAGGAGAATCCAAAGGCTTTTTATTCATGTATAAGCAAGAGGGTAACGAGAAAAAGGATTGGTCCACTAAAGGATAAGTAAGGAAGGAAGGAAGGAAGGCTGGCTGTGTGTTGGCCCTGAGAAAATAGGTGAGATTCTGAATGATTACTTTGCATCAGTGTTCACTGAGGAGAGGGACATGATGAATGTTGCGATTAGAGATAGAAGTTTGTTTACTCTGGATCACATTGACATTAGGAGGGAGGATGTGTTGGGTAGGCTAAAGGATACTAAGGTAGAATTGCATACAATACTCCAACAGTGACCTAACCAATGTCCTGTACAGCTGCAACATGACCTCCCAACTCCTGTACTTGAAACGCTGACCAATAAAAGAAAGCATACCAAACGCCTTCTTCACTATCCTATCTACCTGCGACTCCACTTTCAAGGAACTATGAACCTGCATTCCAAGGTCTCTCTTCCGAGGGAGCAACACTCCCTAGGACCTTACCATTAAGTGTATAAGTCCTGCTAAGATTTGCTTTCCCAAAATGCAGCACCTTGCATTTATCTGAATTAAACTCCATCTGCCACTCCTCAGCCCATTGGCCATCTGATCAAGATCCTGTTGTAATCTGAGGTAACCCTCTTCGCTGTCCACTACACCTTGAATTTTGATGTCATCTGCAAACTTACTAACTGTACCTCTTATGCTCGCATTCAAACCATTTACATAAATGACGAAAAGTAGAGGACCCAACACTGATCCTTGTGGCACTCCACTGGTCACAGGCCTCCAGTCTGAAAAACAACCCTCCACCATCACCCTCTGTCTTCTACTTTTGAGCCAGTTCTGTATCCAAATGGATAGTTCTCCCTGTATTCCATGAGATCTAACCTTGCTAATCAGTCTCCCATGGGGAACCTTGTCGAACGCCCTACTGAAATCCATATAGATCACATCTACTGCTCTGCCCTCATCAATCCTCTTTGTTACTTCAAGGTGACCAGTGGTGCTCCACAGGGATCAGTGCTGGGGTCACTGTTGTTTGTGATATACATAAATGATCTGGAAGAGGGCATTGGTCTGATTAGTAAGTTTGCAGATGACAGAGATTGATGGAGTAGAAAGTATAATCAAAGAATACAGGAGAATATTGATAGATGGGGAGTTGGGTGGAAAAATGGTAGATGGAGTTCAATCTAGGCAAATTTGAGGCGATGCATTTTGGAAGGTCTAATTCTGGAGCGAAATACACTGTAAACGGAAGAGCCTTGGTAAAAGTTGATGGGCAGAGAGATCTGGGAGTGCAGGTCCATTGTACCCTGAAGGTTGCTGCACAGGTGGACAGAGTGGTCAAGAAGGCATATAGTATGCTTGCCTTCATTGGACGGGGTATTGAGTAGAAGAGCTGGGAAGTCATGTTAAAATTGTACAAGACATTGATTTGGCCGCATTTAGAAT
>NC_057710.1:155696-157138 GCF_004010195.1 Chiloscyllium plagiosum
AACAGCCCTTCCATCATCTATCAACTTGGTCACTTCCTCGAAGAACTCTATTAAGTTGGTAAGGCACGATCTCCCCCGCACAAAACCATGTTGCCTATCGCTGATAAGCCCATTCTTTTCTAAATATAAATAGATCTTATCCCTCAGCACCTTCTCCAGCAACCGACGTCAGGCTCACAGGTCTGTAGTTACCCGGAATATCCCTACTACCCTTCTTGTACAGGGGGACACATGAGCAATCCTCCAGTTCTCTGGTACTTCATCTGTATTTAAGGATGCCACAAAGAATGCTTAGGAATTAGGCGAAAGGTTTAGACTGTGGATTTGGATCGGCTCAGGCTTGGAGGGCCGAAGAGCCTATTCCTGGGCTGTAAATTTTCTTTGTTCTTTGTTTAACCCCATGCGTACTTCTGACAGAGGACATGGACAGGAGTCTTACCCATATCCTACGACAGCCTCCTCCTATAGCCAGTCCAGAAGTGACAAAACGAGTTCTAGAACCACTCATCATCCAGCAGCAGGTTGTTAAGGTGCCAGTACACTGACCATGTCCTGGCACTGAATGGAACAAGCTCCGCCCATACCAGGCTGTGATCGGAGAACGGTACCTGACATATGGAGGCTTTTGGAACAAAAGCTGCCGTACGCCCTAGAAATGTAAAGGCGGTCAATTCCAGACACAACGACCCCAGGCCTCAGAAAGAGGAAGACGATGGAATAGGTATAGAGATTTCACCAGATGTCTACCAAGTCAAAGATGTGAGCCAAGTCCCTCAACATCCTCATCGATGCTGAGCTCTTCTGTGTACTGCCATAGTCCCACCTCTCAAGGGTGCAATTGAAATGCACACCAGGAAGGTTGAGCTTGCCATCACTGATGGAGTTAAGAGGCAACACTTCCTCCAAGAAGCAGGTCTACTCAGGTCCCATCCAAGGTAAGTATATGTTCACACAGTGAAGTACTGTGCCTTCGAAACGAATAGTGAGTTTGGGCATATGGCCGAGTGCATGGTCCTTGACCCTCAATATCTCCGGACAGAACAAAGGGGCCAATAGAATAGCCATCCTGCCAGAATTTGAAGCCAGGTGACGCCTGAAGACCCTTCTCCTTCACTCTAGAAGTCATAGAGATGTACAGCATGGAAACAGACCCTTCGGTCCAACCTGTCCATGCTGACCAGATATCCCAACCCAATCTAGTCCCATCTGCCAGTGCCCAGCCCATATCCTTCCAAACCTTTCCTATTCATCCACCCATCCATATGCCTCTTAAATGTTGCAATTATACCAGCCTCCACCACTTCCTCTGGCAGCTCATTCCATACACGTACCACCCTCTGCGTGAAAACGTTGCCCCTTTGGTCTCTTTTATATCTTTCCCCTCTCACCCTAAATCTATGTCCTCTAGTTCTGGACTCCCCGACCCCAGGGAAAAGACTTTG
>NC_057710.1:157287-162458 GCF_004010195.1 Chiloscyllium plagiosum
CCGCTAAGATTTGCTTTCCCAAAATGCAGCACCTCATATTTATCCAAATTAAACTCCATCTGCATCTTCTCAGCCCATTGGCCCATCTGGTCAAGATCCTGTTGTAATCTGAGGTAACCCTCTTCGCTGTTCACTACTCCTCCAATTTTGGTGTCATCTGCAAACTTACTAACTGTACCGCTTATGCTCGTATTCAAATCATTTATGTAAATGACAAAAAGTAGAGGACCCAGCGCCGATCCTTGTGGCACTCCGCTGGTCACAGGCCTCCAGTCTGAAAAACAACCCTCCACCACCACCCTCTGCCTTCTACCTTTGAGCCAGTTCTGTATCCAAATGGATAGTTCTCCCTGTATTCCATGAGATCTAACCTTGCTAATCAGTCTCCCATGGGGAACCTTGTCGAACACCTTACTAAAGTCCATATAGATCACATCTACCTCTCTGCCCTCATCAATCTTTTTTGGTACTTCTTTAAAAAACTCAATCAAGTATGTGAGACATGATTTCCCACGCACAAAGCCATGTTGACTATCCCGAATCAGTCCTTGCCTTTCCAAATACATGTACATCCTGTCCCTCAGGATTCCCTCCAACAACTTGCCCACCACCGAGGTCAGGCTCACCGGTCTATAGTTCCCTGGCTTGTCTTTACCACACCTCTTAAACAGTGGCACCACATTTGCCAACCTCCAGTCTTCCGGCATCTCCTGAAACGGCATGGGTTTCTTCCTGGAGACTCACTATGTGCTTTCATTCCCCGAGGGGTGAAAGAATGTGAAATCTACACTGAACTGTCCAGCTGCCATTGACATTCAGGCTGGCTTTTGATGTCTTCATGACTGTAGTACAGGCCACCACTGTTTTAACTGATAATGAAAACCACTGATTGAGCGGACAGAGGGGCTGTTTATTCTACCTCCACTCCCTGAGAATGCCACAAGAGAATCCCTGGCACTGTTGCTTCATGTTCTTGTCCATTTCTGGTCCATCTATAGCTGCCGGGCAAACATGACTAGAAGCAGTAGAGAATTCTACTGGTCCACAGGCAACCGGACTCTGTCTCAGTGACACAGTGCCACTTGTAAAAAGTTCTGGAGTTCCCCAATTGGGATGAGGGGGACCTAGTCAGCAAGCACCACGTCTCTCTTGCTGAGGTACCCATGACCGATGCCCTCAGGGGCAGCAATAGGACAATCCTTTGCAGGAACCTCCAAGTCCTGGAGTATACCAGACTCAAACAGAGTTAAAACTCACACAACACCAGTTATAGTCCAACAGATTGATTCGGAAGCACTAGCTTTCGAAGCACTACTTCTAAACAACCACTTGATGAAGGAGCAGAACATTGACTAAAATGTTGGGTCCCCAGGGCAGCAGTAATTTGAAAACCTGCTCCATTCGGAGCTGAGCAACCCTCCATGACAAGGAAAATATCCCCAGCAAGGGCAGGGGTGCCTGGCATAAAGGACTGGGAGGGAGTGAGGAGCCTCCTTCCTTCATCACTACCATCCAGGGTAAGTAACTATATCACAGTTCCCAGTCAGCACAGTAGCACCTCAAAGCCTTCCTTGTGGCAAGACCTCAGCAGCCACATTATCACAGCCTCTGATGCGTCTGCTCCCATGGGAAGTGGTATTAGTACTGGGCTCCCATGACCCTCTGACCCTCAGGAGTGGCACCTTTACTGGGAAGATGGGGCAATAAGAAACACCTCCTCTCCACTTTCTTGCTGCCACCCCTCCCCTTTAAAACCTTCCCTTTATCTTTGTCCCTCATGGATTTCGGGTCATGTGAGGGGCCAGGGAATATTGAGGGAACCACCTGTGCATTCATGGTTTTCTCAATGAGGACCCCTGGGCTCGGGTCCAAACGCACACCTTTCTGATGTGCTCTCCTTTGTGACGGATCCCTCCCCAGGTTGGGGGTTGATGGCCTCAGGCCACCTGGGGAATCCTTTAGGGAGGCTGACCCCAAGCACTTAGTCTTCTTCTGGACTTTCCTCTCCTGCAGATACTCTCCTCCCACCTCTTTGGTGTCTGTAAATAACGTAGCTCTCACCATTCGGGGCCAAGGTGGGGGTGGGGGGCCGGTGGGGGGTGGGGGGATCACGAGGTAAAGGGCGACTGTGCAAACAGTGGCTACAGAGGTGTTGACAGCTGCCTTCAAGGCAGGACAGTTTCTCCAGAGGTGCCTCCTTGCAGTATGACACCTCATACCCTTCACCAACTAGAACCTCCAGTCAGCAGCACTCTTGTGTTGAACTGTAAAGGTGCTCACCATGACCTCTTCCTGGGCCAGGCAGATGAAAATCTGTTGCTGTCAGAAATAAATGTTTCTCAGCCAGGCCTCCTTCAGATTGAGCAGTAGCAACACCATACCTGACCTCACCTCCCCTCGCTGGCAGAGGTGGGAAGAGAATGAGCTTAGATGATACAAAGAGTGGGAAGTTTGATAAAATGATCCTCTGAGCAACTACTTCCAGCAGGCTGACAGACAAGAACATCCTACCGGCAGTAAGCCACTTCTCCAGGAGAGGTACACCACCCACTCAGTCTTCAGGAAGAACACACAGCCTTTCCATACATCTTCAACGCAGTGGGAGAAAGTGAGGACTGCAGATGCTGGAGATCAGAGCTTAAAAATGTGTTGCTGGAAAAGCGCAGCAGGTCAGGCAGCATCAAAGGAGCAGGAGATTCGACGTTTCGGGCTTAAGTCCTTCTCCTGTTCCTTTGATGCTGCCTGACCTGCTGCGCTTTTCCAGCAACACATTTTTAAGATCTTCAACGCAGTGACAATGGTGAGGATGCTGACTATCCCCACCAAAGCTGCTGCACCTGCCTCAATGGCCATGTCAGGGTGAGTGGAACATTTCATTCTGAGCTGTTTTGTTAAACATGAAACTACCTCCATGTCGGAATGACTGGGCCCTGCCCAGAATGCTGTGTTAGAGTGTCTGCACTCACCATCACTCCCTCTAACCGCTGAAAAATCAGAACCACCACCACCACCTCACACAAATCATTGAAAAAGAATCTTACAAAGTCTTGTTCAGCCTTGCTCGCCAGCACAGACAGTCCCTTAGGTTGTCATGTCCCAACGCACAGGTCCAAACAATAGGACACCAGACTTCTCAGGGTAGCAATAGCAGCCGGTCCCTCCAGGAGATAGGCTGCAGCATCCAAGACCTCAGGCTCCAAGCAACAATTGCACCTTCTCCCCGGGGTAGTAGATGTTATTACACAGTCTTCAACTCATCAAGGAGAAATGCAGACCACCAGGCTTCCTGGAGTGGCAGCAGCAATGGAGAATCCCAAGTTCGAGTGCCCCAGGCACACAGGCTCCAGCACGACAGGCTCTCAGCCTTAATTAGCTCCAGCTGCTCTCAGTTCCAGCAGGTGTTGCCACTCCAGCCTCCGAGTTTCAATGACAGCAGCAAGTTGCAGGCTCCCAATACACTGCCTCTGCAGGGTGTTCCATCTGGTCTAATCTTGTTAACTGTCCTTGAAGAACCTTGCAGAAATGCCTTTCTGAAGTCCATTCTGAAGTCCAAGTTCACTGCTCTGCCCTCATCAATCCTCTTCGTTACTTCTTCAAAAAATTCAGTTTTTAGTGAGACATGATTTCTTATGCACAAAGCAATGTTGACTACCACTAATCAATCCTACAGTTTCAAAATACATATAAATCCTGTTCCTCAGAATCCCCACCAATAACTTGCCCACCACCGATGTCAGGCTCACCGGCCTATAGTTCCCTAGCTTCTCTTTACCATCTTGCTTAAATAATAGCATTGCGTTAGCCAACCTCCAGCCAGTCTTCTGGCACCTCACCCATGGCTATTAATGATACAAATATCTCAGCAAGGGATCAGAAATCACTTCCTTAGCTTCCCATGAAGTTGTTGGGTACACCTAATCAGGTCCCAGGGATTTATCCATTTTTCTGCGTTTTAAGACATCCATCAACTCTTACGCTGTAATGTGGACATTTTTCAAGATACTGCTATTTATTTCTCCAAGTTCTCCAACTTCCATATCTTTCTCCACAGTAAACATAAATGCAAAGTCTTCATTTAGTATCTCCCCCACCTCCTCTGGTTACACACATGGATAGCCATGCTGATCTTAAGGGGCCGTATTCTCTTCTTAGTTATAGCCTTCTTTCCTTAGTATATTTGTGAAACCCAATTGGACACTCCTTTACCCTCTTTGCCAAAGCTATCTGATGAACCTTTTATAAGGGTATTAATTGATTGCATAGGACCCTTACCTAAAACAAAAAGAGAGATTTAGTATTTGTTAACAATAATGGATGTGTCCACCAGATTTCCAGAGGCCATTCCATTGTGCAATATCACAGCTAATAGGATTGTAGAAGAGTTACTCAAATTTTTCACCAGATACAGAGTACCCACAGAGATACAAATCCAATCAAGGGTCAAATTTTGCATCAACATTATTCAGGAAAATTATGGATAGTTTCGGAAAGAAACAACTCAAATCCACTGCATACCATCCGGAATCACAGGGAGCAAAGACAGCATCAAAATGTTAAAGATTGTCCAGAGGACTGGGATAAACGAATTTAATTTGTACTGTTGGCAATTAGTGATGCACAGAATTAATCTACCAAATTCAGTCCATTTATAGAGTCATAGAGATGTATAGCACAGAGACAGACCCTTCAGTCCACGCCGACCAGATATCCCAACCCAATCTAATCCCACCTGCCAGCACGTGGCCCATATCATTCCAAATCCTTTCTATTCATATACCCATTCAAACGCCTCTTAAATGTTGCAATTGTACCAGCCTCCACCACATCCTCTGGCAGCTCATTCCATACACATACCACCTTCTGCATGAAAAGGTTGCCCCTTAGGTCTCTTTTATGTCATTCCCCTCTCACCCTAAACCTATGCCCTCTAGTTCTGGACACCCCGATCCCAGGGAAAAGACTTTGTCTATTAATCCTATCCATGCCCCTCATAATTTTGTAAACCTCTGTAAGATCACCCCTCAGCCTCCGACGCTCCAGGGAATACAGCCCCAGCTTGTTCAACCTCTCCCCATACCTCAAAACCTCCAACCCTGGCAACATCCTTGTAAATCTTTTCTGAACCCTTTCAAGTTTCACAACATCTTTCCGATAGGAAGGAGACCAGAATT
>NC_057710.1:166236-181185 GCF_004010195.1 Chiloscyllium plagiosum
GGCCTTTGTGTGGAGCTACAGAAAATGGGGGAGATACTAAATTAGTATTTTGCATCAGTATTTACTGTGGAAAAGGCTATGGAAGATATAGACTGTAGGGAAATAGATGGTGACATCTTGCAAAATGTCCAGATTACAGAGGAGGAAGTGCTGGATGTCTTGAAATGGTGAAAGGTGGATAAATCCCCAGGACCTGATCAGGTGTACCCGAGAACTCTGTAGGAAGCTAGAGAAGTGATTGCTGGGCATCTTGCTGAGATATTTGTATCATAGTCACAGGTGAGGTGCCGGAAGACTGGAGGTTGGCAAACGTGGTCCTACTGTTTAAGAGGGGCGGTAAAGACAAGCCAGGGAACTAAAGACTGGTGAGCCTGACCTCAGTGTTGGGCAAGTTGTTGGAGGGAATCCTGAGGGACAGGATGTACGTGTATTTGGAAAGGCAAGGACTGATTCGGGATAGTCAACATGGCTTTGTGCGTGGGAAATCATGTCTCACAAACTTGATTGAGTTTTTTGAGGAAGTAACAAAGAAAATTGATGAGGGCAGAGCAGTAGATGTGACCTATATGGACTTCAGTAAGGCGTTTGACAAGGTTTCCCCATGGGAGACTGATTAGCAAGGTTAGATTAGCAAGATGGAACAAAGGGAGAACTAGCCATTTGGATACAGAACTGGCTCAAAGGTAGAAGACAGAGGGTGGTGGTGGAGGGTTGTTTTTCAGACTGGGGGCCTGTGACCAGTGGTATTAGGTTTCAGGAATGATGTGAGAGGACCCTGAAATTAATTAAGGGGAATTGGTGAGTCAGAGTTCAAAGACCACACATTTGGACTATGTGTCAAATTTTAGGGGAATATTCAAAAGTGGATGACCTGTCTAGACAGCACTTAAAAGTAGCACAGCATGTGATGAAACAGGAAGGAGACAAGAAATTAAAAATTTGCAAGAGGAGATAGTGTTAGTGTTACTTCCAGTGGAAGGTGAACCTTTAAAAGCCAGCTTTAGTGGACCTTATCAAATTGAAAGGCAGTTAAGTGAGGTGAATTATTTGCTAAGAATGCCCAGATAGAAAGAAATCTCACAGACTGTGTCATGTGAATATGCTCAAAAGGTATTTTGACAGGGAAGGAAAGCAAAAGGAGAATGTGTTACTGGTACAACACAAAGTGAAGAACAAAGTTCAGATGATTCTGAACTTGACATTCCTCAAATTAAGGTGGTACAGTTGCATACAGTTCTGGACACCACATTATAGGAAGGATGTGGAAGCATTGGAAAGGGTGTGGGAATTGAGGCTGTTTGCATTAGAGAGAAGAAGTTGAGCGGTGAGTTAATTGAGACATAAGATAATCAGAGGGTTAGATAGGGTGGACAGTGAAAGCCAATTTTCTCAGATGGTGATGGGAAGAATCAAAATAACCTGAAACAATTATTACAATCACATGGGGAAATATGTGGGAATAAACTAGGAAATCTAATTATGCATAATGGAGATATTGGAAATGCTGTTCCAATTAAGCAATATCCATATGAACTTAACACTCTAATGTTGGTGCAGGTTCAAAAAGAGATTGAATACATGCTCAAAGACAACTTAATCACAGTGAGCTACAGCAAATAGAGTTACCCATAATAATCATGCAAAACCCAGATGGTACCCAATGATTTGGGTGGCACAGTGGCTCAGTGGTTAGTACTGCTGCTTCACAGCACCAGAGACTGGGTTTTAATTCATCCTCAGACAAATGTCTGTGTGGAGTTTCCACATGCTACCCGTGTCTACGTGGGTTTCCTCCCCTAATCCAAAGTGTCAGGTGGATTGGCCATGCCAAATTGCCCAGTGTTCAGGGATGTGTAGGCTAGGTGCATTAGTCAGGGAGAAAGTGAGGACTGCAGATGCTGGAGATCAGAGCTGAAAATGTGTCGCCCCCACCCCACTCCGGCCTATCACCCTTGCCTTGACCTCCCTCCACCTATCGCAATTCCAACGCCCCTCCCCCAAGTCCTTCCTCCCTACCTTTTATCTTAGCCTGCTGGACACACTTTCCTCATTCCTGAAGAAGGGCTTATGCCCGAAATGTCGATTCTCCTGTTCCTTGGATGCTGCCTGACCTGCTGCGCTTTTCCAGCAACACATTTTCAGCATTCGTCAGGGGTAAACATAGGATAATAGGGTAGGGGAATGGGCCTGGGCGGGTTACTCTTCGGAGAGTCGGTTTGGGCTTGTTGGGCCAAAGGGCCTGTTTCCACACTGTAGAGATTATATGATTCTATGATTATGTGTGGCTTATCGCAAAGTCAATTCAAAGAAAAAGAACCAAGAAAATTTACAGCTCAGGAACAGGCCCTTCGGCCCTCTAAGTCTGAGCTGATCCAAATCCAACCTGTCTAAACCTGTCACCCAATTCCTAAGCATCTGTATCCCTCTGCTCCCCACCTACTCATGCATCTGTTCAGATGCACCTTAAATGAATCTACTGTGCTTGCCTCTACTACCTCTGCTGGCAACGCGTTCCAGGCACTGCACTCTCTCCAAAGCTTCCACATTCTTTTGGTAATGTGGCGACCAGAATTGTACACAGTATTGTAAATGCAGCTGAACTAATGTCTTGTACAATTTTAAAATGACCTGCCAGCTCTTATACTCAATAACCCGTCTGATGAAGGCAAACATACCAGATGCCTTCTTGACCACTCTATCCATCTGTGCAGCAACCTTCAGGATACAATGGACTTGAACTCCCAGATCTCTCTGCTCATCAACTTTTTCCAAGGCTCTTCCGTTTACAGTATATTTCACTCCAAAAATATACTTCCAAAATGCATTGCCTCACATTTGCCTGGATTGAACTCCATCTGCCACTTCACTGCCCAACTCTCCAGTCTATCTATATTCTCCTGTATTCTTTGAGAGTCTCCTATGTTTTCTGCTATACCACCAATCTTCGTATTCAAATACAAAATCTGATTCATATCCCGTTCCACATTTAGAAGACTGTATTGAGATGTTGGGACAATACTATGGTTTTCAGAGATGTACTTTGTGCTGGGATTTTGGAGATAGGTCTCCTCCTTATTGCAGTAATTGACTCCTTAATTAAATAGTGCTACATTACTACCCTTTTTACATTGCCTCTGTCTCACCCTGGAACATTGCATTACCAGTCCACGAGCCCTTCCCTCAACCAAGTTTCTGTGATGCCAGCTATGTCACATTTCCATGCATCAATCCGTGGCATTAAGTCATCAGTCTTATCTTTTACACTCTTAGCATTAAAGACCATCTTGCCTTGCCTTAATCTCTTGACACTCAACATAGCTGAACTCACTGTGACTTGCTTCCTTTGCTGTAGGATGATGTTTTGCTATTTTATCAATATTGTGCCAGACTAGTTCATATTCCTCCCAACAATACTAACAAACCTACCTGCAGTAATTACTGCAGATGCCGGAATCTGAACTGAAAACAAAGAATGTTGGAAATCATAGCGGGCCAGGCAGCATCAGAGAGAGAGAGAGACAAAGCTAATGTTGAGGTAAAAACAAGGACTGGAAACCAGATACTCTTATCTAACCAAAGCTAATGCTGAGTCTAGTTGATTCTTCTTCAGAGCTTAGATTAGAGTGGTGCTGGAAAAGCACAGCAGGTCGAGGAGCAGGAGAATCGACGTTTCAGGCAAAAGCCCTTCATTAGGAATAGAGCTGTCAGTGTGGTTCAGGTGCAAACCATCCCGTTTGTACATGTCCCATGTTCCCCAAAGAAAACAGTCTCAGTGGTCCAGGAATCTAAAACTCTCCCTTTTGTACCAGCTCTTGAGCAACGCATTCATCTGTCCTATTTCCTTATTTCTATATTTTTTGCCACATGCCACTGTAAATTTACGAGATGTCAGGAGAGGCCAGGGGATTCTGTCATCTTGGACACTGGCAGCATCCAGGATTCCCCAAGTGTGACAGGCTGCACCTTCCCCTGGCCTCTCCTGACATCGCTTAAATTTACAATTAACACCACAGACCACTACTATGAGCACTACTATTCAACTTACCTTATTTGGTTTTAGTTAATTAGACTACACAAGCTAAAATTCACACAGATAGTATCCCACTGACAAAAAATAAATCTTAGATATATTATATTAGAATTATTTTATGATATTTATTTTGCTGAATATTTTCTCCCCTGGTTGTAACATCTGAAGCTGATGAGGTCTGTGTTAATGAGGTACACAGAGTTTTATTAAGTGTTTTACTCCTTCCCAGACACTTTCTCCTCCTCCCTCCCTCTCTCTGGGTGACCGTTAGAAAACCGTTAACTGTCAATCACTTCCCACCGCTCTCCAGCTGTGCCCCTCAGACGGGGATCAGGGGGGGCGGAGACTGTCATTGTCATGTGACACTGACTCTCCAACCCAGACACTCCCTCACCTGCTCTGCACATGACCTCAGCAACAGTTGCTCTGGAGATTCTCTTGGCCCCTCCCACCCACTCTACCCCACAGAAGCTTCCGGTCACTGTGCCCCTCCCCCCGAGGAACCTTCCGGTCACTGTGCCCCTTACCCTAAAGAAACTTCCGGTCACTGTGCCCCACCCCCTCCACCCGAGGGAGCTTCCGGTCACTGTGCCCCTTCCCCCGGGGAACCTTCCGGTCACTGTGCCCCTCACCCTGAGGAAACTTCCGGTCACTGTGCCCCTTCCCCCGGGGAATCTTCTGGTCACTGTGCCCCTTTCCCCGAGGGAGCTTCTGGTCACTGTGCCCCTCACCCTGAGGAAACTTCCCCCTCCCCCCCGAGGGAGCTCTCGGTCACTGTGCCCCTTTCCCTGAGGGAGCTTCCGGTCATTGTGCTCCTTCCCCTGAGGGGGCTTCCGGTCACTGTGCCCCTCCCCTGAGAAAGCTGCCGGTCACGGTGCCCCTCCCCCCCGAGGGAGCTCTCGGTCACTGTGCCCCTTTCCCTGAGGGAGCTTCCGGTCATTGTGCTCCTTCCCCTGAGGGGGCTTCCGGTCACTGTGCCCCTCCCCTGAGAAAGCTGCCGGTCACGGTGCCCCTCCCCCCCGAGGGAGCTCTCGGTCACTGTGCCCCTTTCCCTGAGGGAGCTTCCGGTCATTGTGCTCCTTCCCCTGAGGGGGCTTCCGGTCACTGTGCCCCTCCCCTGAGAAAGCTGCCGGTCACGGTGCCCCTCCCCCCCGAGGGAGCTCTCGGTCACTGTGCCCCTTTCCCTGAGGGAGCTTCCGGTCATTGTGCTCCTTCCCCTGAGGGGGCTTCCGGTCACTGTGCCCCTCCCCTGAGAAAGCTGCCGGTCACGGTGCCCCTCCCCCCCGAGGGAGCTCTCGGTCACTGTGCCCCTTTCCCTGAGGGAGCTTCCGGTCATTGTGCTCCTTCCCCTGAGGGGGCTTCCGGTCACTGTGCCCCTCCCCTGAGAAAGCTGCCGGTCACGGTGCCCCTCCCCCCCGAGGGAGCTCTCGGTCACTGTGCCCCTTTCCCTGAGGGAGCTTCCGGTCATTGTGCTCCTTCCCCTGAGGGGGCTTCCGGTCACTGTGCCCCTCCCCTGAGAAAGCTGCCGGTCACGGTGCCCCTCCCCCCCGAGGGAGCTCTCGGTCACTGTGCCCCTTTCCCTGAGGGAGCTTCCGGTCATTGTGCTCCTTCCCCTGAGGGGGCTTCCGGTCACTGTGCCCCTCCCCTGAGAAAGCTGCCGGTCACGGTGCCCCTCCCCCCCGAGGGAGCTCTCGGTCACTGTGCCCCTTTCCCTGAGGGAGCTTCCGGTCATTGTGCTCCTTCCCCTGAGGGGGCTTCCGGTCACTGTGCCCCTCCCCTGAGAAAGCTGCCGGTCACGGTGCCCCTCCCCCCCGAGGGAGCTCTCGGTCACTGTGCCCCTTTCCCTGAGGGAGCTTCCGGTCATTGTGCTCCTTCCCCTGAGGGGGCTTCCGGTCACTGTGCCCCTCCCCTGAGAAAGCTGCCGGTCACGGTGCCCCTCCCCCCCGAGGGAGCTCTCGGTCACTGTGCCCCTTTCCCTGAGGGAGCTTCCGGTCATTGTGCTCCTTCCCCTGAGGGGGCTTCCGGTCACTGTGCCCCTCCCCTGAGAAAGCTGCCGGTCACGGTGCCCCTCCCCCCCGAGGGAGCTCTCGGTCACTGTGCCCCTTTCCCTGAGGGAGCTTCCGGTCATTGTGCTCCTTCCCCTGAGGGGGCTTCCGGTCACTGTGCCCCTCCCCTGAGAAAGCTGCCGGTCACGGTGCCCCTCCCCCCCGAGGGAGCTCTCGGTCACTGTGCCCCTTTCCCTGAGGGAGCTTCCGGTCATTGTGCTCCTTCCCCTGAGGGGGCTTCCGGTCACTGTGCCCCTCCCCTGAGAAAGCTGCCGGTCACGGTGCCCCTCCCCCCCGAGGGAGCTCTCGGTCACTGTGCCCCTTTCCCTGAGGGAGCTTCCGGTCATTGTGCTCCTTCCCCTGAGGGGGCTTCCGGTCACTGTGCCCCTCCCCTGAGAAAGCTGCCGGTCACGGTGCCCCTCCCCCCCGAGGGAGCTCTCGGTCACTGTGCCCCTTTCCCTGAGGGAGCTTCCGGTCATTGTGCTCCTTCCCCTGAGGGGGCTTCCGGTCACTGTGCCCCTCCCCTGAGAAAGCTGCCGGTCACGGTGCCCCTCCCCCCCGAGGGAGCTCTCGGTCACTGTGCCCCTTTCCCTGAGGGAGCTTCCGGTCATTGTGCTCCTTCCCCTGAGGGGGCTTCCGGTCACTGTGCCCCTCCCCTGAGAAAGCTGCCGGTCACGGTGCCCCTCCCCCCCGAGGGAGCTCTCGGTCACTGTGCCCCTTTCCCTGAGGGAGCTTCCGGTCATTGTGCTCCTTCCCCTGAGGGGGCTTCCGGTCACTGTGCCCCTCCCCTGAGAAAGCTGCCGGTCACGGTGCCCCTCCCCCCCGAGGGAGCTCTCGGTCACTGTGCCCCTTTCCCTGAGGGAGCTTCCGGTCATTGTGCTCCTTCCCCTGAGGGGGCTTCCGGTCACTGTGCCCCTCCCCTGAGAAAGCTGCCGGTCACGGTGCCCCTCCCCCCCGAGGGAGCTCTCGGTCACTGTGCCCCTTTCCCTGAGGGAGCTTCCGGTCATTGTGCTCCTTCCCCTGAGGGGGCTTCCGGTCACTGTGCCCCTCCCCTGAGAAAGCTGCCGGTCACGGTGCCCCTCCCCCCCGAGGGAGCTCTCGGTCACTGTGCCCCTTTCCCTGAGGGAGCTTCCGGTCATTGTGCTCCTTCCCCTGAGGGGGCTTCCGGTCACTGTGCCCCTCCCCTGAGAAAGCTGCCGGTCACGGTGCCCCTCCCCCCCGAGGGAGCTCTCGGTCACTGTGCCCCTTTCCCTGAGGGAGCTTCCGGTCATTGTGCTCCTTCCCCTGAGGGGGCTTCCGGTCACTGTGCCCCTCCCCTGAGAAAGCTGCCGGTCACGGTGCCCCTCCCCCCCGAGGGAGCTCTCGGTCACTGTGCCCCTTTCCCTGAGGGAGCTTCCGGTCATTGTGCTCCTTCCCCTGAGGGGGCTTCCGGTCACTGTGCCCCTCCCCTGAGAAAGCTGCCGGTCACGGTGCCCCTCCCCCCCGAGGGAGCTCTCGGTCACTGTGCCCCTTTCCCTGAGGGAGCTTCCGGTCATTGTGCTCCTTCCCCTGAGGGGGCTTCCGGTCACTGTGCCCCTCCCCTGAGAAAGCTGCCGGTCACGGTGCCCCTCCCCCCCGAGGGAGCTCTCGGTCACTGTGCCCCTTTCCCTGAGGGAGCTTCCGGTCATTGTGCTCCTTCCCCTGAGGGGGCTTCCGGTCACTGTGCCCCTCCCCTGAGAAAGCTGCCGGTCACGGTGCCCCTCCCCCCCGAGGGAGCTCTCGGTCACTGTGCCCCTTTCCCTGAGGGAGCTTCCGGTCATTGTGCTCCTTCCCCTGAGGGGGCTTCCGGTCACTGTGCCCCTCCCCTGAGAAAGCTGCCGGTCACGGTGCCCCTCCCCCCCGAGGGAGCTCTCGGTCACTGTGCCCCTTTCCCTGAGGGAGCTTCCGGTCATTGTGCTCCTTCCCCTGAGGGGGCTTCCGGTCACTGTGCCCCTCCCCTGAGAAAGCTGCCGGTCACGGTGCCCCTCCCCCCCGAGGGAGCTCTCGGTCACTGTGCCCCTTTCCCTGAGGGAGCTTCCGGTCATTGTGCTCCTTCCCCTGAGGGGGCTTCCGGTCACTGTGCCCCTCCCCTGAGAAAGCTGCCGGTCACGGTGCCCCTCCCCCCCGAGGGAGCTCTCGGTCACTGTGCCCCTTTCCCTGAGGGAGCTTCCGGTCATTGTGCTCCTTCCCCTGAGGGGGCTTCCGGTCACTGTGCCCCTCCCCTGAGAAAGCTGCCGGTCACGGTGCCCCTCCCCCCCGAGGGAGCTCTCGGTCACTGTGCCCCTTTCCCTGAGGGAGCTTCCGGTCATTGTGCTCCTTCCCCTGAGGGGGCTTCCGGTCACTGTGCCCCTCCCCTGAGAAAGCTGCCGGTCACGGTGCCCCTCCCCCCCGAGGGAGCTCTCGGTCACTGTGCCCCTTTCCCTGAGGGAGCTTCCGGTCATTGTGCTCCTTCCCCTGAGGGGGCTTCCGGTCACTGTGCCCCTCCCCTGAGAAAGCTGCCGGTCACGGTGCCCCTCCCCCCCGAGGGAGCTCTCGGTCACTGTGCCCCTTTCCCTGAGGGAGCTTCCGGTCATTGTGCTCCTTCCCCTGAGGGGGCTTCCGGTCACTGTGCCCCTCCCCTGAGAAAGCTGCCGGTCACGGTGCCCCTCCCCCCCGAGGGAGCTCTCGGTCACTGTGCCCCTTTCCCTGAGGGAGCTTCCGGTCATTGTGCTCCTTCCCCTGAGGGGGCTTCCGGTCACTGTGCCCCTCCCCTGAGAAAGCTGCCGGTCACGGTGCCCCTCCCCCCCGAGGGAGCTCTCGGTCACTGTGCCCCTTTCCCTGAGGGAGCTTCCGGTCATTGTGCTCCTTCCCCTGAGGGGGCTTCCGGTCACTGTGCCCCTCCCCTGAGAAAGCTGCCGGTCACGGTGCCCATCTCCGGAAGCATCCGGTCACTGCACGCCCCAACCTCAGCAGAAGATTCTGGCCTTTGTGCCCCACAGCCACCAGAGGAAGCTTCCAGTTACTGTGCCCCCTGACTCACCTGACGCCCCGTAACCCCCCATCCCAGTGCTTCCAGTCACTGTCTCTCTCCTCACTTCCAGAAGCTTCTTGTCTCTGTTCCCTTTACCCCTCAAAAGGAAGTTTTGGGTTACTGTGAGCCCTCTGCCAACCCAGCCGATTCCAGTTACTGTTTCCCTCTCCCCACCATAACGCCTTGGAAGCTTCCGGTCATTGTCGCCCTCCTCCTAATGGATGCCTCCAATCTCTGTGTGTCTCTCTCTGCCCACAGCGAAAGGTTCCGGGCCATTGTGCTTGCTTCGCTCCCCCCCTCTCCATCCTAACACCCACTGTGCCCACATCTCCCCCTCCCACCCGGCCACTTCCAGTCACTGTGCCCTTTACTCCTCAGCAGAAGCTTCTGGTCACTGTGCCCATTCCTCCAGAAGATTCCAGGCACTGAGCCCCTTCCACTGGCAGAAGTTTCTGGTCACTGTCCTCCAACCTCCCGAATCCTGCCACCGAGGAAGGTTCGGATGACTGTTCCTTCCCCCTCTCCCTGCAGAGGAATCTCGTCTTTGTGCCCCTCAGCCCCCAGAGGAAACTTCCACTTCCAATGCCCCCTGCCCCACCCACCGCCCAGAAGCTTCTGATCACTGTGCCTTTCCCCACCTGCGAATGATTCCAGGCACTGATCCCTCCACTTAGCAGAAGCGCTGCGCCCCTTACTGGCAGCACACCCTCTCCCTCCCTCCTCCCCCACCAAGGAAACTTCCAGTCACTGTGCCCCTCAGCCCCCAGAGGAAGCTTTCTGTTAGTATCCCCTGACCCCCACCCCCTCAGCCACTTCAGTCACTATGTTCCCCCTCTCCCCACCCCCTCAGCCACCACCAACCTTCAGTTGCCATGCTCCTCACCCCCTGCTGCAGACAAAGATTCAGGTTAATGTGCCCCTCCTCCCTCCAGTGGATGGTTCCAGTAAGAGGGCACCTCCTCTCCTGCAGGAGATTCCAGTCACCGTGTCCCTCAGCCCCCAGAGGAAGATACCGGTTACTGTGCCCCTGCTCCACTACCCACTGCCCCTCGCCCACTCCCAGCGCATCCAGTCACTCTGTCTCCCTCCCCCTAGTAGAAGCTTCCACTTTCCACATCTCTCACTCTTTCCCCCCAGTTGGTGCATCTGGTCACTGTGTCTTCCCCCTCTCCAGCAGCTTCCAGTCACTGTGCCCCACATCATCCCCAAAAACAAATTCCGTTCTCTGTGAGTCCACTGCAAGGGGAAGATTCCCTGCCCATCCACCCCAGCTGCTTCCAGTAACTGTATCTGCCCTGCCCCACGTCACCCAACCTCCCAGAACCTCTCCTCCTAGTACTGTGTCCCTCTCAAAGGAAGCTTTTGGCCCATTGCACCACCCTCTTCCCCCACCACTCCTACCCAATAGAGGAAGTTTCCAGTCACTGTATCCCTACCCATTTCCAGCAACTTCCACTGTGTCCCTGCCTCCCCCCCCCAAAACTGAAGCTTTTGTCCACTTGTGATTACCACTAATACAGAAATACAGCTGAAGGATGGACAGGATTGGCAGCTCCATGTTTCAAGATACAAATGTTATAGGAAGGATAGAAAGAGAAACAAGAGAGGAGAGGGAGAACATCATGGCAATACTGAGACAGGACATTCTTGAGGGTTCATTCACTGAGTCTATATGGGTACAACTGTGAAATGTAAAGAGGGAGATCACTTTGATAGCATTGTACAATAGACATCCCTCCCAATAATCAGTGGGAAATCGAGGAACAAATACGTAGTGAGATCACAGATAGCTGCAAGAATAACAGGGTTGTAATAGTAGGGGATTTTAACTTTCCAATCATCGACTGGGACTGCCATAGTGTGAAGGCCTTGGATAGGGAGGAATTAGGTAAGTGTGTTCAGAAAGAATTTCTCAGGAATTATGTAGATGGCCCGACTAGGGAAGGGACAAAACTTGACCACCTCTTTAGAAATTAGGCAGGGTAAGTGTTTGTGCACGAGTACTTGGAACTAATGATCATAATTCCATTAGTTTGAAAATACCTTTGAAAAAGGATAGATCTGATTCACAAGTTAAAGATCTAAATTGGAGTAATTGATGGTATTAGACAGGAACTTTCAAAAATTGATCTGGGGAGGGTGTTTGCAAAGGAGGTCTGGTAAGTGGGAGGTTTTTCCAAAATGAGTTAATGAGGGTTCAGGGCCAGCGTGTTCCGGTTAGAGTGAAAGGTAAGGCTGGCAGGAGTAGGGAACTCTGGATGGCGAGAGTTATTGAGGACAAGGAAAAGAAGGAGGCATATGTCAGGTAGAGACAGCTGAGATCAAGTGAATCCCTTGAGTAGAGGGAGTCTGGGAGTTCATGTAAGAAGGAAATCAGGAGGGCTAAAAGGGGACATGACATGGTTTTGGAAAATATGTAAAGAAGAATCTGAAGAGGTTCCACAAATACATGAAGCGTACAAAGATTGACTAAGTAGAGAATAGAGCTTTTAAAGATCAACAAGGTTATCTACTTGTGTGGAGCCACAAGAGATGAGTGAGATCCTAAATAAAAATTTCTTGTCAGTATTTGCAGTTGAGAAAGATATGGATGCCAGGGATCTTTGGTAAATAAATAGTGTCCACATGTCAGAAGAGGTGCTGGAAATCTTAAAACACGTTAGGTTAGATAAATCCCTGGGACCAGATGAAGTGTATCCCAGGATTTTGTGAGAGGCTAGGGAGGAAATTGCAGGCCCTCTAGTAGAGACATTTGTATCACTGACAACCACAGGTGAAATGCCTGAAGATTGGAGAGTGACTAATGCTGTGCCATCCTTTAACAAAGGCTAGAGGGAAATGCCTGGGAACCACAGACTGGTGACCCTAACGTCGGTGTTGGGTAAGTTGTTGGAGGGGATTCTGAGAGGCAGGATTAATAGGCATTTGGAGAGGCAAGGGCTCTTAAGAATTAGTTATTATCATGTGGAACCTTGTTAAAGGCCTTGCTAAAATCCATGTAGACAACCAAACTGCCATCATCTACTTTCTCGGTCACCCATTCAAAAGATTCAATCAAATTTGTGAGACACGATTTCCCATGCACAGTATCCAGACAGTTAGCCAATTGGATACAAAATTGGCTTGATGATAGAAGACAGATGGTGGTGGTAGAGGGTTGTTTTTCAGATTGAAGGTCTGTTTGCCACAGGGATTAATGCTGGGTTCACTGCTATTTGTTATTAATATGTATGATTTGGATGAGAATTTAGGAGGTATAATTTGTAAGTTTGCAGATGACATCGAGATTGGAGCTATAGTGGACAGTGAAGAAGGTTATTTGGGAATGCAATAAGATCTTGAGCAACTGGGCCAGTGGGCTGAGGAATGGTAGATGGAGTTTAATTTAGATAAATGTAAGCTGTTGCATTTTGGTAAGACAGACCTGGGCAGGACTTACACAGTCAATGGTAGGACCCTGAGGAGTGTTATACAACACTGTTATAGATCTAGGGGTACAGGTTCATAGCTCCTTGAAAATAGAGTCACAGGTAAACAGGGTGGTAATTAAAGCTTTCAGCATGCTTGGTTTCATCAGTCAGAGCATTGAATGTAGAAGATGGGAAGTCTTGTTGCAGCTGTACAAGACATTGGTGAGGCCACATTTGGAGTACTCTGTGCACGTTTGATAGCCTTCCTATAGAAAGGGTATTATTAAACTCTAAAGAGTGGGAAAATGATTTACCAGGATGCTACATGGATTGGAAGGTTTGAGTTCTAAGGAGAGGTTGGATACGCTTGGGCTTTTTGTCTCTGGAGTATAGGTGACTGAATGGTGACTTTATTGAAGTCCATAAAATCATGAGAGGCATAGGTAAGGTAGATCGCAAACAGATTTTCCTCAGTGATAGGGGAGTCTAAAACTCGAGATCACAGTTTTAAGGAGAGAGGGGAGAGATACAAAAGGGATCAGAGGGGCAATTATTTCACACAAAGGGTGGTTAGTCAATAGACAATAGACAATAGGTGCAGGAGTAGGCCATTCAGCCCTTCGAGCCTGCACCGCCATTCAATATGATCATGGCTGATCATTCCTAATCAGTATCCTGTTCCTGCCTTATCTCCATAACCCTTGATTCCACTATCTTTGAGAGCTCTATCCAACTCTTTCTTAAATGAATCCAGAGACTGGGCCTCCACTGCCCTCTGGGGCAGAGCATTCCACACTGCCATAGGTAGTGATGAAAGCGAATACAATTTTGTTGTCTTAGAAATATTTACACATGCCTCCCATTCACTCTGTACCTCCCAGCTGCTGCTCTGAGCCAAGTACCATGTCAAGTCTTGGCAAGAATCCATACCACGCGAGATTTATCCGCTTGTAAAGACATACCTCGGCTGCAGTGTTTCAGCAATGAAGAGATGCTGAATAATCTCAAATTGTTTTCTTTGGAGCAGAGAAACCGGAAACAAAAGCATAAATTGCTGGAAAAATTCCACAAGTCTAGCAGCACCTGTGGCGAGACATCAGATTTAATATTTCAGGCCCAGTGACCTTTCTTCAGATGCATATTCAGAAAACGAGGTTGAGGCAGAGTAAACGACAGGTGGAGATGGAGCCCAGAGAGAGAGAAGAACAGATGGACAGACAAAGGCATGCTGAAAGGTCAGTCTTAGAGAATGAAATGGCTGACACTGGGTTATTTGTGGTAACGGACCACATGGTCACAAAGTCTGATGTGTTGGGGTGGGGGTAAGGACGTAGGAGAAGTTGCTTCAAGCTCTAAAATTATTGAGCACAACATTAAAGCCAGAAGTCTGCAGGGTCCCCAAGTGCAAAATGAGGTGTTGTTCTTCCAGCTTACGCTGAGCTTTGCTGGAACACTGTAACAAGCCCGAGAGATGTTGGCCAGAGAACAGGGTGGCATGTTGAAATGGCAGGCAACTGGTAGCTCAGGGTCGTTTTTGTGGAGAGAAGGTAATTTATCCATTCTGGGTTTTGTGTCCCCACTGCAGAGGAGATCACATTATGAACAATGAGGACAGTAAACTAGATTGTGTGAAATGCAGGTAAATCACTGCTTCACCTGGAAGGTGTGTTTGGAACCTTGGATAGTGAGGAGGGAGGAAGTAAACTGGAAGATGTACCACTTTCTGTGAATGTGAGATGTCACCGTGAGTGTGTGGAGATGTGTTGGGAGTAAAGGAGGAGTGGACGTTGGTGTCAGGTCCCTGCGGAAGACTGACAAAGGAGGAGAGGGGAATATGTGTCTGCTGGTGGCATCTCACTGTCTCTTTTGAGGTGTAAAAAATATTAGCTAATAATCCTCTGGATATGGATGCTGGTGGGATGGTAGATGAAGCTCGGGGAATCCTAATGATGCTATGTGAGGGAAGTGAAGGGGTGAGGGCTGACATTCGGGATATAGGTTGCATGCGTTTGAGGGTTGTGTCAACACCGGTGCTGGGGAATCCTCAGTTGAGGAAGAAAGTGGGCGTTTCGGACACCCCCTTTTTGAAGGTGGCATCATCAGAACAGATTCAATAGAGGTGGAGGAATTGGAGAATAGAATGGGGTCCTAACAGGATGCAGGCTGAGTTTGAAACCCAACAGGATAAACAACATAGACTACAGATTCAAAAACACCAGCAACAGTTCTCCTTCCAGATTCTCCACTTCCCACTCGCCATAATGCGCTGGCACCTAACCTCTCTACAGTCAGCCCTGACTCAGCTGAGGGCCACTCTCTCTCAGAACTGCAAAGGACCCACTCTGTACTATATCCTCAGGAGAATTGATACTCTCAACAAACAGTATTTCAACACCATCTCCAACATCAAAAACTGTAAGTACAACAAACTTTTAT
>NC_057710.1:181754-191497 GCF_004010195.1 Chiloscyllium plagiosum
TTTCCAACTGCCGCTGAGACATTAACCGCCTCAACCTGTCTATCCCCCTCCCCCAATCCAACCTCTCACCCTCACAATGTGCAGCCCTCCACTCCCTCTGCTCCAATCCCAACCTCACCATCAAACCAGCAGATAAAAGGTAGTCTGGCGCACTGACCTCTACACCGCTGAAGCCAGATGCCAACTCGAGGACACCTCTTCCTACCACCTCCTCGACCATGACCACATCCCCCATCACCAAACCGTCATCTCCCAGACCATACAGAACCTTATCACCTCAGGAGATCTCCCACTCACAGCTTCCAACCTCATAGTCCGGGAACCCCGCACTGCCCGGTTCTACCTCCTTCCTAAGATCCACAAGCCTGACCACCCTGGCCGACCCATTGTCTCAGCATGCTCCTGCTCCACCGAACTCATTTCCACCTACCTTGACACTGTCCTACCCCCCCAGTCCAGGAACTTCCCTCCTACGTTTGAGACACCACCCACGCCCTCCACCTCCTCCAACACTTCCATTTCCCTGGCTCCCAATGCCTCATCTTCACCTTGGATATCCAATCCCTCTACACCTCCATCCGCCATGACCAGGGCCTCCAAGCCCTCCGTTTCTTCCTCTCCCGATGTCCCCAACAATACCCTTCCACCGACACTCTCATTCGTTTGGCTGAACTGGTCCTCACCCGTAACAATTTCTCCTTTGAATTCTCCCGCTTCCTCCAGACCAAAGGGGTAGCCATGGGCACACATATGGGCTCCAGCTATGCCTGTCTCTTTGTTGGCTAGGTAGAACAGTCTATCTTCCATAATTACACCGGCACCACTCCCCACCTCTTCCTCCGCTACATTGATGACTGCATTGGCGCCACCTCATGCTCCCGCGAGGAGGTTGAGCAATTCATCAACTTCACCAACACATCCCAACCTGACCTTAAATTTACCTGGACCATCTCTGACACTTCCCTCCCCTTCCTGGACCTCTCCATGTCCATTAATGATGACTGACTTGACATTCACATTTTTTACAAACCCACCAGCTCCCACAGCTACCTGGATTACACCTCTTCCCATCCTACCTCCTGCAAAATGCCATCCCATAATCCCAATTCCTCCGCCTCCGCCGTATCTGCTCCCAGGAGGACCAGTTCCACCACAGAACACACTAGATGGCCCCCTTCTTTAGAGAATGCAATTTCCCTTCCCATATGGTTAAAGATGCCCTCCAATGCAACACATCCACATCCTGCCCCTCCGTCCTCAAACCCCACCCCTCCAACCGTAACAAGGACAGAACGCCCCTGGTGCTCACCTTCCACCCTACCAACCTTTGCATAAACCACATCATCCGAAGACATTTCCATCACTGCCAAACGGACCCCACCAGCCGGGATATATTTCCGTTCCCACCCATTTCCGCTTTCCGCATAGACTGTTCCCTCCGTGACTACCTGGTCAGGTCCATGCCCCCCAACAAACCACTCTCCCGTCCTGGCACCCCACCTGCCACCGCAGGAATTGCAAAACCTGCGCCCACACAACCCCCCTCACCTCCATCCAAGGCCCCAAAGGAGCCTTCCACATCCATCAAAGTTTTACCTGCACATCCACCAATATCATTTATTGCGTCCGTTGCTCCCGATGCGGTCTCCTCGACACTGGGGAGACTGGGCGCCTCCTAGCAGAGCGCTTTCGGGAACATCTCTGGGACACCCGCACCAATCAACCACACTGCCCTGTGGCCCAACATTTCAACTCCCCCTCCCACTCTGCCGAGGACATGCAGGTCCTGGGCCTCCTCCACTGCCGTTCCCTCACCACCCGATGCCTGGAGGAAGAACGCCTCATCTTCCGCCGCGGCATACTTCAACCCCAGGGCATCAATGTGGATTTCATCAGTTTCCTCATTTCCCGTTCCCCCATCTCACCCCAGCTCCAGCCTTCCAGCTCAGCACTGTCCCCATGTCATGTCCTACCTGCCTATCTTCCTTCCCACCTATCCACTCCACCCTCCTCTCTGACCTATCTCCTTCATCCCCACCCCTATTCACCCATTGTACTCTGTGCTACTTTCTCCCCACCCCCACCCCCCTCTCATTTATCTCTCCACTCCGCAGGCAGCCTGCCTTCATTCCTGATGAAGGGCTTTTGCCCGAAATATCGATTTTCCTGCTCCTCAGATGCTGCCTGTCCTGCTGTGCTTTTCCAGCACCACTCTAATCTCAACTCTGATTTCCAGCATCTGCAGTCCTTGTTTTTACCCTGTGAGAACGTATTGACAATATAACTGTAGGAGTCAGTGGGTTTGTCATGGATATAGGTGGCCAGCCTATCCCTAGAAATGGAAATAGAGATGTCAAGAAAGGGGTGGGTGGATTCTGAAATGGACCAGCTGAAGTTGAGAGCAAGGTTGAAATTAGAAGCAAAATTGATTAAGTTTTCCAATTCCAGATCAGAGAGGGAAGCAGCACCGATAATATTGATATATTGGAGATGGAAATATGAGAGTAGGCTGAAGGAGGACTGGGAGAAAGTGAGGACTGCAGATGCTGGAGATCAGAGCTGAAAAATGTGTTGCTGGAAAAGCGCAGCAGGTCAGGCAGCATCCAAGGAGCAGGAGAATCGACGTTTTGGGCATAAGCCCTTCATCAGGAAGGGCTTATGCCCGAAACGTCGATTCCCCTGCTCCTTTGATGCTGCCTGACCTGCTGCACTTTTCCAGCAACACATTTTTCAGCTCTGAAGGAGGACTGGAACAAGGAAAGATCCAGGTAGCCCACAAAGAGACAGGTATAACTGGGGCCTATGCACATACCCTTGGCCACCCCTCTGACCTGAAGAAAATGACAGGCATTAAAAGAAAATTTGTCTCAGATGAGGGTGAGCTTGGCAAGCAGAGGAGTGTTTTAGTGGATGGGGATAGTTCTGATGTATTTTCCAGCAAGAAGCATAGAGTCCTGAGACCTTTCTGATAGACATGTAAAGGGTTTGCATGTCTATGGTGAAGAGGAGGCGGTTGAAGCCCAACACGTTTCTTAAGGTCTGGTGCCCAGATCTGATGTTTTGGGGTGGGGGTAATGACATAGGAGAAGTTGCTTCAAGGTCTAAAATTATTGAGCATAATATTAAATCCAGAAATCTGCAGGGTCCCCAAGTGCAAAATGAGATGTTCTTCGACTTACGCTGAGGGTTTACCCAGGTTTTTATATAACTCCTTGTACTCCAGTCTTCCAGATATAAGGCACTTATTTCCTGTACCTGTTTGTGGTATTTTAAAAATCTATGTCTCTGAACACATCAGTCTCTTTGGACATCCACTGTATTTAACTTTATAGTGTTTAGAAAGTTTGGTCCTAAATGGATACTTCACTACGATGCTGCATAACATAGTGTCATCAACAAATTTGGATGCATCATTTTTATTTTTTATCCCAATCATTAAGGCCCTAACACAGATTATTTTGGGTCACCACTGGTCTCATCCAGTGAGTATGAGGTCCACGTGGCTAATGTAACAATCACTACATCCTTCCTTCCCTGTCAGGGTCCGAGGATATGGACAGATTCTTTTTATGGTAGCTCATCCCAGGGTTCCTCGAACTCAGCCCCGATATGGCTGGTATGTAATACGCAGTAATTTGCCTCTTGCGCTCGGAGCATCTCTGAAGAATTTCGTTCTTCTCTTCAGTTCTCAAAGGTGTTGAGACAGTGACATCCAAAATGTCCATCTCAGATTCTGAGATATCTTCAACGATTGATATAAAAGGAGAATCCATGAGTTCTGGAAAAGTTGGAAAGGCATTTGAGGAACTGGCTAAGTGTTGCTCCTAAGCTGTTTGCGAGGTTGCAGCTATCATATGATTCACCTACCTGAACTTTATACATCACTGGACTTGGATGTTTTGCCAACCATGATTATTACTCATGCAGTTGAGAGGGTGGAAAAGCATAGCAGGTTAGGCAGCATCCAAGGAGCAGGCAAATCGACGTTCAAGCAAAAGCCCTTCATGAGGAATTCCGAGATGTCTGGATACACAATTAGCTGGCCCATAGATGACAGAGGGTGGTAGTAGATGAAAAGTATTCAACCTGGAGCTTGGTGACCAGTGGTGTTCAACAGGATCTGTTCTGGGACTTCTGCTCATTGTGATTTTTATAAATGATTTGCATGAGAAAGTAGAAGGGTGGGTTAGTAAGTTTGCCGATGACATGAAGGTTGATAGAGATGTAGATAGTGTGGAAGGTTGTTGTCGGTTGCACCGGGACATTGACAGGATGCAGGGATGGGCTGAGAAGTGGCAGACGGACTTCAACCTGGAGAAATGTGAAGTGAATTACTTTGGAAGGTTGAATTTGAATGATTACAGGGTTAAAGGCAGGATTCTTGGCAGTGTGGAGGAACAGAGGGATCTCTGGGTCCATGTCCATAGATCCTTCAAAGTTGCCACCCAAGTTGATAGGGTTGTTAAGAAGGCGTATGGTGTGTTGGTTTTCATTAGCAGGGGGATTGAGGTTAGGAGCCTCAAGGTTATGCTGCAGCTTTATAGAGTCCTGGTGAGACCACACTGATTGCCTCATTATAGGAAGGATGTGGAAGCTTCAGAGAGGGTGCAGAGGATATTTACCAGAATGCTATCTAGGCTGGAGGGCGTGCCTTATGAAGAAAGGTTGAGGGAGCATGGGCTTTTCCCACTGGAGCGAAGAAGGATGAGAGGTGATTTGACAGAGGTGTACAAGACGATGAGAGGCATAGATAGAGTGGATAGCCAGAGACTTTTTCCCAGGGTGGAAATTTCTATCAAGAGGGGGAAAATTTTAAGGTGATTGGAGGAGGGTTTAGGGGAGATGTCAGAGTTCTTTACACAGAGAGTGGTGGGTGTGTGAAATGCACTGCCAGCGGTGGGAGTAGAGTTAGATACATTAGGGACGTTTAAGCGACTCTTGGATAGACACATGGATGATAGTAAAATGAAGGCGTATGGTTTTATTGGTAGAGGAATTGAGTTCCGGAGTCCTGAGGTCATGATGCAGTTGTATAAAACTCTGGTGCGGCCGCATCTGGAATATTGTGTGCAGTTTTGGTCGCCATACTATAGAAAGGATGTGGAGGCACTGGAACGGGTGCAGAGGAGGATTACCAGGATGTTGCCTGGTATGGTAAGTTCATGGAATGCCTTGCCAGTAGCAGTGGTGGACTCTCCCTCTTTATGGGCATTTAAGCGGGCATTGGATAGGCATATGGAGGATAGTGGTCTCGTGTAGGTTAGGTGGGCTTGGATCGGCGCAACATCGAGGGCCAAAGGGCCTGTACTGCGCTGTATTCTTCTATGTTCTATGTTCTATGAAGGGTATGTAGGTTAGTCTGATCTTAGAATCGGATAAAAGGTCAGCAGAAAATTGAGGGCAAAAGGGCCTGTATTGTTCTATGTTCTAACCTGGTGCAGAGTGTTCTTCCCATTAGCAAATCCGCTGGAGCTGTCCCAGTAGATGCATGAGGTATGGTCCTATAATCAAATAGGAACCGGACAGTTTGTTATGGAGTGAAGCTGTCGACTGTTTATTTAAGCCTGCCTTCAAAGTTTGGACTGTTCTTCCTGCCAGACCATTGGCGGTTGGATGACATGGAGCTGTCCTTATATGATGAATAACTTTCAACTTTATGGAATTTAATCCAGACAAATGTGGGATGATGCATTTTGGAAGATCCAATTCAAGAGCGAACTATATGGTAAATGGAAAAGTCCTGGGGAAAATTGAGGTACAGAGAGATCTAGGTGTTCATGTCGATTGTACCCTGAATGTGCCAATGCAGATCAATAGAGTGGTCAAGAAGGCATACAACATCCTTTCCTTAATTGGACGCAGTATTGAGTACAAGAGTTGGGAGGTCATGTTACAATTGTATAAGATTTTGATTTGGCCACATTTGGAATACTGCATACAGTTCTGTTCACCACATTACCAAAAGGATGTGGATGCTTTGGAGAGGGTGCAGAGGAGGTTCACCAGGATGTTGCCTGGTATAGAGGGCCCTAGCTATGAAGACAGGTTGAGTAGGTTAGGATTATTTCCATTAGAATGACTGAGGTTGAGGGGGGACCTGTGTTACAACATGGTGGTGAACCCTTCTGCTCATTAAACCAAACCCCAGAAAAGCTCACCTCACCTTGTAAAAGTATGAGTGATAGAGAATTCCCAAATTCCACAATTTAAAGAAAAATACATAAATTTGTTCTTTAATTCTAAAAGTGAACATTAAGCAACAACTATTTACAATTCTAAATTTCCTTTGTCAAAAATGCTTGTTATCTACCTCTTATTCTATAACAATATACTGAGCCAATAAAAACCCATACTAAAGGTACATCAACATAATTTTCAAAACCAGACAGCAGTGGTCATCTCCGGTGTCGTCCTTCCTCTGGCTGTACATATCCCTGGGTCATCTTCAGTCTTTTGCTGCAAAGATGCTTCATGTGAAAAAGGTACTTTTGATAAAGAGTGTTTGGTTGGCCTTTACTCTGATGATGGCAGTTGGTTGCTCTGTCTAGCCAACTCTCAAAGTTGCTGGTTTTTATATACCCAAACATCGGATCGTCTCATTGGTTCAACATTGTCAAAACAGTAAAATTCAAATTCAACTGGGTTTTAGTATCCTGGGGCATAACCTAAACTGATTGGTTAAATTCGAACTGTTGTGAAAACATAGCAACCAAAAGTCAGGTATTTGTTTTGCAGCCAAATGTTATGTATTTTCAGTCCACTCTGAGACTGCTAGTCAGTCACATGACATGTGCCTGCAAGCTCTCAGTGCAAAACAACATTCATTCTCTCTCAAAGGTACAGTGCACGTCTTCAGCTTCATAACACCTGATTGAAATCTACAAAATCATGAGAGGTATAGCCAGAGTGAATAGCAAAAGCTTTTTCCCAGAGTGGGGGGGGGCTCAATTAATAGGGTTCACTAGGGGAAACGTTTATGGGAGATATGCGTGGAAATATCTTCACACAGAGGGTGGTGGGTGCCTGCAACGCATTGCTAGCGGAGGTGGTAGAGGCGGACAAGAAAGCATCATTTAAGATATATCTAGACAGATACATGACTGGGCAGGGAGCAGAGGAATATAGATCCTTCAAAACTAGGTGACAGGTTCATTTTAGATTAGATTACTTACAGTGTGGAAACAGGCCCTTCGGCCCAACAAGTCCACACCGACCTGCAGAAGCGCAACCCACCCATACCCCTGCATTTACCCCTTACCTAACACTATGGACAATTTAGCATGGCCAATTCACCTGACCTGCACATCTTTGGACTGTGGGAGGAAACCGGAGCACCCGGAGGAAACCCATGCAGACACGGGGAGAATGTGCAAACTCCACACAGTCAGTCGCCTGAGGCGGGAATTGAACCCGGGTCTCTGGCGCTGTGAGGCAGCAGTGCTAACCACAGTGCCACCGTGCCGAGGTTCAGATAAAGGATCTGGATTGGTGCAGGCTTGGAGGGCTGAAGGGCCTGTTCCTATGCTATAATTTCCTTTTTTCAGGCAATACTCAAATTGCCTGCTGGGAACGATGACCCATTATTTATGAATAGTACTGTCAGGAGGTTGTGTAGTGCAAAAAATGCATGCAGATTTTCTGTTGGTGTCCACGTGTTTGACAAATGAATTTTATGCATGTTCAGCAACTTTGTGTGGATGTCCACAATGACTAAGAATATTGAGCCCATGGTGCTAGATTGTGGCAACAATTGAAGCATTTTACTGTATTTTACGAAGTTCTTCACTATAAAATGCAAATGACGATAAATCTTTGAATTTGACATGGTATTCAGGGAGAGCTGGCCAATTTGGATACAAAACTGACTTGATGGTTGGAGACAGAGGGTGATGGTGGAGTGTTATTTTCCTTATAGAGGTCAGTGTATTGGCAGTACGCACGCTCCTGCTGATGGCTGTATTTGGAACTTGGAGGCTGGAATGGCAGCACCTGTTGCAAGTGGGAGCTGGTGGAACCTAGGAACCCTCCAACCACACGGGATGAATGCAGATTTCTCCAGCTTCCTCATTTCCCCTCCCCCCACCTTTTCTCAGTCCCAACCCTCGGACTCAGCACCGCAATCATCTTCCCAACCTCTCCGCCCCCACTCCCTCTCCGGCCTATCACCCTCACCTTAACCTCCGACCACCTATTGCATTCCCAACACCCCTCCCCCAAGTCCCTCCTCCTTACCTTTTATCTTGGCCTGCTTGGCACACCCTCCTCATTCCTGAAGAAGGGCTATTGCCCGAAACATTGATTCTCCTGCTCCTTTGATACTGCCTGACCTGCTGCGCCTTTCCAGCAACACATTTTGGAGCTGGTGGAGGCCTAGAGCCTGGGGCCTCTGGTGCTGCTGCCTGCCTGCTTGGAGGCACTTGAATCTAGGATTCTTTGTTGCTGCTACCTTTTAGCCTGGTGGCCTGCATTTAACCTGCTGCACCAGGGATAGGCTGCTGCTGGTTGGTCTGAGGAAGGGTCACCGGACCTGAAACATGAACTGTGACTTCTCAGAGATGCTGCCAGACTTGCTGAGCCTTCCCAGCAATTTTATTAGATCAGATTCCCCACAGTGTGGAACAGGCCCTTCGGCCCAACCAGTCCACACCGACTCTCTGAAGCCAGACCTAATACTATGGACAATTTAGCATGGCCAATTCACCTGGCCTGCACATCTTTGGACTGTGGGAGGAAACCCACACAGACACAGGAAGAATGTGCAAACTCCACACAGACAGTCACCTGAGGCTGGAATTGAACTCGGGTCCCTGGTGCTGTGAGGCTGCAGTGCTAACCACTGAGCCACTGTGCTGTCCTTAAGTGTGCCTAATACAACTCCTTCAGAAATGGTGAAGGTATTTAATTTCTCCCCTTTGATTTTTCATATTAGTGCGATGTTCAAAGTATCTTCCACCAGAAAGACTGACGCAGAATATCTGCTAATTTATGTTTTTGTTTCTGATTTACTGCTAATTGGGGCCTTGGGTGCTCCAGTCTGCCTGCCTGGCTGTTGCTGCTGCCCTGAGAAGCCTGCAGCCTGTAATTTGTTTGGCTTGTTCCTGCAGACTGGAGCACTTCAGTAGGATGATTCAGGTACGGACATTGATTGGAGCTTGAACAGTTGCAGTGAATGACAATACTTTGGAGTTTGTGGCCTGAAATTGTTCACAGACTGTGCCATCTCCTTATTATTGGTTTGTGACTGGTCTATTCGCTGCCTGTGACTGTTACCTTTGGGCATTGGGGGACTGTTATTGAGACCAGTATGTTGGGTGGGACCCTCTAAAACAACATTTTGAGGTGGGGCCCAGTCATTCCTATGTGGGAGTGGTTGTATCCTCTGTGTCCCCTACCCTCTTCCCCCCATTCCCCCCCCCCCCCCCAACCCCTCCCCATATCTCTCGTTCCCCCTTTTTATTTATTGAACAAAACAACTCAGGGTGAAATGTCCTTTCTCCCCGACATGACCATTGAGGCAGGTGCAGCAGCCTTGGTGGGGATAAAAGAGGTAAAAACAATGACTGCAGATGCTGGAAACCAGATTCTGGATCAGTGGTGCTGGAAGAGCACAGCAATTCAGGCAGCATCCGAGGACAGGCAAAATCGACGTTCCGTATCTATTGTCAAGCCCCCAAATAACCGTGTTTCAAAGAATCTCCTCTATTACAGTACAGGCCCATTTGTTCAACCCCACATCATAAGAG
>NC_057710.1:191941-196317 GCF_004010195.1 Chiloscyllium plagiosum
GTGGGAAGGGAAATTGCGGTCTTTAAAGAAGGAGGCCATCTGGTGTGTTCTATGGTGGAACCGCTCCTCCTGGGAGCAGATACGGCGGAGGCGGAGGAATTGGGAGTACGGGATGGCATTTTTGCAAGAGGTAGGGTGGGAAGAGGTGTAATCCAGGTAGCTGTGGGTCGGTGGGTTTGTAGAAAATGTCAGTGTCAAGTCTGTCGTCACTGATGGAGATGGAGAGGTCCAGGAAGGGGAGGGAGGTGTCAGAGATGGTCCAGGTAAATTTAAGGTCAGGGTGGAATGTGTTGGTGAAGTTGATGAATTGCTCAACCTCCTCGCGGGAGCACGAGGTGGCGCCAATGCAGTCATCAATGTAGCGTAGGAAGAGGTGGGGAGTGGTGCCGGTGTAATTATGGAAGATCAACTGTTCTACGTAGCCAACCAAGAGACAGGCATAGCTGGGGCCCATACGTGTGCCCATGGCTACCCTTTTGGTCTGGAGGAAGTGGGAGGATTCAAAGGAGAAATTGTTAAGGGTGAGGACCAGTTCGGCCAAACGAATGAGAGTGTCGGTGGAGGGGTACTGTTGGGAACGTCTGGGGAGGAAAAAACGGAGGGCTTGGAGGCCCTGGTCATGGTGGATGGAGGTGTAGAGGGATTGGATATCCATGGTGAAGATGAGGCATTGGGGGCCGGGGAAACGGAAGTCTTGGAGGAGGTGGAGGGCGTGGGTGGTGTCTCGAACGTATGTGGGGAGTTCCTGGACTAGGGGGGATAGGACAGTGGCGAGGTAGGTAGAGATGAGTTCAGTGGGGCAGGAGCATGCTGAGACAATGGGTCGGCCAGGGTGGTCAGGCTTGTGGATCTTGGGAAGGAGGTAGAACCGGGCAGTGCGGGGTTCCCGGACTATGAGGTTAGTCAGCATCCTCACCATTGTCACTGCGTTGAAGATGTATGGAAAGGCTGTGTGTTCTTCCTGAAGACTGAGTGGGTGGTGTACCTCTCCTGGAGAAGTGGCTTACTGTCAGTGGGATGTTCTTGTCTGTCAGCCTGCTGGAAGTAGTTGCTCAGAGGATTGTCCCACTCATTGTACCATCTGAGGGCCTTCTCTTCCAACCTCTGCCAGCAAGGGGAGGTGAGGTCAGGTGTGGTGCCATGACAGCTCGGTCTGAGACACATTTTCTTGTTCCGTCGACAGGATTTGGTCTGCCTGGCCCAGGAAGAAGTCTTGAGTGGTGTGTTTCCAGGGGAGCACAAAGATATTCTGTTTGGTGGAGGGTGTGTGGTGCCCTTCCTGTAAGGAGGGGAGGGCACCTCGGAGGAAGTGTCCTAGCTCCAAGGCTCCTCGCAACATCTGAGTAACTGCGGCTGGTGCTGGCATTGACCCCCCTCCCCTCATGAAAACCCCTCAGTACCCATAAGAGGGAACTACCTCAGTTACAGAAACCAGTGGGGTAGGTGGAAAGCATCCGCAGGTGAGGTATGCCCGGATGAAGACTAAATGTTTGGGTCAAGCCATAGAGTCATAGAGACGTACAACATGGAAACAGACCCTTGGGTCCAAGACATCCATGCCGACCAGATATCCCAACCCAATCTAATCCCACCTGCCAGCACCCGGCCCATATCCCTCCAAACCCTTCCTATTCATCCACCCATCCATATGCCTCTAAAAAGGTTGCAATTATACCAGCCTCCACCACATCCTCTGGCAGCTCATTCCATACACGTACCACCCTCTGCATGTAAACGTTGCCCCTTTGGTCTCTTTTATATCTTTCCCCTCTCACCCTAAACCTATGCCCTCTAGTTCTGGACTCCCCAGCCCCAGGGAAAAAACTTTGTCTGTTTATCCTATCCATGCCTCTCATAATTTTGTAAACCTCTATAAGGTCACCCTTCAGCCTCCGACGCTCCAGGGAAAACAGACCCAGCCTGTTCAGCCTCTCCCTGTACCTCAGATCCTCCAACCCTGGCAACATCCTTGTAAATCTTTTCTGAACCCTTTCACGTTTCACAACATCTTTCCGATAGGAAGGAGACCAGAATCGCACGCAACATTCCAACACTGGCCTAACCAATGTCCTGTACAGCCGCAACATGACCTCTCAACCCCTGTACTCAATACTCTGACCAATAAAGGAAAGCATACCAAACACCTTCTTCACTATCCTATCTACCTGCGACTCCATTTTCAAGGAGCTATGAACCTGCACTCCAAACTCTCTTTGTTCAGCAACACACTCCCTAGGACCTTACCATTAAGTGTATAAGTCCTGCTAAGATTTGCTTTCCCAAAATGCAGCACCTCGCATTTATCTGAATTAAACTCCATCTGCCATTTCTCAGTCCATTGGCCCATCTGGTCCAGATCCTGTTGTAATCTGAGGTAACCCTCTTCGCTGTCCACTACACCTCCAATTTTGGTGTCATCTGCAAACTTACTAACTGTACCTCTTATGCTCACATCCAAATCATTTATGTAAATAACAAAAAGTAGAGGACCCAGCACCGATCCTTGTGGCACTCCACTGGTCACAGGCCTCCAGTCTGAAAAACAACCCTCCACCACCACCCTCTGTCTTCTACCTTTGAGCCAGTTCTGTATCAAAATGGCTAGTTCTCCCTGTATTACATGAGATCTAACCTTGCTAGTCAGTCTCCCATGGTGAACCTTGTTAAACGCCTAACTGAAGTCCATATAGATCACATCTACCTCTGTGCCCTCATCAATCTTCTTTGTTACTTCTTCAAAAAACTCAATCAAATTTGTGAGACATGATTTCCCACGCACAAAGCCATGTTGACTATCCCTAATCAGTCCTTGCCTTTCCAAATACATGTAAATCCTGTCCCTCAGGATTCCCTCCAACAACTTGCCCACCACTGAGGTCAGGCTCACCGGTCTATAGTTCCCTGTCTTGTCTTTACCGCCCCTCTTAAACAGTGGCACCTTTATTAGCCAACCTCCAGTCTTCCAGTACCTCACCTGTGACTATCGAAGATACATATATATCAGCAAGAGGTTCAGCAATCACTTCTCTTGTTTCCCACAGAGTTCTTGGATACACCTGATCAGCCTCCTAAGAGGTTTTCCCGAGTGACCCTGAGACTATAAAGTCCCAGCCTGGGGAAGGATCCCTTGCAAAGAACAGTGGTCTTTGGCCCGTTAAGTAAGTGTGAGATTTGAACCCCAGCCCAGGGCCCATAAAGGATAGTGTGAGAGAGGACATGGTGCCACAAGTATCCCCTGGCCCTCTGTTCACCAACAAACTCATGAGGGAGGAGGATAAAGGAGGGTTTTGGGGGGAGGAGCAGCGGGACAGTAAGAGATGGAGATGCCTCTTGTGCTCCCACCATTGTGGAAAAGGTGCCACTTCTTGTGGTCAGAGGGCCTCGGGGAATTCCATACTAACAACACTTTGCCTTGGGATGTGGGAGTAGTGACTCCTGGAAGCCCATCGCCTTGCTCAATTGGACCAGGCATCTTAGAGGCTGACGTTGTGTGGATTCTAATGGCTTGCCCACACCACAGGACTGGAAGGCCTTGAGGTGCTGCTGAGCTTACCGGGGATTTCAATGTTGATGATTATCTTGAGGGCATCCTGGATGGTAGTGATGAACGAACAAACCTCCTTGTCCATCCCAGTTCTCTATGTCAGACAACCCACCCTTACTGAGCATCTTTTGGCATGGATTTATGAAGAAGACATCATGCTTGAAAAATCTGTTGGAATTTTCTGAAGATGTAACTAGTAGAGTTGACAAGGGGGAGCCAGTTGATGTGGTACAATTGGACTTTCAGAAAGCATTTGACAAAGTTCTGCATAAGAGATTATTGTGGAAGTTTAAAACGCAATGGATTGAGGGAAGTGTATTGAGATAGATCGAAAATTGATTGGCAGAGAGGAAACAGAGAGTAGGAATTTTAGAACATAGAACAGTACAGCACAGTACAGGCCTTTTGGCCCTCAATGTTGTGCCGACCTTTTATCCTACTCTAAGATCAAACTAACCGACAAACCCTACATTTTATTATCGTCCATGTCCTCTCCAAAAGTCGCTTAAATGTCCCTAATGTCTCTGACTCTACAACCCCTGCTGACAGTGCATTCCACACACCCACCACTCTCTATGTGTAGAACCTACCTCTGACATCTCCCCTAAGCCTTCCTCCAATCCCCTGAAAATTATGCCACCTCGTGATAGCCATTTGTCTCCATGGGAAAAAGTTTCTGACTATCCACTTCACCTATGATATTGATTGGGAAAGCTATAGCTCAAGTTCGTTAGATGGGTCAGTGTTTGTTCAATGTGTGCAGGAGAGTTCCCTGACACAATATGTAGATAGGCCAACAAGAGGTGAGGCCATACTGGATTTGGTTCTGGGT
>NC_057710.1:197881-212013 GCF_004010195.1 Chiloscyllium plagiosum
GGGGGTTAGATATAGGACTGAAGTTAGGGGTAGGTTCTTCACTCAGCGAGTCGTAGGTTCATGGAATGCCCTGCCAGTAGCAGTGGTGGACTCTCCCTCTTTATGGGCATTTAAGCGGGCATTGGATAGGTATATGGAGGATAGTGGGTTAGTATAGGTTAGGTGGGCTTGGATCGGTGCAACATCGAGGGCCAAAGGGCCTGTACTGCGCTGTATTCTTCTATGTTCTATGCCTCTCATCATCTTGTATACCACGATGAAGTCACCTCTCATCCTTCTTAATTTCAATGAGAAAAATCCTAGCTTCTTTAACCTTTCTTCATAAGACATGCCTCCAGTCCAGGCAGCATCCTGATAAATCTCCCCTGTACCCTCTCTGAAGCTTCCACATCCTTCCTATAATGAGGTGACCAGAACTGAACACAATCTTCCAAGTGTGGTCTAACTGTGACTTTATTGAGCTGCAGCATAACCTTGCAGTATTTAAACTCATTCCCCTTGCGAGTGAAAGCCAACAGACCATGCGCCTTCTTAACAATCGTATCTACTTGGGTGGCAATGTTGAGGGATCTATGGACGTGGACCCAAGATCCCTCTGTTCCTCCACACTGCCAAGAATCCTGCCTTTAAAGCTGTATTCTGCACTCAAATTCGACCTTACAAAATAAATCACTTCACACTTTTCCAGTTTGACTCCATCTGCCACTTATCAGCCCAGCTCTGCAACCCGTTGCAACCTGCAACAGCCCTCCACACTATTCACCACTCCACCAACCTTCATGTTATCAGCAAACTTACTAACCCACCCTTCTACTTTCTCATGCAAATCATTTATAAAAATCACAAAGAGCAGAGGTCCCAGAACAGATCCCTGTGGAACACCACGGTCACCGAGCTCCACGCTGAATACTTTCCATCTACTACCACCGTCCGTCTTCTTTGGGCCAGCCAGTTCTGTATCCAGACAGACTGGTTTCCCTGTATCCCACGCCTCCTTACTTTCTGAATGAGCTGACCATGGGGAACCCTACCAAACGCCTTCCTAAAATCCACGTACGCCACATCCATTGTTTTACCTTCAATGTGTTTTGTCATATCCTGAAAGAACTCCATGAGGATTATGAGGCATGACCTGCCCCTCACAAAGCCGTGCTGACTATCTTGAATCAAACTATGTTTTTCCAAATAATCATAAATCCTGTGTCTCAGAATTCTCTTTATTAATTTGTAATTTCCAGGATTAACCCTATTCCCTTTCCTGAACAAGGGAATAACATTTGCCACCTTCCAATTATCTGGCACTACTCCACTACTGGCACTACTCCAGTGGACAGCGAGAACACAAGAACCATAGCCAAAGGCACAGCAATCTCTTCCCTCCCTGGCTCAGGGGTCTCCTCTATCCTCATGTTTTTCAAAATTTCCAGCACATCCTCCTCCCGCGAGCGTATCAACCTGTTTCGTGTTGTCCTCAGAAACATCAAGGTACCTCTCAGTCGTGAATACTAAAGCAAAATATTCATTAAGAACCTCCCCTACCTCTTCCAACTCCAGGCACAAGTTCCCTCCACTATCCCTGATCAGCCCTGCCCCCACTCTGGTCATCCTCTTGTTCCTCACATAAGTGTAAAACCTTCGGGTTTTCCTTAATCCTATCTGCCAAGGCTTTTTCGTGTCCCCTTCTAGCTCTCCTAAGTCCATTCTTCAGTTCGTTCCTGACTACCTTGTAACCCTCTAGAACCCTGTCTGATCCTTGCCTCCTCAATCTTAAGTAAGCTTCCCTCTTCCTCTTGACTAGATGTTCCACATGCCTTGTTACCCAAGGTTTCTTCACCCTACCATCCCTTCCTTGCCTCAGTGGGACAAACCTATCCAGCTCTATCAGCAAGTGCTCCCTAAACATCTTCCACATTCTGTTGTGCATTTCCCTGGGAACATCTGTTCCCAATGTAGGTGCCCCAGTTCTGTCCTAATAGCAGTGTAATTCCCTCTCCCTGAATTAAATACTTTCCCATTCGATCTACTCCTATCCCTCTCCATGACTATCATACAGGTGATCACTATCATTGAAATGCTGTGACACCTGGCCAGGTTCGTTGCCAAGCACCAAATCCAATATGGCCTCCCCTTTAGTCGACCTATCTACATATTGAATCTACATAATGACAAACTCTGCTCCATCCAAACTATTAGCACAATGGAGTTTCCAGCCAATATTAGGGAAGTTAAAGTCACTCACGAGAATAACCCTGTTACTTCTGCACCTTTCCAAAATCTGCTTCCCAACCTGCTCTTCTGTGTCTCTGTTGCTATTGGGGAGGGGGTATCAAACTCTCCTAATAAAGTGACTGCTCCTTTCCTATTCCTGACTTTCACCCATTCTGACTCTGTAGACAAACCTTCCTTGACGAGCTCCCTTTCTGCAGCCGTGATTCTAGCTCCCACTACGCACCCGGATCAATGAATTCAACACGCATCGCGACATGGAACTTTTCTTCTGCAGCTTCCACCTCCATGTTTACTTTTGCCATCATGCTACCAACATATTCCATCCACTTGGACAGCCCGTGCTGGTTTGTTACCTGCCCTTGATCTCTTCATTTCCACCTGCCGCCATGACATTGACCACCTCAACCTGTCCACCCCTGCTCCCCCACTCCAACCTCTCACCCTCACAATACACAGCCCTCCACTCCCTCTGCTCTAACCCTAACCTCACCATCAGACCAAGGGGTGGGCGCAATGGTAGTTTGGCGCACCGACCTCTATACCACTGAAGGCAGACACCAACTCATGGACACCACCTCCTACTGCCCCCTTGACCACAACTTCACCTCCAATCACCAAACTATCATCTCCCAGACCATCCACAACCTCATCACCTCAGGGGATCTCCTACCCACCAACAGCCTTCAACCACATAGTCTGGGAACTCCCTGCCACTGGGTTCTACCTCTTACCTAAAATTCGCAAACCTGACTGCCCCGCTCAACCCATTGTCTCACCCTGCTCCTGCCTCACCAATCTTACCTCTGCCTACCTTGACAGTGTCCTGTCCCTCCTGGTCCAGGATCTCCCTACGTACATTTGGGATACCACCCACACCCTTCACCTCCTCCATAGCTTTCGTTTCCCCAGTCCCCATTGCCTCATCTTTCATGGACATCCAGTCCCTGTACACATCCATCTGCCATGATGAAGGCCTCCAAGCCCTCCGTTTCGTCCTCTCCTGCCAACCCAACCAGTACCCTTCCACTACACACTCATTCGATTGGCTGAACTGGTCCTCACCCTCCACATTTTATCCTTCGAATCATCCCACTTTTTCCAGACCATGGGCACCTGCATGGCCTCCAGCTCTGCCTTCCACTTTATCAGTTACGTGGAACAATCCATCTTCCACAGCTACACTAGCAACAACCCCCCAACGAGTTGGGCAGAGACGTGGCAGATGGTGTTCAATCCAGGCAAATGTGAAGTGATGCATTTTGGGAAGTCTAATTCTAGAGCGAATTATACAGTGAACGGAAGAGCCTTGGGAAAAGTTGATGGGCAGAGAGATCTGGGAGTACAGGTCCATTGTACCCTGAAGGTTGCTGCACAGGTGGATAGAGTGGTCAAGAAGGCATATAGTATGTTTGCCTTCATTGGAAGGGATATCGAGTATAAGAGCTGGCAAGTCATGTTAAAATTACTCAAGACATTGGTTTGGCTGCATTTAGAATACTGTGTACAGTTCTGGTCGCCACATTACCAAAAGGATGTGGACGCTTTAGAGAGGGTGCAGTGAAGGTTTACATGGATGTTGCCTGGTATGGAAGGTGGTAGCTATGAAGAGAGGTTGAGTAGGTTAGGGTTATTTTCATTAGGAAAAAGGAGATTGAGGGGGGACCTGATCGAGGTTTACAAAATCATGAAGGGTATAGACAGGGGGGATAGAGACAAGCTTTTTCCCAGGGTGAAGGATTCAATAACGAGAGGTCATTCTTTCAAGATGAGAGGTGGAAAGTTTAAGGGGATACACGTGGCAAGTACTTTACACAGAGGGTGGTGGGCATCTGGAACACGTTGCCAGCAGAGATGGTAGAGGCAGGCACGGTAGATTAATTTAAGATGCGTCTGGACAGATGCATGAGTAGGTAGGGAGCAGAGGGATACAGATGCTTAGGAATGGGCAATAGGTTTAGATAGTAGATTTGCATCGGCTCAGGCTTGAAGGGCTGAATGGCCTGTAAACTTTCTTTATTCTTTGAACTGGTCCTCACCCTCCACATTTTATCCTTCGAATCATCCCACTTTTTCCAGACCAAAGAGATAGCCATGGGCACCTGCATGGCCTCCAGCTCTGCCTTCCACTTTATCAGTTACGTGGAACAATCCATCTTCCACAGCTACACTAGCAACAACCCCCCAACCTTTTCCTCTGCTATGTCGATCACTGTATCAGCTCCACCTCGCCTTCCCACGAGGAGGTTGAACAGTTCATCAACTTCACAAACACCTTTCACCTGTACCATCTCAGACACCTCCATTTCCTTCCTGGACCTCTCCATCACCATCTCAAGCCACTGACTCAACACAGACACTTACTACAAACTCATCAACTCCCATAGCTACCTGGACTACACCTCCTCTCACAGCCCTTCCTGTTAAAATGCTATCCCTTATTCCCAATTCCTCCACCTCCACCGCATTTGCTCCCAGGCGCACCAATTCCACCATAGAACATCCCAGATGGTCGCCTTGTTCGTGGACCGCAATTCCCCCCCCCCCGCCACATGATCAATGATGCCCTCCAACGCATATCCTCCACTTCCCACATCACCACTCTTGAACCCCACCCCTCCAATCGCAACATGGATAGAACTCCCCCTGTCCTCACCTTCCACCCCACCAACTTCGGGAGAGAACGCATCATCCTCTGCTATTTCCACCACGTACAAATAGACCCCACCACCAGGGGTATATTTCCTTCCCCACCTTTATCTGCACTCTGCAGAGACCATTCCATCTGTGACTCCCTTGCACACCCCCCGCCAACCCACCCTCCACTCCCGGCACCTTCTCTTGCCACTGCAAGAGGTGTAAAACCTGCTCCCACATCTCTCCCCTCACCTCTATCTGAGGGCCCAAAGGATCCTTTCATATATGACAGAGATTTTCCTGCATATCCAAACATCTCATCTACTGTGTCCTTTGCTGTCGATGTGGTCTCCTCTACATCAGGAAGACAGGACGCCAACTTGTGAAACATTTTAGAAACAGCTCTGGGACATCTTTCGCCTTGGGACTTTCCAACAACATGGGATCAATGTCAATTACACTAGTTTCATCGTGCCCCCTCCTCCCAACCTACCCTAGATCCATACATTCGGGCAGTTGCTTTACCTGAAACACTACTTAAGTCGTGTCTCCCACCCATCCTCCTCCATTAACCAAAAAAAGATTGTGTGTGCCAATTTGGTACGGTTACTAGTTTTTTTTCAATAATCTCTTTGGGAATTTAGAAAGGTGGGACTGGATATTAGGGCAGTTGCATGCTCCTCCTGTCGGCTAACGGAGGTAGGGGTCTCCACGAGTGTCCCTGCTGACTTCCTCTGCGGGAAGTGCACCCAACACCAGCTCCTCAGAAACAGCATTAGGGAACCAGAGCTGGAGCTGGATGAAGTTTGGATCATTTGGGACACTGAGGAGCTAAGTGAGAGGAGTTACAGGGTGGTAGTCACATATCAGGTACAGGAAAAAGGTAGATGGGTAACAGTAGTAGACAGAAAGGAAACAGACAGATAGTGTAGGGATCCCCTGTGGCCGTTCCCCTCAACAACAACTGTACCGTTTTGTATACTGTTTGGGGGGATGACTCATCAGCGGTAAGCCATTGGGAACAGGTCTCTGGCACAGAGTCTGTCCCTGTTCTTCAGAAGGGAAGGAGGTAGAGGAGCAGAGCATTAGTCATTGGGGAGGTTCTTTGGGAATGAGAGACACTCACAGTTAATGTGTTGCCTCCCAAGTCCTAGGGTCCATGATGTCTCAGATCATGTTTTCGGGATCCCTGAAGGGGAGGGGGCGCAGCCCCAAGTTGTGGTCCACATCGGCACCAATGACATAGGGAGAAAGAGAGATGGGGATTTAAGGCAGAAATTCAGGGCGCTAGGATGGAAGCTGGGAGTTAGAACAAACAGAGTTGTCATCTCTAGTTTGTTACCTGTGCCACATGATAGCAAGGCAAGAAATAGGGAGAGAGAGGAGTTGAATATATGGCTACAGAGGTGGTGCAGGAGGGATGGATTCAGATACCTAGATAATTCAGAATTTGGGCTCATTCTGGGGTAGGTGGGACCTCAACAAATGGGATGGTCTACACCTGAACAGAGGAGTACACTATCCTGAGGTAGGGGAGTGGATGTTTGCTAATGTTATTCAGGAGAATTTAAACTAATTCAGCAGGCGGATGGGAACCCTGAATTGTAGCTCCAGTGTACAGCAGTTTGCGGGTAGTGAGGTCATGAATAAGGTTTCAATGTCGCAAGAGTGTATTGGCAGTCAGGAATGTGGTTTGAAGGGAAAGGGATTGAGGATCTGAAAAGTGACTACAGACAGTTAGATTGGAAGCTGAAGAGCAGGATGAGTAGAGTAGTGATCTCAGGTTTGCTATCGGTGCCACGAGATAGTGAGATGAGGAACAGTCAACAAATGCAGTTTAACACGTGGCTGCGAGGCTGGTGCAGGAGGGAGGGCTTCAGATACTTAGACCATTGGATACCTTCTGGGGAAGGTGGGATCTGTGGTGAAGGATGGGTTGCCCCTGAACTGGAGGGGTACAAATGTCCTGGGTGGGAGATGTGCTTGTGTGGTTCGGGAGGGTTTTAAACTAGTTTGGCAGGGGGGTGGGAATCAAAGCCACATGTCTGAGAGGGAGTCAGTTGCACACGGGACAGTGACAGGATATATTGAATCTATCAGGAAGGTTTCTCAAGCGATAAAACAAAGGGATCAGTTAAAGTGTGTATGCTTTAATGCAAGGAGTGTCAGAAATAAGAGTGACGAACTCAGAGCATGGATCAGTACGTGGGACTACGATGTTGTGGCCATACGGAGACGTGGGTTTCACTGGGGCAGGAATGGTTGCTTGATGTTCCAGGGTTTAGAACATTTAAAAAGAACAGGGAGGGGGGAAAAAGAGGAGGGGGTGTAGCATTTCCAGTCAGAGAATGCATCACAGCTACAGAAACGAAGGTTGCTGAGGAAGGTTTGTCTACTGAGTCACTATGGGTGGAAGTTGGGAACAGCCACCGCAATGGGGGTTTACTACAGACCCCCTAATAGCAGTAGAGAGATTGAAGATCTCATAGGCGGGCAGATTCTGGAAAAATGTAGATGTAGCAGGATTGTTGTTATGCGTGACTTCAACTTTCCCAATATCGACTGGAACCTCCTTAGTGCAGATGGTTTGGATGGAGTCAATATTGTCAGGTGTGTTCAGGAGGGTTTCCTTACTCAGTATGTAGACAGACCGATGAGCGGAGAGGCCACTTTGGATTTGGTGCTCAGCAACGAGCCAGGACAGGTGTCAGATCTCGCGGTGGGAGAGCACTTTGGTGACAGTGATCACAACTGCCTCACATTTAGCATAGCCTTGGAAAGTGAAAGGCGCAGTTACTGAGGGAAGATATTTAATTGGGGAGAAGGAAATTATGACGCTATCAGACATTAGTTGGGAAGTACAGACTGGGAGCAATTGTTCCACAGAAAGGGCACAGCAGACATGTGGAGACTATTTAAGGAGCAGTTGTGCAAGTGATGCACAAATTTGTTCCTCTGAGGCAGGTAAGAAGAGGTAAGATTAAGGAACCTTGGATGATGAGAACAGAGGAGTTTCTCGTTAAAAAGGAAGAAGGCAGCTTACATAAGGTGGAGGAAGCAAGGGTCTAGCACAGCTTTAGAGGATTATAGGCTTGCTAGAAAGGAGCTCAGAAATGGACTGAGGAGAGCCAGTAGGGGGCACGAGAAAGGCTTGGCAAGAAGGATTAGGGAGAATCCAAAGGCGTTTTATCTTTTGTGAGGAATAAGAGAATGATCAGGGAGAAGGTAGGGCCGATCAGGGATAGCGGAGGGAACTTGTGCGTGGAGTCTGAGCAGATAGGGGAAGCCCTAAATGAATTTTTTGTTCGGTTTTCACCAAGGAAAGGGAACTTGTTGTAAATGAAAATTTAGAGGAGCTGGGGTACAGACTTGACCAGATCAGGATTGATGAAGTTGATGTGCTGGAAATTTTGGAAAACATTAAGATTGTTAAGTCTCCAGGGCCAGACCAGATTTATCCTAGGCTGCTCCGAGAAGTGAGAAAGGAGGTTGCTAAGCCGCTGGCGAGGATATTTGCCTCCTCCCTCTCCACGGGAGTTGTACCTGAGGATTGAAAGGAGGCAAATGTTGTTCCTTTTTTCAAGAAGGGGAATAGGGAAATCCCTGGCAACTACAGACCAGTCAGTCTCATGTCTGTGGTCAGCAAGGTTTTGGAAAGAATTCTGAGGGAGAGGATGTTTGACTATTTGGCAAAGCGTAGCTGTTTTTAAAGGCAGTCAGCATAGTTTTGTGAGGGGCAGGTCATGCCTCACAAATCTTATTGAGTTCTTTGAGGAGGTGATGAGACAGTCAACGACAGTCGAGCAGTGGATGTGGTGGATATGGACGTCAGCAAGGCATTTGATAGGGTTCCCCATGGTAGGCTCATTCATAAAGTCAGGAAGTATGGGATACAGGGAGATTTGACAATCTGGATTCAGAATTGGTTGGCTGACAGAAGGCAGAGAGTGGTTGCAGATGGAAAATATTCTGGCTGGAGGTCAGCATTGAGTGGTATCCCGCAGGGCTCTGTTCTTGGGCCTCTGCTCTTTGTAGTTTTTATAAATGACTTGAATGAGGGGTGTTTTAGTAAATTTGCAGATGACACAAAGGTTGGAGGTGTCATCGATAGTATAGAGGGCTCCTGCAGGCTGCAGCGCGACATAGACAGAATGCAGAGCTGGGCCGAGAAATGGCAGATGGAGTTCAACCTGGATAAATGCGAAGTGATGCATTTTGGAAGGTTGAACCTGAATGCTGAATATAGGATTAAAGACAGGATACTTGGCAGTGTGGAGGAACAGAGGGATCTGGGTGTGCAAGTACATAGATCCCTCAAAGTTGCCCACTCAAGTGGATAGGGTTGTTAAGGAAGCATATGGTACTTTAGCTTTCATTAACAGGGGTATTAAGTTTAAGAGCCACGAGGTTTTGCTACAGCTCTACAGGTCCCTGGTGAGACCACACTTGGAATATTGTGTCCAGTTCTGGTTGCCCTACTATAGGAAAGATACAGAGGCTTTGGAGAGGGTGCAAAGGAGGTTTACCAAGATGCTGCCTGGACTGGAGGGCTTGCCTTATGAAGAAAGGTTGAATAGGCTCAGAGTTTTCTCTCTGGAGAGAAGGAGGAAGAGAGGAGACCTGATCGAGGCATACAAAATAATGAGAGGAATAGATAGAGTCAATAGCCAGAGACTTTTCCCCAGGGCAGGATTGAGGGTATGAGAAGTCATAGTTTGAAGATATTAGGAGGAAGGTATAAAGGAGACGTCAGAGGTAGTTTTTTTATGCAGAGAGTTGTGAATGCATGGAATGCGTTACCAGCGGTGGTGGTGGAAGCAGAGTCATTGGGGACATTTAAGTGACTGCTGGACATGCACCTGGATAGCAGTAAGTTGTGGGGGGCGTAGGTTGTTACTATATTTTACATTTGGATTAAATCTCGGCACAATATCGTGGGTCAATGGCCCTGTTCTGTGCTGTACTTTGCCACGTTCTACGTTCTTCAAGTGTGTCTACTTCAACGCCAGGAGCATTCAGAATAAGGTGGGTGACCTTCAGCATGGGTTGGTACCTGGGACTTTGATGTTGTGGCCACTTCGGAGACATGGATAGAGCAGGGACAGGAATGGTTGTTGCAGGTTCTGCAGTTTAGATGTTTTAGTAAGAACATGCAAGGTGGTAAAAAAGGGGGAGATGTGGCATTGTTAGTATGGTATAACAGTAGCAGAAAGGATCTTTGATGAGGACTCATCAACTGTGGTAGTATGGGCTGAGGTTAGAAAATGAGAGGTCACTCTGTTGGGAGTTTTCTATAGGCCTCTGAATAGTTCCAGAGATGTACAGGAAAGGACAGCAAAGATGACTCTGGATAGGAGTGAGAGTAACAGGGTAGTTGTTATGGGGTCTTTAACTTTCCAAATATTGACTGGAAATGCTATAGTTTGAAGACTTTAGATGGGTAATTTTTTTGGCCAATGTGTACCAGAGGGTTTCCTTAGACACTAAGCATTTGCTAATGAAGTCTGTGACAGCGATGCGTACCTGTTTCGGCTTTTACTGACTACTTAAACATGGTCCCATCCACTGATTCCAAGCAGTCCTGGAGATGTTCTTCCACAGCGTCAAACAGGATCCTTCTGTTTCAGGTACTGCTTCTCTGGTGGGAGGAGGATCACAATGTCGTAATCTGATTTTTGTACATGTGGATGGGGGAGAGAGCTGTAGGAATCTTTGGTTGTGTAGCGGTGGGCCAGGATGTTAGTCCTCGAGTGGGGTAGGAGACGTGTTGGTGGTAACTTGGCAGCATCCTCTTGAGTTTGGCCTGTTTGAAGTTGCCCACCATGTTGAATGGGGCCTCGGGGAATTTTGTCTCGAGGGTGTTTGTGGTGGTGTAGATCACGTTTAGGGCATTCCTCACATCCCCATGGGGTGGGATGTTGACTGCTGTCAAGATGGCAGAGATGAATTCGTGGCAGGTAGTAGGGTCACCATTTTACTGTAAGGTATTATAGATCTGGGGTGCAGTGGCTTGTTAGGGTCACTACAACTGAGCATCAGGAGGTGTTGATCAGGAAGCATACCCTACCACCCTTTACCTTACCCAAGGACACCGTGCAGTCCATCTGGTCCATGGAGAACCTATCGGCTTGCAAGGCACAATCAGTGATAACAGGAGTGTCTCCATAAAACAGAGTAAACAGCAGAGTCCTGTCTTCCAGGGGGAACTAAGTTGAGATCTGAGTTCTTCCTGTTTGTTTTCAATAGCTTGGACTTTTGCTTGGAGCATGCTGGGGAGGAGGGACTTGAAACGACATTGTTTCGGTTTCACCTGCAGGTCAGGGTGTCTTCCATGTTTCCTTGTGTGTTTGTTGTATCTGGATGTCCCTGTTAGCCTGTAGTGTGAGTCTGCTGCTCCAGCAGGTAACTAAGTCAGGTCTGGTCAGGCTGGCTCTCCCCGAAGGGGGGATGCCCTAAGGTTGTAGTTCAAGGCTGGGCTGGTCAGGTCGGGTCTCCCTGGGATTGAGAACTCATGGGATCAGGGACCAGGCCTGGGCTGGTCAGGCCAGCTCGGAGTCATGTCGCTGCCCAGGCTGATTCCGTTCTGGGTTGGGGTCGGGTCGCTGCAGAGTCAGGGATCAGATCTTGGTTCCAGGGATCTTCGTGGATCCTGCAGGAAGTTGGTAGGTTTGCCCTGGACCTGTGAATCCTGTGTCGGTAGTACTCCGGTCTGGACAATATAGGATCCTCAGACCTCTAAGTAGATTTAAAAGAACATTATTAGTAATTTTTATAGACTTAGAATTTAGGTTTAAAAGTGTGGAACCATTATAAGAAATATTAGAGTAAGACCTGCTGTAGGGAGCTCTCAAAGAGTCGCTCTGTGTTTGTGCTATCTTGACATCACCATTCAATTTCAATTGCACCCTCGAGAGGCGGGACCAAGGCGGTACATAGAAGAGTTCAGCATCGATGAGGAAGTTGAGGGACTTGGCTCACATCTTTGACTTGGTAGACATCTGGTGAAATCTCTATCCCTATTCCATCGTCTTCCTCTTTGAGGCCTGGGGTCGTTGTATCTGGAATTGACCGCCTTTACATTTCCAGGGCGTACGGCAGCTTTTGTTCCAAAAGCCTCCATATGTCAGGTACCGTTCTCCGATCACAGCCTGGTATGGGCGGAGCTTGTTCCATTCAGTGCCAGGACATGGTCAGTGTACTGGCACCTTAACAACCTGCTGCTGGATGATGAGTGGTTCTAGAACTCGTTTTGTCACTTCTGGACTGGCTATAGGAGGAGGCTGTGGTAGGATATGGGTAAGACTCCTGTCCATGTCCTCTGTCAGAAGTATGCATGGGGGTTGTGGAAGTGGCGAAAATCCAGGACTGAGCGGTTGGAGAAAGGGTTGGTCGCATGTGTGTGTACGTGCGATCGTGTGCCCAGTTCCTTCGACTGCGGCTCCCCCATTTACTCACTGGGGGAAAAAAGCACGCAGTCTTCCAGCAGCTCCTTGTGCTGTGAGCTGACAATGGATCCCTTGTCTTATGTCTGGAGGCCATCAGAACCCAAGTGAGGGACTATTATAGGGCACTCTTCTCTCCGGATCTGTCCGGTGAGGAAGCTCTCAAAGTTGTGTGGGAGGACCTGCTGCAGGTCAGCCCCAAGGGTACTGAGAGGCTCGATACCCCTCTGAACTTGGAGGAGCTGAACAGTGTCCTCGCTGGTCTTTCCATGGTGTTCTTCAGGTGTTCTGGGATGTCAGGGGAGAGCTATGTGTGAGTCCTGGAGGAATATATTGTGACTGGAGAGATGTCCCTTTCTTGGTGCAGGGCCATCATCACTCTATTGCCGAAGAAGGGAGATCTCTTCAAAGTTTGGGAGAAGATTTGTAGCTCGGGTGCTCGAGTGGGAGACTGTGTATTGATCGGAAGAGATAGGAGAGGTCTTGAATGAGTACTTTTCTTCAGTATTTACGAATGAGAGGGACAGTATTGTTGAAGAGGAGAGTGTGAAACGGACTGGTAAGCTAGAGGAGATACTTGTTAGGAAGGAAGATGTGTTGGACATTTTGAACAACTTGAATGCAACACAATATAAAATAAAGTGTCTGGATAAAATAAATGTCTCATCTCCAATTCTGAGAGGATTCTCCAATTTGGACAGATTGCCAGCAGCAGGAAGGGGGAGGTTGTTTCACAAACAACAGAATGTATTTTCTAAGACTAAGGATAGCTACAGTATACTACACCACCCTTGCCATTGTTGGTGTTCCTGGTAGGCATTGTTATAACTTTAAGTTGTATAAATCGCTGCATTGAAACATAGTTATTTCTACTTACGACTGATAATTGTTATATTTCCATTTAGCAAAGCAAATCCTGATGTCAGACAGTAGTGTCCTCACTTATTGAGTTTAAAGCGAATAGTTTGTCAGTCCGGAGGTTCCTCAGTAATGTTCGGCATTGTGTGTTTCCCTATACTGTGCAGAATGGGTTTACACTGAGGCCATATTGATGGAGTTTGGCTGAGCACAGGCCCTAGCTGATCTAGAAAGTGTTTTGGAAGACCACCCTCTCTCTGTGGTAGTTCACAGCCTGCTATCGGTCAGATGGGTTTTGTAACAACCCACCTCTCAGTGACACCTGGTTTTTCCCACTCCTTGATGGAAAGGGATTGTGTTGGTGGATCTTGCTCAGTCAGCTTGCTCCAAATGGGAGCCCAGATAGAACAGGGCAATGGGTGGGTTCAGCAGGTTATTATGGAGTAAAAGGTGAGGGTCAGCAGAGATGGCTTTGACCATCTTGTGGGTTTTTATCAGTCAGTGGATGTGTGGGGTCATGACGATGGTGAGGACAGATCACTAGGTTAATGCAAGTTTCCACTGTGTGAGATTAATGTCTGCAGTTAACATTTCCAAACTTACTCTGTGGTGTAATTCCTCAGCTGAGGAAAGAAACTCTATCTGTAGCTCACAGACACTCTACATTATCCAGAGATTGATTGGAATGTTGTGTACTGTTGATCCAGATCTCCAGGAATCACTCTGAGTGAAGGTATTCCTGATCATGGAATTGTACTGAATGGGGATCACAAACCTCAGGCTGGACCCTCATGTTGCTGGGAGGATGTGTCATTGTAGAATTGTACAGAGTGGGGTAATTGCTCAGATATGAACTTCTGAGCCAGTATTCTTGCTTTTCTATGGGTATCTGTAAACGCAGCATTGGAGTAAATGGGGAGCACTAATAGCAGAATACCTGTGACCTCAATTGCAAGTGTTACAGGGAAC
>NC_057710.1:212045-217197 GCF_004010195.1 Chiloscyllium plagiosum
AGGTGGAAGGAGGTTAAGGTGAGGGTGATAGGCCGGAGAGGGGGTGGGGGCGGGGAGGTCGGGAAGAAGATTGCAGGTCAAGAAGGCGGTGCTGAGTCCGAGGTTTGGGACTGAAATAAGATGTGGGGAGGGGAAATGAGGAAGCTGGAGAAATCAGCATTCATCCCTTGTGGTTGGAGGGTTCCTAGATGCATGTCCTTGGCGGAGTGGGAGGGGGAGTTAGTGTTCAGCCACGGGGCGGTCTACCCTGGCTAGCAAGTGGCACCGGTAGTAATCCCAAGATCACTACCTTTTGAGGTCCTCCTCGTTAACTTCTCTCCAAGCTTCCTGAATTCTACTTTCAGGACCTCATCTCGTTTTTTTTTTTAATTACATCATTGGTGCCTATATGCACCACGACAACTGGCTGCTCACCCTTCCTTTTCAGAGTGGTCTACAGGTGATCGGTGACATCGAGTTGAGGAAGTGGCAAAAATCCAGGATTGAGGGGTTGGAGAAGGAGGTACTTGACATGGGGCCATGTCTTGGTCAGGCCGACGTAGACCTCACCCTGCGGATGCATACAAATAAAAGAAGGCCATGCTCCGGGATCTGCATGTTATTGGGTCCCAGGTTGTGAACTTGGGGTAAAAGCATGCGGTCTGCGAGCAGCTCCATGTGCTGTGAGCTGACAATGGATCCCTTGTCTTATGTCTGGAGGCCATCAGAACCCAAGTGAGGGACTATTATAGGGCACTCTTCTCTCCGGATCTGTCCGGTGAGGAAGCTCTCAAAGTTGTGTGGGAGGACCTGCTGCAGGTCAGCCCCAAGGGTACTGAGAGGCTCTGAACTTGGAGGAGCTGAACAGTGTCCTCGCTGGTCTTTCCATGGTGTTCTTCAGGTGTTCTGGGATGTCAGGGGAGAGCTATGTGTGGGTCCTGGAGGAATATATTGTGACTGGAGAGATGTCCCTTTCTTGGTGCAGGGACATCATCACTCTATTGCCTAAGAAGGGGGATCTCTGTTTGTTCAAGAATTCGTGTCTGATCTCCCTCCTCAGCACGGCCTACATAACCGTTGCTCGGGTCCTTTTGACTCCCTTTGGCACTGTGCTGTACTACATGATCCACCAAGACTAGTCCTATCCTGTTCTGGACCGGAGCATCCACAACATCTACCTTGTCCAGGATATGATCCATTATTCCCAGAGGGCTGGCCTGTCGAGCACCTTTCTCTCCCTTGATCAGGAAAGGTGTTCAACAGGGTAGAAAGTGAATATCTGTTCGGGATTCTGTGAATATTTGGGCTCAGGACGTACTTTGTCCCCTGAATCTGCGGAGTGCCTCGTGAAGGTTAATGGGTCCCTGACAGAGCCTGTACACCCTGGGAGAGGAGTGCGTCAGGGCTTCCGCCAGTCTGACCAGCTTTACTCTGTGTGGAGCCATTACTGCGCCTCTTCCATAAAGTGGATGTGGGGTTTGGCTCTGCACGTGCTGGGGCTGGAGATGGTTCTTTCAACATACACCATCAGCTGTGTTCCACATGGTCAGAGACCTAGCTGACCTGTGGAGGATGCACAAGTGCCAGGAGGTCTACTCTGTGGCACCCTCCTCAAGGTTCAACCATTGTTTGGGACTTCAGGTTGGTCCATGTCAGATGGACCATTTGTCAGAGGGATTCTGGTGCTTCACATGGGTACCACTCACCTCCTCTACCCCAGAGTCCATCTTTGCCTTGCTGAAGAATTGGCACAAATTGGAAAGCAAGGTGACTGCTCCCCCAACACACTGTACGGGACTGCTCCAAATGTTGTCCTACAGGCTGGTCATAAACCAGCTGGTGGCCACCATTTTGTGGTACCAACTGGTTACTTTGGTCCCTTCCTGGCTTTGTCACTGCCATCTGGGAAAAGCTTGTTGAGTTTTTCTGAGTCAATGGGTAACATTGGGTCATTGCTGTGGTTTGGAGTCTCCAGCTTGAGGAGGGTGGTCAGGCATTGGTGTGCCTTTGCATCAGGTAGTGCCTTTCCACTTTCAGACCTGGCAGCGAGAGCTTTACTCTGAACCTCCTCCAAGATGGTGCACCCTGATGACCTATTTGTTCTGTTGGGAGTGTGGCCTCTGTTACGACTGTAGAGTGGTCCCAGCCTCGGATCTTCTTCCAAGAATGCTGACTTTTATCTGGACCTGATCACAGTCTGAGCTATGGTCAACTTGTTAGATTAGATTACTTACAGTGTGGAAACAGGCCCTTCGGCCCAACAAGTCCACACTGATCCTCCGAAGCACAACCCACCCAGACCCATTCCCTTACATTTACCCCTTCACCTAACACTATGGGCAATTTAGCATGGCCAATTCACCTAACCTACACATTTTTGGGTGGAAACCGGAACATCCACAGGAAACCCATGCAGACACGGGGAGAATGTGCAACACCACACAGTCAGTTGCCTGAGGCGGGAATTGAACCCGGGTCTCTGGCGCTGTGAGACAGCAGTGCTAACCACAGTGCCACCGTGCCGCCCACAGAGCTATCTGTCTAAGGGAGTGTTGCTTCTAACAGGGAGCTGCTACTCAACAGCACTTTCCTCCTTGAGCACGGTTTGTGCTGGCCAAGGGAGCAGAGAGCTCGGGATGCAGGGCTCACCAGAGTCAGGGCCGCATTGGATGGGAGAGGAATGGGCCGGATGATGCTGGCACAGTTGGCCACGAGGACGTCCGTCCACCTCCAGTTGGTGACTGGAGCCTTTCAGAGCCTGATAGACAAGGCTTTCAGCCTCACACACACTCGAGGTGGTTCAGGTATGCCATGGAAGTCTGTACAAACTGACCCCAGTCTGTCTGGAACTCGACATCGGAACTCCTCCGTGACGTGGTGCCCCACGATCTGAGCCATCTCTGTGACATCCTTCTATTGCCCTTGCGAATTGCTCTGCGGAGTTATCCATCCAGGTTGATGGTACACACTCTGCATTGCTACTCCTTCACCCACTGCCCACACACACCTTGGCGTGATGTTTTGCCCTCTGGTGGCAGAGATCCCCAGTGGAGAGCCCTCTACAAAGGCATCCTCCCCTCTTGCCTCAGGGTCTGGGGTGGAGAGTGTTGCACACGGGCAGTCCCATGTAATGGGCTACTGAGCAAGTTTACCTGGAGCCAGACCACATGCACGTTCTGTGGCCTGGAGGAGATGGTCTTCCACTTCTATGTTGAGTGTGTTCATCTGTAGCTCCTTTTTGAGATTTTTGAAGAGGTTGCTATTGAAATTTTGATTGTACTTCAGCTCTACACTCCTGATATACGGACATCAGTGTGGGAAGGGGTAGACAGTCTACAAGCTCCTGGGCCTGGCCAAGATGGTCATTAGCAGATCCAAGCAGCAGGCTGAAGAGGAATTTGTTGTTCCTGACTGTCTTCCCCTCTTTTGCGGTTATATCTGCGCTCAGGTGCTCCTGAGCAGGAAGATGCCCTGCTCACTGATATGCTAGAGACCTTTCAGGACCACTGGGTACCACAGGAGCTGGAGTGCATTACCAACCTGGATAATGATATTCGTATTTAGTTAATTGTTTCTGTAGTGCGAGTTTGTTTTGCCTTTTGAGTTTGTGTTGGTTTTCATGGGGACCGGTGTGAGGGGATTTTGTCTGTAGTTGAAATGAGCTGGGGAATGTCATCTTTATTTTAAACAATTGCCGTCCACTTCCTAGGAGTATTCGATTAGGACAGAATAGAGGTGATAAATTTATTTAGTTGTTGATTTGTTTATTTATTTGTTTCCTTTGATTTTGCTTGGGTTTAATTTTATTTTGCCCTCCTGCAGTCCTTGCCCAAAACTGGTTGATCGGGTTGGAATTAAGGGACAGCCATTTTTCTTGATTTGACTTGATTTATTGTTGTCACATGTATCTGAGTCCAGTGAACAGTTTTGTTTTGCATGCAGTCCAGGCAGATTGTAACTCACAAGGACATACAGATCATAGAGTGATTGAACAGAGTGAAGAATACAAGTTTTGGCTGCACAGAAGGTGTAACAAAATCATGATCAACATTAGATTTGAAATTTGAGAGTCTAACAACTGTGGGGAAGAAGCTGTTCTTGAATGTGTTGATACATTAGTTTGAGCATCTGTATCTTTTGCCCGATTGAAGAGGTTAGAAGAGATTATAATTGAGCAGGGAGGGGACCATGATGATTTTAGCTGCGCTTTCATGGCCATGAGAGATGGAGGTGTAATCACTGGATGGGAGTTTGGCTTGCGTGATGGACTGGGCTGTGTTCGCAACTCACTGTAGTTTTACATGGTCCTTGGCAGAGCACTTGCCGTACCAAGTCGTGTTGTACCCAGATCAGATACTCTCTGTGATGCATCTGTGAACATTGGTGAGGATCCTTATGGACATGGTGAATTTCCTTAGCCTCCTGAGGAAGAGGAGGTGTTGTTGTACCTCCCTGACTGTCTCTACGTGGGTGGTCCATGACTGTTTGTTTGTTTGTTTGTTGTAGTCACTTGTCACTCCCAGGAATGTGGTACTCTGGATCCCCTCCAGCTCAGCGCCATTGCTGGAGATGGGGGCATGTCCTCCTCCTTTCTTCCTGAAGTTGATCAGCAGCTCTTCTGTTTTGCAGATATTGAGGGAGAGATTGTTATCTTTACACCAAACCCTCTGTCTCCTTCCTGTATTTTGTCCCCTCATTGTTTGACATCCGGCCTACAACAGTGGTGACATTAGCGAACTTGTAAATGGAGTGAGGATGAAATTTGGCCATGCGGTGATGTCATGGTGGATTTCCTGTCCTCCTGAGGAAGAAGGAGGCATTGTGCCTTCTTCAGTATCCCCCCTACGTGGGGGCCCCAGAGTGTCCCCCCCCAAGTGGTGGCCCCAGAGTGTCCCCCCCCCCATGTGGGTGGCCCCAGAGTGTCCCCCCCTATGTGGGTGGCCCCAGAGTGTCCCCCCCTATGTGGGTGGCCCCAGAGTGTCCCCCCCTATGTGGGTGGCCCCAGAGTGTCCCCCCCTATGTGGGTGGCCCCAGAGTGTCCCCCCCTATGTGGGTGGCCCCAGAGTGTCCCCCCCTATGTGGGTGGCCCCAGAGTGTCCCCCCCTATGTGGGTGGCCCCAGAGTGTCCCCCCCTATGTGGGTGGCCCCAGAGTGTCCCCCCCTATGTGGGTGG
>NC_057710.1:219728-223775 GCF_004010195.1 Chiloscyllium plagiosum
TTTTTCATTGGAGAAAAGGAGGAGGAGAGGGGACCTAATTGAGGTATACAAGGTAATGAGAGGCATAGATAGAGTCGATAGCCAGAGACTATTTCCCAGGGCAGAAATGACTAACACGAGGGGTCATAGTTTTAAGCTGTTTGGCGGAAAGTATAGAGGGGATGTCAGAGGCGGGTTCTTTACACAGAGAGTTGTGAGAGCATGGAATGCATTGCCAGCAGCAGTTGTGGAAGCAAGGTCATTGGGGACATTTAAGAGACTGCTGGACATGCATATGGTCACAGAAATGTGAGGGTGCTTACATGAGGATCAGTAGTTGGCACAACATCGTGGGCTGAAGGGTCTGTTCTGTGCTGTACTGTTCTATGTTCTAAGAAGGGAAATTATAGATAATTCAGGAAACTATAGACTAGTCAGTCTCATATCAGTGGTTGGGAAGCTATTCAAGAGAATTCTTAATGATAGGATATACATACATTTGAAAACACAAGGCCTAATGAGAGACAATCAGCATGATTTTGTGCAGTGCAGGTCATCTCTTACTAACTTGATTGAATTTTTTGAGGAAGTTACAAAGGTACTTGGTAAGGTTGGAGCAATGGATGTTGTCGACATGGATTTTAGTAAGGCTTTCGACAAGGTCCCTTGTAGAGTCAAAGAGTCATAGAGATGTACAGCACCGAAACAGACCCTTTAGTCCAACTTTTCCATGCCGACCAGATATCCTCACCGAATCCAGTCCCATTTGCCAGCACTTGGCCCATAATCCCTCTAAAACCTTCCAATTCACATACCCATCCAGATGTCTTTAAATGCTGTAATATTCCAGCCTCCACCACTTCCTCTGGCAGCTCATTCCATACACACACCACCCTCTACATGAAAACATTGCCCCTTAGGTCCCTTACATATATTTCCCCTCTCACCCTAAACCTATGCCCTCTAGTTCTGGACTCCCCCACCCCAGAGAAAAGATTTTGTCTATTTTCCCTATCTATGCCCCTCATGATTTTATAGACCTCTATGAGGTCACCCCTCAGCCTCCGATGCTCCAAGGAACATAGCCCCTGCCCATTCAGCCTCTCCCTATTTCTCAAATCCTCCAACCCTGGCAATGTCCTTGTAAATCTTTTCTGAACCCTTTCAAGTTTCACAATATCCTTCCCATAGGAAGGAGACCAGAATTGCATGCAGTATTCCAAAAGTGGCCAAACCAATGTTCTGTACAGCCACAACATGACCTCCCAACTCCTGTACTCAATACTCTGACCAATAAAGGAAAGCATACCAAACACCGCCTTAGTTATCTCGCTAACGTTAAGGGCATTTAAATGGGCATTGGAATACATATGGGTAATAATGGAACAGTGTAGGTTAGATGAAAATTGGATTATTTTCACAGGTCAATGCAACATCAAGGGCTGAAGGGCCTGTACGGTGCTGCAACATTCTGTGTTCACAATCCTATCTACCTGCGACTCTATTAGTATAGCCTCATACAGCATAGAACAGGTCCTTCGGCCCACAATGTTGTGCCAAGGATTGATCCTAATATAAAATAAAGTCACCTAACCTACGCACCCCTCAATTCATTGCTGTCCATGTGCATGTCCAGCAAGCGCTTAAATGTCCCTAATGACTCTGCTTCCACCACCACCACTGGCAGTGCATTCCATACATTCACAACTCTCTGCATAAAGAACCTACCACTGACGTCGCCTCTATATCTTCCTCCTAATATCTTCAAACTATGTCCCCTCATGTCAATCAATCCTGCCCTGGGGAAAAGTCTCTGGCTAATGACCCTAACCCTGCCTCTCATTACCTTGTATACCTCGATCAGGTCACCTCTCTTTCTCTTTCTCTACAAAGAGAAACGTCCGAGCTTAGTCAACCTCTCTTCATAAGGCAAGCCCTTCAGTCCAGGCAGCATTCTGGTAAACCTCCTTTGTACCCTCTCCAAAGCCTCTTTATCTTTAGTAGGGCGACCAGAACTGGACACAATATTCCAAGTGTGGTCTCACCAGGGACTCGTAGAGTTGTAGCAAAACCTCGCGGCTCTTAAACTCGATCCCCCTATTAATGAAAACTAAAACACCATGTGCTTTCCTAACAACCCTATCCACTTGGGAGACAACTTTGAGGGATCAATGTTCTTGAACACCAAGATCCCTCTGTGTTTAAGTGCCCTTAAAGTTGGTGAGTCTATTACTGTTACAGGCAGACCGTTCCATGCCCTTACTACTCTCTGAGTGAAGAAACTCCCTCTGACATCTGTCCTATATCTATTACCTCTCAATTTAAAGCTATGTTCCCTCATGCTTGCTATCACCATCTGAGGAAAAAGGCTCTCACTGTCCATCCTATGTAACCCGCTGATTATTTCATATGTCTCAATTAAGTCACCTCTTAACCTTCTTCTCTCTAATGAAAACAGCCTAAAGTCCCTCAGCCTTTCCTCATAAAACCTTCCCTCCATACCAGGCAACATCCTAGTAAATCTACTCTGAACCCTTTCCAAAACTTCCACATCCTTCCTATCATGCGGTGAGCAGAACTATACACAGTACTCCAAATGCGGCAGCACCTGGGGTTTTGAACAGTTGTAACATGATCTCATGGTTCCTAAACTCAATCCCTCTTCCAATAAAAGTGAACACACTGTATGCCTTCTTAACAACCCTATCAACCTGTCATCTTTCAGGGATCTATGGACATGAACACTGAGATTTCTCTGCTCATCTACACTACCAAGAATCTTACCACTTGGTTACTCCTGTTATTCCTGTTACTCCTTCCAAAGTGAATCACCTCACATTTTTCCACATTAAATTCCATTTGCCACCTCTCAGCCCAGCTCTGCAGCTTATCTATGTCCCTCTGTAACCTGAAACATCCTGCAACACTATCCGCAACTCCACTGACCTTAGTGTCATCTGCAAATTTACTAACTCATCCTTCTACGTCCTCATCCAGGAGGAGAAAGTGAGGACTGCTGATGCTGGAGGTCAGATTTGAGAGTCCATTGCAGGGAAAGCACGGCAGGCTCCTGATGAAGGGCTTATGCCTGAAACGTTAATTCTCCTGCTCCACAGCTGCCTGACCTGCTGTGCTTTTCCAGCAACACACTTTCGACTATGCCCTGATCCAGGTCGTTTATAAAAATGACAGAGAGCAGTGGCCCCAAAACAGATCCTTGCAGTACAGCACTAGTAACTGAACTCCAGAATGAACATTTTCCATCAACCACCACCATCTGTCTTCTTTTAGCTAGCTAATTTTTGATCCAAACTGCTAAATCACCCTCAATCACATGCCTTCGCATTTCACCTTCTATGCTCGCTTTGAGCAGAATTTTGGCGGAGAGGTAACACCTATTCCGACGAACCTATCGCAGCAGTCACTGCATCAGAGTCAGATCAGTTTTCCTTTGTGTGAATCCAAGGAAAGTGATGGGATCAGATGGGGTACCAGGTCGTGCACTCAGAGCATGTGCAGATCAACTGGCAGAGGTCTTCTCAGGTATCATCAACCTTTCCCTGCAGCAGGCCACTGTCCCTGCCTGTTCCAAGAAGGCTCATGCAGCATGTCTCAATGACTACCGCCCAGCGGCTCTAGCCTCAGTGGTCATGAAGTGCTTTGAAAGGCTGGTCATGCATTAATCAACTCCAGCCTCCCCACTACTCTTGACCCACTCCAATTTGCTTATCGGACCAACAGATCCACGTCAGATGTCATTATCACTTGCCTTTCACTCCTCCCTAGAACATCTTGACACCAAGAACAGCTATGTAGACTACATTGACTACAGTTCAGCCCTCAGTGCTATTATCCCGTTGAGACTGATTACTAAACTCAGTGATCTCGGACTAAGCCCCATTCTCTGCAACAACATTCTTAGTTTCCTGACCCACAGGCGACAATCAATGAAGATTGGGGACAATATTTCATCCTCACTGGAGTCCCCTATGGGTGCGTACTCAACTCCTATTTTACTCACTGTATACTCATGGCTGCATCGCCAAATACCAGACTAATGCCATTTTA
>NC_057710.1:226017-230907 GCF_004010195.1 Chiloscyllium plagiosum
GTGCTGTTTTCCAGTAGATGCTGGTTTGAAGTTCCCCATTGGCTGTTCGCTCCACTGTGACATCGGGGAATGGCAGTGTGTTGTTGTTTTCCTCCTGTTTAGTGAATTTGATGCCAGTCAGGGTATTATTGATGGTCTTGAAGGTTTCCTCTCATTTGTTTCATTTACTGATGACAAAGGTGTCATCCACGTAGCGGACCCAGAGTTTGGGTTGGCAGAGCAGTTTGTTCAGGGTCTCTGTATTACTGCCTTTGCTGAGAACCCTGATATCAGAGATCCCATGGGGGTTCTGTTGGTTTGTCTGTAGGTTTTGTTGTTGAAGGTGAAGTGGGTGGTAAGGCATAGGTCTGCTAGCTTCAAAAGAAACCATTGTAAGTTACTATTTAGGTAATAATTTCAGTGACAAATGCTCAGCTTTCATGAAATCTGATGGGCTGTATAACAGACGGAATAGAATGGTATCTTGTTTGAATTCTGAAGTGAGTAGTCATTGGAATCAGCTTCCGCTGATCTCCTGAGACTTTTCCTAATTTGATATGGACAGGGATTCTTTTCTCAGGACTTTCAACAAGTTGATAACTGAAGTCGGAGAGTAACGCAGCATGGAAACAGGCCCTTCAGCCTGGACAATAACTCGAGAGAGCAAAACCAAACAAACCAGTTTCCAAAACAGCACTGCCTCCACCCAAACACCATACCAAAACCTCTTCAACTTTGGTTTCTCTTTCTTTTTTGACATTCTTTGTGGTTGGCTGGCTCTCTGGATTGGCCAATCCAACATCCAATCAGCAGCCAGTCTCTGAGTATACTGACATCTTGAACTGATTTGTCGACAGAATTCTTAACCTGCATTATCTTTCCAGGTCAGTTCCTCACAGTAAGCACCAGTCTTTTGTTCTCTCCTTATTGTATTTTGTTCAGACTCAGTCTGTCGTCCACACAGATTGATTCACAACACCCAGTACCATAGAAGTGCAGAATACTATTTCTTTTCTCGACAAGCTTGGGCAATGGGAATGGGAAGCAAATCTAGGGAGCCAGCAACGTCTATGAACAAATGAGAAACGTTTCTGCCTATATGTATGTCATCTTTACTGTACCAATGCTATGCGTTGTTTTGTTTTCTGTGCAGTGGAGCCAACCAGATAACATCAGCATTTCAGTGGAGTTAGATAGAGTCGAAGTAATTCTGGATCTCAAAAAGAATATGTGAGTAGATCTTGCTTTTTATTAGAAGCAACATGGAACAGTTATACCCACATTTTGAGCCAATATCACTCTGACCTACAAGTGGATGGTAGATGAGCATTTTCTATTGAAATATTAAATGGCGGTGTAGCCTTCTGAAAATGTTCATAGCAGAGAACACTTCACTCTGTATCTAATCTGTGTTGGTGTTATATGCTTTGGAAGTGCTTGAAAAGATACTACAACCTGTACTGTATTCAGGGATATCGACCAAAGGCAGGCATATGGAGCTCGGTCAGAGAGCAGCCATGATCTCATTGAATGACAGAATTACCATTGACTCCACAACATTGAATGGCAGAACAGGGAATGGCCTTTTCCTGTTCCTATGTTCTCATCCTGTGGGGGCATGATGGGATAATGTATTCCAGAATCAGAGCAAGAACCATCTGAATTGTAGGTAAAAACACAAAGAACTGCAGATGCTATAAATCAGAAACAAAACAGAAATTATTGGAAAGGTCAGCAGCTCTGGCAGCAGCTTTAGAGAGAAATCAGAGTTAACGTTTCTGGTCGAGTGACCCTTCCTCAGAACTGATAGTAGCTAGGAAAATGCAGAAGATAGGGTTGGGGAATGGGGATAAGGATTAAACGATAGATGGGGATAGAGTCCAAAGAGAGAGAGAGGAGCAGTTAGACAGACAGAGGAATGGTAACAAGAGTCCTATCCCCATGCTACAGAACATTTTGCCCACCTCCAACTCTCTTCCTCCACCTTGACCCTTCCTTGGCCTTTTACCCGCACTTGACAAACCTTATATGCCTCACAAATCTTATTGAGTTCTTTGAGAAGGTGACCAAACAGGTGGATGAGGGTAAAGCGGTTGATGTGGTGTATATGGATTTCAGTAAGGCATTTGATAAGGTTCCCCACGGTAGGCAATTGCACAAAATACAAGGGCATGGGATTGAAGGTGATTTAGTGGTTTGGATCAGAAGTTGGTGAGCTGAAAGAAGGCAGAGGGTGGTGGTTGATGGTAAATATTCATCCTGGAGTTCAGTTACTAGTGGTGCACTGCAAGGATCTGTTTTGGAGCTACTGCTGTTTGCCATTTTTCTCAATTATCTGGATGAGGGCATAGAAGGATGGGTTAGTAAATTTGCAGATGACACTGAGGTAGGTACAGTTGTGGATAGTGCTGAAGGATGTTGCAGGTTACAGAGGGACATAGATAAGCTGCAGAGCTGGGCTGAGAGATGGCAAATGGAGTTTAATGTGGAACAGTGTGAAGTGATTCACTTTGAAAGGAGTAACAGGAATGCAGAGTTCTGGGCTAATGGTAAGATTCTTGGTTGTATGGATGAGCAGAGAAATCTCAGCATTCATGTCCATAGATCCCTGAAAGTTGCCACCCAGGTTGATAGGGTGGTTAAGAAGACATACGTTGTGTTAGCTTTTATTAGTAGAGGGATTGAGTTTCGGAAACATGCTGCAGCTTTACAAAACTCTGGTGCAGCTGCACTTGGAGTATTGCGTACAGTTCTTGTTACCGCATTATAGGAAGGGTGTGGAAACTCTGGAAAGGGTTCAGAGGAGATTTATTAGGATGTTGCCTGGTATGGAGGGAAGGTCTTACGAGGAAAGATTGAGGCACTTGAGGCTGTTTTTGTTAGAGAGAAGAAGATTGAGAGGTGACTTAATTGAGACGTATAAGATAATCAGAGGGTTAGATAGGGTGGACAGTGAGAGCCTTTTTCTTCGGATGGTGATGGCTACATGAGGGGACATAGCTTTAAATTGAGGAGTGATAGATATAGGACAGATATCAGATATAGTTTCTTTACTCAGAGAGTAGCAGGGCGTGGAAGGCACTGCCAGCAACAGTTGTGGACTCGCCAACCTTAAGGGCATTTAAGTGATCTTTGGATAGACTTATAAAACATAGAACATTACAGCACAGTACAAGTCCTTCGGCCCTCGATGTTGCGCCGATCTGTGAAAAAAATCTAACCTACAGTGTTACATTATTATCCATACGAATGATAAATGCCCATTTAAATGCCCTTAACATCATTTAAATTGAGAGGTGTTAGAGATAGGACAGGTGTTAGAGATAGGACAGATGTCAGAGGGAGTTTCTTTACTCAGGGGTGTGGAACGTGCTGCCTGCCTGTAACAGTAGTAGACTCACCAACTTTAAGGGCAGTTAAATGTTTATTGGTTAGGCATATGGATGAGGAGAAAGTGAGGACTGCAGGTGCTGGAGATCAGAACTTAAAAATGTGTTGCTGGAAAAGTGCAGCAGGTCAAGCAGCATCAAAGGAGCTGGAGAATCGACATTTCGGGCATAAGCCCTTCTTCAGGAATGAGGAGGGTGTGCCAAGCAGGCTAAGATAATCTGCTTTACCAGCAACATTTTTGGGCGTATGGATGATAATGGAATAGTGTGGGTTAGATGGGCTTCAGATTGGTTCCACAGGTCAGCGCAACATCCAGGACGTGAAAGGCCTTTTTTGCGCTGTAAAGATCTATATTCTTGACCTGTTCATTGAGAACTGGCAACATGATGTAGGTTGCCTCAATTTCTCTCTCCTCACCCCTCACCCCAATCTTCCCTTCCAACCTACCATTGTGGAAACTGACTACACTCCATGCTCTTAGATCCAACCCCTGACTGTTATTAAGCCTGTTGATAAGGGTGGTGTTGTTGTCTGGTCGCTCGACATCTGCATTGCAGAGACTGAGTGCTAGCTATCTGATACCTTCTCCTATCTTCTCCTGGTCTATGACTCCACCATGGAACATCAGGCCATTACGTCAACTACAGTCATCAGCCTCATTTCATCCGGTGATCTCCACCTCCTGTCCCTGCCTCAACCCTTACCCCACACTGCCTCCAAGCTGATAGTGCCCCAACCATGCACAGCTCACTTCTACCTCTTTCATAAAATACAGTGTAGTGGGCGGCATGGTGGCTCAGTGGTTAGCACTGCTGCCTCACAGTGCCGGGGACCCGGGTTCGATTGTAGTCTCGGGTGACTGTCTGCGTGGAGTTGAATGTTCTCCCCATGTCTGCATGGGTTTCCTCCAGTTGCTCCGATTTCTTCCCACAGTCCAAAGATGTGCAGATTAGTTCAATTGGCCATGTTAAGTTGCCCATAGGGATTTGTAGGTTAGGTGCATTAGTCAGGGGCAAATATAGGGTAGGGGAATGGGTCTGGGTGGGTTACCCTTCGGCTATGCTAAGGGCCTGTTTCCACACTGTAGGGATTCTGATTCTGATTCTAATTCTAATTCACCCAAAATGTTTCTGCCTGTTCCTGCCCCACTATAACTCATCTCTTCTGATCTTTTCTTAGTCTTTTCTCTCCTGGTCCAGTCCCTGCCCATTTACATCCACAATTCCTCAGACGCTTTATGGCAGTTTCGGAATTTCCACTTTGCAGGCTCCAGCTGCTGCCTCTTTCCCATGAGGTGTGGAGGTGCAATCCCTTTACATCCATCCCCCACCAGGATGGTCTCAGGACTCTCTGCTTCTTCCTGGAACAAAGGTTTGAACTGACCCATCTACCACACACCCTTCTCACCATCATGTACACCTCTATCAGGTCACCTCTCATCCTTCTTCACTCCAACGAGAAACCCCTAGCTCCCTCAACCTTTCTTCGTAAGACATGCCCTCCAGTCCAGGCAGCATCCTG
>NC_057710.1:231407-236225 GCF_004010195.1 Chiloscyllium plagiosum
TCTTGTAGGTGGAATTTGATTGAATGTGGTCTAAAGAGTGTGCCTTTTTATTTTCCTGTATTTTGACTGTGAACTGAAATGGAAAACCAATGAATGTGGAAAGAATTCCTGTACTTTTGAAAAGTAAGTGACCTGACTGTCATTGTAAGTGCTGTTTATACAGCTGCTGGTTCAAACAGTGTATGGGCTGGAGCATGGGGACGTCTACAAGAGGGATTTGGCCAGCATAAGACCATAAGACAGAGAAACAGAAATTAGACTATTCGGCCCATCGAATCTGCTCTGCTATTCAATCATGGCTGATGGGTTTTATCAACCTCATTTTCCTGCTTTCTCCCAGTAACCCACGATCCCCTTGGTAATCAAGAACTTGTCTATTTCTGTTTTCAATATACTCAACGACCTGGGCTCCACAGCCTTCTGTGACAATGAATTCCACAGGTTTATCACTCTCTGGCTAAAGACATTTCTCCATATCTCGGGTTTAGAGGGTCTTCCCTTTACTCTAAGGCTGTTCCCTCAGCTCCTCATCTCTCCTGCCAAAGGAAGCCCCTTCCTAATGTCCTCTGTGACCAGGCTGCTCAGTATTCTGTAAGATTTAATCAGATTCCTCCCCTCTGATCCTTCTAAACTCCATCAAGTTGAGTCCTGGAGTCCTCAACATGTAACGGATTAATCTGTGGAAGGGTGGGTAGTTATTGATTTAAAAAGCTTTCTACCCATTGGTACTTACAGGAAGGTGACGGCCTAACCATGTTATTGTTAGACTATTAATGTTGAGATTCTGGTATTGTTCCAGGGACATGAGTTCAAATTTGGCCATCATGGATAGTGGAATTTGCAATTCAGTGAAAACCAAGAATAAAATTCTGCTGATGACTTTTTTTAATTATACAATTCCATGTAACATCCTTTCTGTTTCCTTACACGGTCTGGCGTACCTGTGACTCCAGGCCCATAACAATTTAATTGACACTTAACTGCCCTGTGGGCAAGTATGGGTAGGCCCAGTCAGCAATGCCCATATCCAGTAAAAAGCAAGTTTATTTTCCCTCACCTGTTGCTGCAATAGGCTGTGGCTTTTACTGAATAAAGCACAGACTTTATAAGTTGTGAACCAGCTGCTCTGTGCCTGCTGCAGCAAGTGAAAGTTCCCGGAGAGGGAAGATCAACAATAAACAAACTCTGACAAACCAAAGCAATCATCTCTGTGAACTCTGGGGACAGGGACCAATGAACAGGTTTACCCTCCACTTTTTTTTGTTGTGTCTATTTGCGTGCACGGGGAGAGTTTTTGAGGTTAGAGTTTTAACTCATATAGTTAAATGTCGATAATTCATAATTGTCTCTTTCTAATTGGAACTGATTACTGTCTATGATAAATAGTAATTAATGTTAAGGAGAGAAACCACTCCGTACTTTCTGTCAACCTGGGTCAAACAGACAAGACCAACAGGTAAAATGGAATTTGGAATACTTGATAAAATGATCAGCATTTGTGAGAAGTGCAGTTGTTGCAGGTTCAGCGATTTAGATGTTTCAGTAAGAACACAGAAGATGGTAAAAGAGGGGGAGGTGTGGCATTGTTAGTCAAGGACAGTATTATGGTAGCAGAAAGGACATTTGAGGACTTGTCCACTGAAGTAGTATGGACTGAGGTTAGAAACAGGACAGGAGAGGTCACCCTTTTGGGAGTTTCCAAATATTGACCGGAAATACTATGGGCTGAGTAATTTAGATAGGTCAATTTTTGGCCATTGTGTACAGGAGGGATTCCTGACACAGTATGTCAAAGGGCTGACAAAAGGGGAGGTCACACTGGATCTGGTGCTTGGTAATGAATCACGCTGGGTGTTTGATTTAGTGAAGGTGAGCACTTTGGAGAGAGTGACCATAATTCGTTTACATTTAGTTTAGCGATGGAAAGGGATAGGAACATGCCACAGGGCAAGAGTTATCGATGGGGCAAGGGCAATTATAAAGCGATTAGGCAAGACTTAGGAAGCAGAGAATTGGATAGCAAAATGTAGGGGATGGGGACATTCGAAATGTGGATTTGGTTTAAGGAACAGATATTACGTTTCTTTGTGAGGTACGTCCCTGTCAGGCAGGGAGGAAGTGCTAAGGTAAGGGAACAGTGGTTTACTACAGAAATTGCATCTCTTGTTAAGCAGAAGAAGGAGGCTTATGTGATGTTGAGACGAGATGATTCAGATGAGGCAATGGAGAGGTACAGAGTAGCGAGGAAGGATTTAAAAAGAGAGTTAAAAAGAGCAAGGAGGGGACCGGAGCAATCTTTAGCAGGTAGAATAAAGGAGAAGTCTAAAGCTTTCTATGTGTATGTGAAGAATAACAGGATGATGAGGGGAGGAATAGGGCCAGTCAAAGACAGAAGTAGAAAGCTATGTGTGGACCCTGTGGAGATCGGAGAGGTGCTAAAGGAATATTTCTCATCGGTTTTCACTCAGGAAAGGGAGAATATTGTAGAGGAGAAGACTGAGGTCCTGGCTATTAGACGAGAAAGGATTGAGATTAGTAAGGAGGTGGTGTTATCAATTCTGGAAAGTGTGAAAGCAGACAAGTCCTCTGGGCCGGGGGGATTTATCCAAGGATTCTCTGGGAAGTTAGAGAGAGATGTTGGAGCCTTTGGCCTTGATCTTTGAGTGGTCATTGTCTACATGTTTAGTACCAGAAGACTGGAGGATTGCAAATGTTGTGCCCTTATTCAAGAAGGGCAGTAGAGATAACCCAGGTAATTATAGACAATATAATAGACAATAGACAATAGGTGCAGGAGTAGGCCATTCTGCCCTTCGAGCCTGCACCACCATTCAATATGATCATGGCTGATCATTCTTAATCAGTATCCTGTTTCTGCCTTATCTCCATAACCCTTGATTCCACTATCTTTGAGAGCTCTATCCAACTCATTATTAAATGAAACCAGAGACTGGGCCTCCACTGCCCTCTGAGGAAGAGCATTCCACACAGCCACCTCATCTCTGTCCTAAATGGCCTACTCCGTATTTTTAAGCTGTGTCCTCTGGTTCGGTAGACCCGTGAGCCTTACATCTGTTGTAGGAAAGGTTTTAGAGAGGATTAGAAGAGACAAAATGTATAATTATCTAGCCAGCAACAATTTGTTGTTTCTGTGCTGTATGACTGTCTGACAAGAGAGTTTGCAAGACACTGTTGAAATTTTGTTTGCTGTCAATATATTAAACTCTGCATTGCTTTAATGCTGTTTCAAATTCTTCAACATCCTGTCATAGTCACATTAACGAAATCATACCTCACAGACAATGTCCCAGACCCCACCATCACCATCCCTGGACATGCCCTGTCCCACCGGCAGGACAGACCCAACAGAGGGGCAGCATAGTGGATACAGTTGGGAGGGAGTTGCCCTGGGAGTCTTCAACATTGACTCCAGACCCCATGAAGTCTCATAGCTTCAGGTTAGACATGAGCAAGGAAACCCCCTGCTGATTACCACGTACCGCCCTCCCTTGGCTGATGAATCATTACCCCTCCATGTTGAACAACACTCAGAGGAAGCACTGAGGGTGACAAGGTCACAGAATGTACTCTGGGTGGGGGATTTCAATGTCCTACCACCAAGAGTGGCTCAGCAGCAGCATTACTGATCGAGCTGGTCGGGTCCTAAAGGACATCGCTTCTAGACTGGGTCTGCGGCAGGTGGAGAGGGAACCAACAAGAGGGAAAACCATACTGACCTCATCCTCACCAATCTGTCGGCTGCAGGTGTATCTGACCATGACAGTATTGGTGAGAGTAACCACTGCACATGTTGAAGGTGCGAGATTGAGCAAGCTGTCAGCCTCCTAGACTGAGGCCTACAGAGCAGCAAGGTACAAAAACAGAAATTGCTGGAAAAGCTCAGCAGGTCTGGCAGCATCTGGAAAGAAAAATCAGAGTTAACATTTCAGGTCGAATGACCCTTCCTCAGAATTGATGGTAGCTGGGAAAATATTGGTTTATATGCAGCACATGGGGTGGGGTGAAGATCTAAAGAGTAAACGCTGGGTAGCAATAGAGCTCAAAGGGAGACAAGAGCAATTAGACAGACAAAGCAATCGAGTTTAAGAGCCGTGAGGTTTTGCTGCAGCTCTACAAGTCCCTGGTGAGACCACACTTGGAATATTGTGTCCAGTTCTGGTCACCCTACTATAGGAAAGATACAGAGGCTTTGGAGAGGGTGCAAAGAAGGTTTTCCAGGATGCTGCCTGGACTGGAGGGCTTGCCTTGTGAAGAAAGGTTGAATAAGCTTGGACTTTTCTCTCTGGAGAGGAGGAAGAGAGGTGACCTGATCAAGATGTACAAAATAATGAGAGGAATAGATAGAGTCAATAGACAGAGACTTTTCCCCAGGGCAGGATTGACTGGTACAAGATATTAGGAGGAAGGTATAAAGGAGACGTTAGAGGTAGGTCCTTTACGCAGAGAGTTGTGAATGCATGGAATGCTTTGCCAGCTGTGGTGGTGGAAGCAGAGTCATTGGAGACATTGAAGCAACTGTTGGACATGCACATGGAGAGCAATGAGTTGGGGGGTGTGTAGGTTAAGTTACTATATTTTACTGTTGTGGTTCTGTTCTCCGAGCTGGGAATTTGTGTCACAGATGTTTCGTACCCTGTCTAGGTGACATCCTCAGTGCTTGGGAGCCTCCTGTGAAGCGCTTCTGTGATCTTTCCTCCGGCATTTATAGTGGCCTGTCCCTGCCGCTTCCGGTTGTCAGTTCCAGCTGCCCGCTGCAGTGGCCGGTATATTGGGTCCAGGTCGATGTGCTTATTGATT
>NC_057710.1:237346-243638 GCF_004010195.1 Chiloscyllium plagiosum
CCTGGATCCCAGGTCTCTGCAAGCACCTGCTCAGGACTCAGGTAAACTGACAGATTCTTCTCTGCATTTTACTCAGGTTCATTAAACGTAAGCTAAAATAGTCAATGGTTTTAATCTGTGACCTGTTCAGTTGGGGAGACCTTGTAAATGAAATAAAATGTTTTATACTGGGAAAAAAATTTGCTGACTGTGTAACAATAAATATAGAACAGTACAGCACAGCATAGGCCTTTCAGCCCACAATATATTGCCGAGCATTTATCTTCATCTAACACCAGCCGAACCTACACACCCCTCAATTTACTGCCATCCATGTTTTTGTCCAGCAGTCACTTAAATGTTCCTAATGTCTCTGACTCCACTCCCACCACTGACTGTGGTATTCCACGCACCCCCCACTCTGTGTAAAGAACCTACCTCTGATATCTCCCTTTACCTTCCTCCAATCACCTTAAAATTATGAGCCCTCATGATAGACTTTTCTGTCCTGGGGAAAGGTCTCTGGCTGTCTACACTATCTTTGCCTCTCATTACCTTGTATGCCTCTATCAAGTCACCTCTCTTTCTTCTTCTCTCCGTTGTGAAAAGCCCTTAGCTCACTCAACCTCTGTTCATGAGACATGCCCCCAATCCAGGCAGCATCTTGGTAAATCTCCTCTACACCCTCTCAAAAGCATCCATCTCCTTCCTATAATGAGGCGTCCAGAAATGAACAAAATATTCCAAGTGTGGTCTAACCACAGTTTTATAGAATCATTGAATCCCTACTGGCCCTTCAGACCAACAAGTCTACACTGACCCTCCGAAGAGTAACCCATCCAGACCCATTCCCTGACCTTCTTTTTACCCCTGACTAATGGACTAACCAACACATTCCTGAACACAATGGGTAATTTAGCATGGCCAATTCATCAAACCTGCACATTTTTAGATAGTGGGAGGAAACCGGAGCACCCGGTGGAAACCCATGAGGACACAGGGAGAATGTACAAATTCCACCCAGACAGTCACCCGAGGCTACGAGGCAGCAGTGCTAATCAGTGTGCCACCCCATGCCACCTCACATTTCTTAAACTCAAATCCTGTTAATGAAAGCCAAAACACCATTCGCCTTCTCAACATCCCTATCAACTTTGGTGGCAACTTTGAGGCATCCCACTGTTCCTCCTATTGCCAAGAATCCTGTCTTTAACCCTGTACTCAGCATTCAAATTTTACTTTCCAAAATAAGAGTAACAAAAAGATGGGGTACTGGGCTAATGGTCGGATACTTGGTAGTGTGGATGAGCAGAGGGATCTTGGTGTCCATGTACACAGATCTCTGAAAGTTGCCACCCAGGTAAATAGTGTGGTGAAGAAGGCATATGGCGTACTGGCTTTTATTGGTAGAGGAATTGAGTTCCGGAGTCCTGAGGTCATGTTGCAGGAAAAGAAGGTTTGGGGTGACTTGATAGCGGTGTGCAAGATGATTAGGGGTTTAGATAGGGTTGACCGTGAGAACCTTTTTCCACGTATGGAGTCAGCTAATCTATTACGAGGGGGCATAGCTTTAAATTAAGGGTGGTAGGTATAGAGCAGATGTTAGGGGTAGGTTCTTTACTCAGCGAGTGGTGAGTTCATGGAATGCCCTGCCAGTAGCAGTGGTGGACTCTCCCTCTTTATGGGCATTTAAGCGGGCATTGGATAGGCATATGGAGGATAGTGGGCTAGTGTAGCTTAGGTGGGCTTGGATCGGCACAACATCGAAGGCCGAAGGGCCTGTACTGCGCTGTATTCTTCTATGTTCTATGTTCTATGTTAACAGCAGTTCCTGAGTATAATATAGAGAACAGAAGATGCTGTGTCTGTGTCTGTGTCTAATATAAAATAAATCACTTCACATTTATTCAGGTTGAACTCCATCTGCCACATTTCAGCCCAGCTCTGCATCCTGTCAATGTCTTGTTATAGCCTGTAACACCCCTTGACACTGTCTACAACACTCCACTGACCTTTGCGTCATTGGCAAAATTACCAACCTACCCTTCCACTTACTCATCCAAGTCATTTATAAAAACTACAAAGAGCAGAGGCCCAAGAACAGATCCCTGCAGGACATCACTGGTCATTGACCTCCGGGTGGAGTACTTTCCATCCACTACCATTCGCTATCTTCTTTCAGCCAGCCAATTCTGTATCCAGACAGCCAAATGTCTCTGTATTCCACACCTCCTAACTTTCTGAATCTGAATGAGCCTACCATGGGGAACCTTATCAAATGCCTTACTGAAGTCCATATCCACCACATTCACTGCCCGACCTTCGTCAACTTGTCTCGTCACATCCTCAAAGAACTCAATAAGATTTGTGAGGCATGACCTGTCTCTCACAAAGCCATGCTGACTGCCTTTAATCAAACTATGTATTTCCAAATAATCATAAATCCTAACTCTCAGAATCCTTTCCAGTACCTTGCTGACCACAGACTGACTGGTCAGTAATTCCCAGGGATTTCCCTATTCCCTTTCTTGAACAGAGGAAAAAATTCACCTCCCTCTAAGTAACCGATACTACTCCCATGGAGAGTGAGGATGCAAAGGTCATCACCAGAGGCACACCAATCTCATTCCTCACTTCCTGTAGTAACCTTGGATATATCTGGTCCAATTGGAGGAGAAAGTGAGGACTGCAGATGCTGGAGATCAGAGCTGAAAATGTGTTGCTGGAAAAGCGCAGCAGGTCAGGCAGCATCCAGGGAATAGGAGAATCGACGTTTCGGGCATAAGCCCTTCTTCAGGAATGACGTCGATTCTCCTGTTCCCTGGATGCTGCCTGACCTGCTGTGCTTTTCCAGCAACACATTTTCAGCTAGAGATTCATCCAACCAAATGCAATTTTAGAATTGAATCTAGGATCTTCTTTATATGTATGATGGTGCTATTCACCAGGAAATCAAAATCACTGAAAAATCAGTGAACAATAGCAGGCAATAATCACAATTTTCTGTTCTTCCATCCAAAATAGGTTCCAATTTAATGACAAATGAAACTAATGAGTAGAAAACTGTCAGCTAACTAGTATATAATGACAAAAATCTGGTCAATATTTTCAACATGGTATGTAACACTTAATATATTTTCAGCTTAAAATTACATTTTGACATGTTAGTAGCAAGCATGTTAACACACTGCTATGAAATTTATCCGCACATGAATTTGATTAAAATGTCAGCCTATTTAAAATTAAAGCTAGTGTCACCATAGCAGAAAATGAAATTCCAGTCAATGTAACTTTTATTTTCAGAGGCATTTGTGTTTAGATCAAAAGTACAGAGATACTAAACTATCATACATACTTAAAAACATGTTAACATTTTGGTAAATCCATTATGACTAAATAATTAGATGACACTATATATAATTTAAATTTGAATCCCTGTAGTGTAGAAATAGGCCATTTGATCCAACAAGTCCACACCGACTCTCTGAAGAGCATCTCACCCAGACACCCCCTACCCTATTCCTGTAACTTTGCATTTCCCATGGTTAATCCACCTAACCTACACATCCCTGGACACTGAGAAATTTAGCATGGCCAATCCATCTAACCTGCACATCTTTGGACTGTGAGAAGAAACTGAGAGCTCCCAAAAGAAACCCACACAGACATGGGGAAAAATGTACAAACATCACACAGATAGTCCCCCGAAATTGGAATTGAACCCGGGTCCCTGGCACTGTGAGGTAGCAGTGCTATATAATTTTGCAAATCAAACTAGAATCTATATATTCCATGGTTCGTTTATTTTCAAACATATTAAGGATCAGAGGACCTTGAATCTCCAATCTGTCTCCATCTTAAAAGTTTGCATCTGTTTGATCAGTACATTGTCTGATCTGCTTTTACCTTCTATTTAATTCTGCATTAGCTGAGCTGTCCCTCTCTTTATGCTGCCTACAGGCTCTATGCATACTACAGCTGTCAAGAAGGATTACACAGTCGATTGAGCAAACACCCGAGAATGTGTTTTATTTTTCTTTCTTATTACTAAAGCAACATAGGTCCAGGACATATTGAGACAGTACAAGTTGTAATCATTGTGGCCATGAAAAATAGTAAGAACATTTTGCCAAGAGTGCGTTTCTAAGACCTTGTGATAATCAACTCCAAAGGCTATTCTCAAATGCCCCTCATCTGGCTAAGAATGATCAATTTAAAATTTATCTTTCAACACGTTTGCATGTTTAAATCAGCTCGTATACAAAAACTGCACTGCAGCTCACACAAGCAGCTTAAACAACAATGGAGCATATGATTAAACACCAGCAGGTGAAGCAGTGTGATGCATGCTAACAAGCTCTGAATGGTGTATTACAGATTTGCTATCAGCCTACCCATGCACCCATTCCTGAAGAAGGGCTTATGCCCGAAACGTCGATTCTCCTATTCCCTGGATGCTGCCTGACCTGCTGCGCTTTTCCAGCAACACATTTTCAGCTATATCTGGTCCGACCCTGGGGACTTAGCTATTTTGATGGTTCCCAGAATTTCCAGCTCATCCACTTCCTTAACATCAATCTGTTCGACCCGATTAACCTGGTCACACAGTGTTCTCATTATCAACAAGATCCTTCTCTCTAATGAATACTGAAAATCTCATTTAGTGCCTCCCCACCTTTTCAGACTCCAGGCACAAGTTCCCTCCACTATCCCTGGTCGGCCATACCCTCTCTCTGATCATTCTCTTATTCCTCATGTAAGTGTAGAATATCTTTTGGGTTTTCCCTAATCCTTCCCGCCAAGGCTTTTTCATGCTCACTCGTAACTCTCCTCAACCCATTTTTGAGTTTTTTTCCTAGCTACCCTCGAACGCTGCACAGGATCCTTGCTTCCTCAACCTTAAGTAAGCTTCCTCCTTTGTCTTGATGAGAAGTTCCTCTGCTCTTGTCATCCAAGGTTCCTTAACCTTTCAATTCCTTGCCTATCTCGGTGGGACAAAGTTATCCAACAGTCGCAACAATGGCTCCTTAAACAGCCTCCATGTTTCTGCTGTGCATTTCCTGTCGAACAATTGTTCCCAATTTATACTCCACAGCTCCTGTCTAATAGCAGTGTAATTTCCCCTCCCCCAATTAAATACCTTCCCATATTGTCTGCTCCTATTCCCCTCCCCCAATTAAATACCTTCCCATACTGTCTGCTCCTATCCCTCTCCATGGATATGTTATAGGTAAGGCAGTTGTAGTCACTGTCACCGTAATGTTCTGCCACTGAGAGATCTGACACCTGGCCTGGCTTGTTGCCAAGCACAAATCCAAATCCTTTTGGCCTATCGATATGAATAAGAAAGGTTTAGAAGAATATGGACCAAATGCTAGCAAATGGGAATAGATTAATTTTGGACAGTTGGTTGGCATGGACAAGTTGGACCAAACAGTCTGTTTCCATGCTCTACATCTCTGACTCGATGAGAAACTCCAATATAAGCAGCAGCTCCCCTCTGTCGAAGGTCACTGCTGATGGAGCACAATGAAAAATGACAGGCAAGAGGTTTAGAGAGAACGAAAAGAAAACATTTCTCACAGAGGATCGTGGATATCTGGAATGCATTGCTTAAAAGAGTGTTTTTCACTTATTCACTCGTGGAGGTGGGCATCACTGTCACGGCCATTGAGAAGGTGGAGGTGAGCTCCTTCTTGAATTGCTGCAGTCCACCTGCTCTGTGTTGATGTACAGTGCCTATTGGGAGGGAATTCCAGGACTTTGTCCATCTACAAGGACAAGTGTAGCAGATACATGTCAATACCACCTCCTGTAAATTCCAACCTAAAGGGATTGTGGATCAACTTAAAACAGATGGACTGTAACAGTACAAGAAGGCAGCTCACCAGCACATTCTCAAGGACAATTAGGGATGGGGAATAAATGCTGGGTCCAGGCAGAAATGCCCATCTCCCACAAGTGTACATAAAAAAAGCTCACTGTGTAACTGTACTGGGATATGTTTGTTCAGCAGGGTGAGGATCACTCACTGTGTAACAGTACTGGGATGTGTTTATTCAGCAGGGTAAGGGTCACTCACAGTATAACTGTACTGGGGTGTGTTTATGCAGCAGGGTGAGGGTCACTCACTGTGTAACTGTACTGGGATGTGTTCATTCAGCAGGGTGAGGGTCACTCACTGTGTTACTGTACCGGGATGTGTTTATTCAGCAGGGTAAGGATCACTCACTGTGTAACTGTACTGAGATGTGTTTATTCAGCAGGGTGAGGGTCACTCACAGTATAACTGTACTGGGGTGTGTTTATTCAG
>NC_057710.1:244931-259286 GCF_004010195.1 Chiloscyllium plagiosum
CTCACTGTGTCACTGTACTGGGATGTGTTTATTCAGCAGTGTGTCGGACACTCAGTTTATATCTCTGTCTGGGGCATTATGTGTTGATCAGGGCATGAGGTATATAATCTGTAGGTACAGGGTTTCTGTTAATTAAATGATTGTTGAGTGTTTTCTGTCTCTGTCTCTGTCTCTGTGTGTATCTCTCTCTCTTCCAGTGCTCTGATCATTTTCAATAATCGAACTTATATTATTGAACCTCTTGAGGGTGATGAAAGTGGCCGACATGTTGCCTACAGAGCTGAAGAATTCTCTCGAGTGTCCACTAACTGTGGAGTTAAACATTCTGTCCAGGAGTTAACCATCACTGATCGTTTTCTGCCTCAGCCAAGGGTAAGTGATAAACATAGCAATTAACTGAGTCAAAGCAACATATGTCAGTACTTTACCTTGCAAAAATTCTGCCTAATCAGGCCATGTACCTTCTACTTGATAATAATTAGAATATTTTTCACTATGTTCTCTTAAAAGAAAAGAATTTCATGATAATATTTGTGGTCCATCACTAATTGCCGTGATCAAGGTGTCAATGAGCTGTCTTCTACAACTGCTGCAGTTCCCACACTTCAGAAGGAGCTTCCAGGAGTTTTTGAGTTGAAAAGGGATAATCTTTGGACAAATGTCTTATGATTTCAATCAGATGCAACTTGCCATTTTTAAACATTTGCACTAAAACTCTGACGTAACTGTTCAGGGTACATTATCAATGGTAATATCTTGGCCAATATCAGACCAGCTGCTGATCAATCAGCACCCTGTTTCTCGTGCACTACAAATTATTGTTCCCTTTGGAATTCGGTATTTTTGCGTTTTGCATTTGGCCACTGGTGAGGTACCAGAGGACTGGAGAATAGCCAATATTGTCCCATTGTTTAAGAAAAGTAGAAAGAATAATCCAAAAAACATTACAGGCCTGTGAGCCTCACATCAGTGGTAGGGAAAGATTTTTAAAAAGATTCTCAGGGACTAGATTTATATGCTTTTAATGATAGACAGAATGGTATTGTGGAGGGGGTGTGGAGGTCGTGCCTCACTAACTTGGTCGATGTTTTTGAGGAGATGACAAAGGTGATTGATGAGGGAAAAGCAGTTAATGCTGTCGACATGGACTTCAGTAAAGCCTTTGACAAGGTCCCTCATGGCAGACTGGTACAAAAGGTGAAGTCACATGGTATTGGATGAGCTGGTAAGATGGATGCAGGAAGAGCTTAGTCATTGGATACAGAGACTAGTGGTGGAAGGACGTTTTTCAGAATGGAAAGCTGTGACTAATGATATTCCACAGGAATCAGTGCTGAGACCTCTGCTGTTCATGACCTTTATAAATGATTTGGAGGAAGACATAGCTGGTCTAATTAGTAAGTTTGCGAATGATACAAAGATTGGTGGCGTTGCGGATCATAAGAGGATTGTCAGAGGATACAGCAGGATATAGATGAGTTGGAGGCATGGGCAGAAAAATGGCAGATGGAGTTTAATCTGGACAAATGTGGGGTGTTGCATTTCGGAAGGTCAACTACAGGTGGAAATTATACAGCGAATGGTAGAACCCTTAGGAGTATTGATATGCAGAGGGATCGGGGTGCAGATCCACAAATCACTGAAGGTGGTAGCGCAGGGAGATAAGGGCCTGTGGCATGCTTACCTTCATTGGAAGGGCTTAAAAATGTGTTGCTGGAAAAACGCAGCAGGTCAGGCAGCATCCAAGGAGCAGGAGAATTGACGTTTCGGGCATAAGCCCTTCATTGGAAGGGGCATTGATGATAAGGATAGGCAAGTTATGCTGCAGCTTTATAGAAATTTAGTTGGGCCACACTTGGAATATTGTGTACAGTTCTGGTCACCCCACTACCAGAAGGATGTGGATGCTTTGGAGAGGGTACAGAAAAGGTTTACCAGGATCTTGCCTGGTCTGGGGGATTTTAACTATGAAGAAAGATGGAATAGACTAGCTTTGTTCTCACTGGAATGCAGGAGGTTGAGAGGTGATCCGATGGAAGTTTAAGAGATTGTGAATGGCATGGATAGAGTGGGATTTTTGAGGGTTTTTTTCCCCAGGTGGAGAGGTTAATTACTGAGGACACAGGTTCAAGGTGCAAGGCTGTGGGTGCAGTTTAAAAGAGATGTGCAAGGCAAGTTTTTCACACAAAAGGTGGTGAGTGTCTAGAATGTGCTGCGAGAGGTGGTGATGGGGGAAGTGGATGCTTGTGGATATGCTGCCAATCAAGGGAAGCGCTGCTGTGTCCTGGATGGTGTGATGCTTCTTGTGTGTTGTTGGAGCTGCATCTGGTGAGGCAAGTAGGGAATATGCCATTACACTCCTGACTTGTGCCTTGTTGATTGTGGCTGAAAATGTGTTGCTGGAACAGCGCAGCAGGTCAGGCAGCATCCAGGGAATAGGAGAATCGACATTTCGGGCATAAGCCCTTCTTCAGGCTTAAGCCCGAAATGTCAATTTTCCTGTTCCCTGGATGCTGCCTGACCTGCTGCGCTGTTCCAGCAACACATTTTCAGCTCTGATCTTCAGCATCTGCAGACCTCACTTTCTCCTTGTTGATTGTGGACAGGCATTGGGAGTCAGGAGGTGAGTTCCTCACCGCACGATTTCTAGCCTCTGACCTGCTCTTGTAGCCGGCGTCCTTATGTGGGGAATGGTAACCCCCGCCCAGAATGGTAATGGGGGGGGTTCAGTGATAAAAACACCATTAAATGTCAAGGAATGGTGGTTAGGTTATGTCTTATTAGTGATAGTCATTACCTGACATATGTGTGGCATGAATGTTATTTGCTACTTTGATTTAATTTTATTTATTTAATATATTGAGGTCACATGTACCTAAGGACAGTGAAAAGCTTTGTTTCTGAGCAGTACAGGCAAATTATAGTGAGCAAGACTATATAGATAATAGGGTGCTTAGACAGAGTGAGGCATACAGATTATACTGCACAGGTAGTGTCTGAAGTAAGATCAGCATTGCCAAGATCAACATTATTTGAAGTTAGATAGTCTCTTCATCAGTCTAATGCTGGCAGGGAACCTGCTGCTACGTGTGTTCAAGTGTCTGTATCTTCTGCCTGATGGAAGAGGTTGAGGGAGAAGGGCAACACAGTGGCTCAATGGTTAGCACTACTGCCTCACAGCAATAGAGACCTAGGTTTCATTCCACCTCGAAGCGACAATCTGTTGAAGTTTGCATGTTCTCCCCGTTTGCGTGGGTTTCCTCTGGATGGGCCAATTTTCTTCCACAGTCCAAAAATGTGCAGGTCAGGAGAGTTCGCCATGGAAAATGCAGGATGATAGGGTAGTGGTGGGGCTGGCTGAGATGATTATCGGCGGTTTGGTGTGGACTCAATGAGCCGAATAGCCTGCTTCCACATTGTAGGGATTCTATGAAAGTATTACTTGGATGAGAGGAGTCGTTGCTGAAATTGACAACCTTTCTGCAGTAACGAGGAATGTAAATGGAGTCCACGGATGGGAGGGTGGATACCGTGTTGGTCTGGGCTGTGCACACAACCTTCTGTAGTTTCTTACGGTCCTGGGCAGAGCTGTTACCGTATCAGGACGTTATACACCCGGACAGTCTACTCTCAATGATGTATCTGTAGAAGTTGGTGAGGGTCCTTATGGACATGCTGAGCTGCCTGAGGAAGAAGAGGCGTTGTTGTGTCTTCTTAAACATCGCATCTACGTGGGAAATCCAGGATAGGTTGTCGGTTATTGTCACTCCGAGGAACGTGATGCTCTCCACCCTCTCAACCTCTGCTCTGTTGATGTAGATGGGGGTGTGTTTACCACCTTTCTCTCTGAAGTTAATGATGGTTCTTTCATTTTGCTGAAGTTGGGAGAGAGGTTGTTCTCATTACACCACATCACCAAGCCCTCTATCTCCCTTTTCTATTCTGACTCGTTGTTGTTAGATGTCCATCCTCCCACGGTGCTGTTTGAGATCAGTCTGGAGGGGATGATGGTCCTGAAGGTGGAACTGGAGTCAATGAGCAGGAATCTGGTGTTCTTGTTTCAAGGATGAGTGCAGGGTGAGGGAAACGACATCCACTGGGGACCTGTTACACCAGTCGGTATATTGTAGGGGGAGACTGGAGCCAATGTGGACCATGACCAGTTTCTCGAAGCACTTCATGGAGGTCCAAGCCACTGGGTGGCAGTCAGTAAGGCACATTGCATGTGCTTCCTTAGGTACTGGGATGATGGTGATTGTCTGGAAGCAGGGAGGGAGATGTTGAAGATGTCAGTGAATCCCTCTGCCAGCTGGTTCACACAGGATCTAAGTGCATGGTCGGAGGCTCCCTCTGGGCCTATCCCTTTCCTTGGGTTGTCTCCCAGGAAGACTGATCTGACATCTGCAGCGGTTACCGAGGGAACAGGTGTGTCTGGGTCTGTCGGGGCAGCTGACACCGTGACACTGGCATTCTGCTCAGAGACAGCATTGAATACATGGAGCATGTCAGAGAGGGATAGTCTGGGTCTGCTATCTTGCTCTGCTTCATTTTCTATCCCGTTCTGTTGTGTACGCCTTGCCACAGGCAATGGGTGTCTGTATGTTTGGTTTGAGCGTCTAACGTGGCCCAGTACTGCCTCCCAGCATCTCTGATGGCTTTGTGGAGTTGTATCTGGATTTCTTGTAGAGGCTGGATCGCTCGATTTGAATGTAGCACTCCTGGTTTTGTGTAGGGAGTGGATTTCCTGGCTCATCCAAGGTTTCTGGTTGGGGAATACATGGACTGACTTGAATGATTCCTGTCAGCTGATCACCCTCCTCATCTCCATGTAATGACTCACTTATTCACTCAAAGACTTGATCATTATGTTTCAGACAATACCTTGCACAGTGATATTTGGATACAGACCTATAAAAACATGCGTTCATCATTCTTTGGTTATTTCTCAAGCTCATGCACCTCCTGTTCCCACCCCAGTCCTGCTTTCTGTCTTAAATTGGTGCAGAGTAAAATATTTCTCAGGCTGTTTAGAATCCCTACATGGTGGAACAGGCCCTTCAGCCCGACAAGTCCACACCGACCCTCCAGAGAGTATCCCACCCAGACCCATGCCCTACAGAACACTATGGGTAATTTAGCACAGTCAGTTCACCTAGCCTACACAGCTTTGCATTGTGGGAAACTGGAGGAAACCCACACAGAGAATGTGCAAACTCCACACACAGTTTCCAGCCCAAGGCTGGAATCGAACTGGGGTCTCTGGCACTGTGAGGTAACAGTGCTCACCACTGAGCCACCGTGCTGCCGTTTTAGATTCCCCTGTCCACTGGGGAAGAGCTGTCCACTGTCTACCTTATCTCTGCCTGTCATGATTTCATAGACCTCTATAAGATCACCGCTCAGTCTCCTACGCTGCAAGGAAAAGAGGCCGGCCTATCCAACCTCTCCTTACAACACAAACCTTCCAGTCCAGGTATATCCTTGGAAATCTTTTCCACCATTATAGAGGTCTATAAAATCATGAGGGGCATGGACAGGATAAATAGACAAAGTCTTTTCCCTGAGGTGGGGGGTTCCGGAACTAGAGGGCATAGGTTTAGGGTGAGAGGGGAATGATAGAAAAGGGTCTGAAGGTGCACGTTTTTCACTCAGAGGGTGGTACGTGTATGGAATGAGCTGCCAGAGGAAGTAGTGAAGGCTGGTACAATTGCAACAGGCATCTGGATGGGTATATGGTAGGGCAATCAAAATAGCACGCAATACTCTTAATGTGGCCTTACCAACATCTTATACAGTTGCAACAAGACATCCCATCTCCTGTATTCAATGTGAGGTTATGTTGCGGCTGTCCAGGACATTGGTTCGGCCACTTTTGGAATATTGCATGCACTTCTGGTCTCCTTCCTATCGGAAAGGTGTTGTGTAACTTGAAAGGGTTCAGAAAAGATTTATAAGGATGTTGCCAGGGTTGGAGGATTTGAACTACAGGGAGAGGCTGAACAGGCTGGGTCTGTTTTCCCTGGAGCGTCGGAGACTGAGGGGTGACCTTATAGAGGTCTATAAAATCATGAGGGGCATGGACAGGATAAATAGACAAAGTCTTTTCCCTGAGGTGGGGGGTTCCGGAACTAGAGGGCATAGGTTTAGGGTGAGAGGGGAATGATATAAAAGGGTCTGAAGGGGCATGTTTTTCACTCAGAGGGTGGTACGTGTATGGAATGAGCTGCCAGAGGAAGTAGTGAAGGCTGGTACAATTGCAACAGGCATCTGGATGGGTATATGAATAGGAAGGGTTCAGAGGAATATGGGCCAAATGGTTGCAAATGGGACTAGATTGAGTTGGGATATCTGGTCGGCATGGACGAGTTGGACTGAAGGATCTGTTTCCGTGCTGTGTATCTCTCTGACTGTCATGAGTCTGACCAATGAAAGCTTCCATGCTAAAAGTTGACTTCAGCATATTGTCGACTTATGACTCAATTTTCAAAGAGTGATTAACCTGTATACCTAGATCTCTTTGCTCTACAACACTTTCCAGGGTCCTACCATTGACTGTGTAAGTCCTACCCAGGTTTGTCTTCCCAAAATGCAACATCTTGCATTTCTCTAGATTAAACTCCCTCTGACATTCCTCAGGCCCAGTTGATCAACCTCTTCCTGCATTCCCAGATAACCTTAGAATTAGAATCCCTACAATATGGAAACAGACCCTTCGACCCAACAAGTCCACACTGACCCTCCGAAGGTGGGTCCTTTGCCCCACTATCCTATGTTTACCCCTGACAAATGCACCTAACCTGCACATCCCTGAACACTATGGGCAATTTCGCATGGCCAATTCACCTAACCTGCACAGCTTTGGATTGTGGGAGGAATTGAATTGAACTTATTTGTTGTCATGTGTACAGAGGCACAGTGAAAAAGCTTTGTCGTGCAAGCAAACCAGAGCAAGCCCACGCAGTCACAGGGAGAATGTGCAAACTCCAATTCAACAGTTGCCCGAGACTGGAATCGAGCCTAGGTCCCTGATGCTGAGGCAGTAGCGCTAACCACTGAGCCACTGTGCCACCTTCTTTAGGTGTCTACTATAGAATCCAATCTCAGTGTCATCTGCAAACCTACGAACCATACTCCTCAGTTCTCATGTAAATTAATTACATAAATATTGAGTAACAGTGGACACAGCACCAATCCTTGTGGCACAATGCTGATCACAAGCCTCCAGTCTGAAAAACAAGTTTCCACCATCATCCTCTGTCTTCTACCATCAAGACAATTTTGTATCCAATTGGCAGGCCCTCCCTGGATTCTGTGGGATTTACCCTTACTCAGGGCTGTTGTTGGTTGCACCGGGACATTGACAGGATGCAGAGCTGGGCTGAGAAGTGGCAGATGGAGTTCAACCTGGAAAAATGGAAGGTTGAATTTGAATGCAGATTACAGGGTTAAAGGCAGGATTCTTGGCAGTGTGGAGGAACAGAGGGATGTTAGGGTCCACGTCCATGGATCCCTCAAAGTTGCCACTCAAATTGATAGGATTATTAAGAAGGCGTATGGTGTGTTGGCTTTCATTAGCTGGGGAATTGAGTTTAAGAGCCGCAAGGTTACACTGCAGCTCTATAAAGCCCTGATTAGACCACACTTGGAATATGTGGGCATTAGAGTTGCTCAATGCAGCCTCACAGTGCCAGGGACCCAGGTTCAATTCCAGCCTGGGGTGACTGTCTGTGTGGAGTTTGCACATTCTCCCCGCATCTGCATGGGTGCCCTCTGGATTCTCCAGTTTTCTCCCGCAGTCCAAAGATGTGCAGGTTAGGTGAATTGGCCATGCTAAATTGCCAGTAGTATTCAGGGATGTATAGTTTAGGTGCATTCGCCAGAGGAAATGTAGCACAATATGGTAGGGTAATGGGTCTGGGTGGGATACTCTTCAGAGGGTTGGTATGGACTTGTTGGGCCAAAGGGCCTAATTCTAATTGTGTTCAGTTCTGATTGCCTCATTATAGGTAGGATGCGGAAGCTTTAGGGAGGGTACAGAGGAGATTTACCAGGATGCTGCCTGGACTGGAGGGCATGTCTTATGAAGGGCTTTTCTCATTGGAGAGAAGAAGGATGAGAGGTGACATGATAGAGGTGTACATGATGATGAGAGGCATAGACAGAGTAGATAGGCAGAGACCTTTTCCCAGGGTGGAAATGTCTATCACAAGGGATGTAATTTTAAGGTGATTGGAGGAAGGTTGAGGGGAGATGTCAGAGGTAAATTCCTTACACAGAGAGTGGTGGGTGTGTGGAATGGTGGGAGTAGAGTCAGATAATTAGAGGTATTTAAGTGACTCTTGGATAGACACATGGATGATAGTAAAATGAGGCGTATGTAGGTTAGTTTGATTTTAGAGTAGGCTAAGAGGTCGGCACAACATCGAAGACTGAAGGGCCTGTTCTATGCTGTACTATACTGTTCTATGTTCAACCATGTTTCCTGTCACTAATTAGTTCATTTTCTTCTTAATGTGCATAATGTCTTGTCCCTCTGTATCTTCTCCAAGAGCTTCCCCACCAGACATCAGGCTCACTGGCCTAGAATTTCCTGGATTATCCCTGTTTCCATTCATAATCCCTTGTAAAATCTCTTTGGACTCTTCTCTACCTTATCTGCCAAAGTTATCTCATGTCCCCTTTTAGCCCTCCTGATTTCTCCCTTAAGTGTACCTTCTGTACTCCTCAAGGGATTCACTTGATCCCAGCTGTCTCTACCTGTCATATGCCTCCTTTTTCTTGACCAGGGCCTCAATAACTCTAGTTATCCAGAGTTCCCTACTCCTGCCAGCCTTACCATTCACTCTAGAACATAGAATGTAGAACAATACATTGCAGAACATACCCTTCGGCCCTTGATGTTCCCCTGACTTGTGAACTATTCTCAGCTCGTCCCCCTACACTATCCCATCATCATCCATGTGCTTATCCAAGGACTGCTTACATCTCCCTAATGTGGCTGAGTTGGCTACAAGGGCATTCCACTCCCTTACTACTCTCTGAGTAAATAACTTGCCTCTGACATCTGATTTAAATCTATCACCCCTCAATTTGTAGTTATGCTCACTCATATAAACTGACATCATCATCCTAGGAAAAATACTTTCACTGTCTACCCTATCTAATCCTCTGTTCATCTTGTATGTCTCTATCAAATCCCCTCTTAGCCTTCTTCTCTCCAATGAGAACAGACTCAAGTCTCTCAGCCTTTCCTCATCAGACCTTCCCTCCAGACCAGGCAACATCCGGTAAATCTCCTCTGCACCTTTTCCAATGCTTCCACATTCTTCCTGTAATGGGGCGACCAGAACTGTACACAATATTCCAAGTGTGGCCGCACTGGCGTTTTGTATAGTTGCAGCATGATATTGTGGCTCCGGAACTCAATCCCTCTACAATGAAACCTAACACACCGTATGCCTTCTTAACAGCACTATCCACCCGGGTGGCAACTTTCAGGGATCTATGCACATGGACTACAAGATCCCTTTGCACATCCACACTACCAAGAATCTTTCCACTGACCAAGTACTCTGCCTTCCTGTTATTCTTCCCAAAATGTGTCACCTCACATTTAACTGCATTGAACTCTATTTGCCACATCTCAGCCCAATTCTGCAGTTTATCCAAGTCTAACCGGAACACGCTGGCCCTGAACCCTCATTAACTCACTTTGGAAAACCTCCCATTTAGTAAATGTCCCTTTGCCTGCCAACACACTCCCTAGATCAGCTTTTGAAAGTTCCTGTCTAAGACCATTAAATTTGCCTTGCCTCAATTTAGAAGTTTAACTTGTGGACCAGACCTATCATTTTTCAAAGCTGTTTTAGAACGAATGGAATTCTGGTCACTGTTCCCAGAACACTACTTTTACTTGCCCTGTCTTATTTCCAAAAAGGAGGTCAAGTTTTGGGCCCTTCTCGAGGTGAGCCATCTACATACTACACAAGAACTTCTTCCTGAACTTCTCTCCATCCAAGTCCTTAATAGTATGGTAGTCCCATTCAATGTACCCTGTCAAAATTGTTCATAATTTTGAACACCTCAATAAGGCCATCTCTCTGTTCCAAGGAGAATAAGGCCAATTTCTCTTTTCTTTCCTTCTAAAGCCACTCATTCCTGATATCATTCTAGTAAATCTCCTTTGAATTCTCCCCACGTCTTTTACATCCTTTGTTCAATAACAGGTGTCTAGAACTGAACACAATACTCTAAATGTGACCTAAACAATGATTTGTAGAGGTGTAGTATCACCTCCTTGCTTTTATACTCTACGCTTCTAGTTATAAACCCAAGGATCCTGTAAGCAGTGAAGAACCTACCCCTAACTTCAGTCCTATATCTACCCCCCCTTAATTTAAAGCTATAAATTAGTAGTATCACCTCCTTGCTTTTATACTCTACGCTTCTAGTTATAAACCCAAGGATCCTGTAAGCCTTCGAAACAACTGTTACAACTTGCCTAGTCATCTTCAGAGAATCATGTAAGTGAATCCTGAGGTCCCTCCCCTCAAAGTTATACCATTGAGCCTGCATTATCTCTCTGTGATTCTTTTCTCTGAATTCATTTCCTCACATATCTCTGCACTGAAATCATCTGCCAGGTGTCTGCCCATTTAGCTAACTTGTCAATGTCCCTCTGAAGTCACTCAGAATCATCCTCACAATTCACTATTCTTCCTGGTTTAGTATTATGTGCAAATCTGGACCAGATGGACTACACCCCAGGGATCGAAAGGAGATAGCTGAAGAGATAGTGGAGGTACTAGTGGTAATCTTTCAGGAATTGCTAGAATCTGGAAGGGTCCCAGACAGTATTGGAACGATGTTGTGAAACTTGAAAGGGTTCAGAAAAGATTTACAAGGATGTTGCCAGGGTTGAAGGATTTGAACTGTAGGGAAAGGTCGAATAGGCTGGGGCTGTTTTCCCTGGGGCGTCGGAAGCTGAGGGGTGATAGATGTTTATAAAATCATGAGGCACATAGATATGGTAAATAGACAAAGTCTTTTCCCTGGGGTCGGGGAGTCCAGAACTGGAGGGCATAGGTTTAGGATGAGAGGGGAAAGGTATAAAAGAGACCTATGGGGCAACTTTTTCACATAGAGGGTGGTACGTGTATGGAATGAGCTGCCAGAGGATGTGGTGGAGGCTGGTACAATTGCAACATTTAAGAGGCATTTGGATGGGTATATGAATAGGAAGGGTTTGGAGGGATATGGGCCGGGTGCTGGCAGGTGGGACTAGATTGGGTTGGGATATCTGGTCGGAATGGACAGGTTGGACTGAAAGGTCTGTTTCGTACTGTACACCTCTCTGACTCTATGACAGGAAAATCGCCAATGTGGCACCCTGTTCAAAATGGAAGTAAGGCAAAAGATGGAAAACTACAGACCGATAAGCTTGACCTTGGGCGTGGGTAAGATTCTGGAATCCATTGTGAAGGATGAGATTTCTGAATACTTGGAAATGTATGGTAAAATAGGGCAGAGTTAGCATGGTTTTATCAAGGGGAGGTCACGCCTGACAGATCTGCTCACATTCTTTGAGGAAGTAATGAACAGGTTAGACCAAGGACAGCCAATGAATGTCATCTACTGGGACTTCAAGAAGGCCTTTGACAAGGTGCCACACAAGAGGCTGCTGAATAAGATAAGGGCCCATGGTGTCAGAGGCAAGGTACTAGCATGGATAGAAGCCTGGCTGTCTGTCAGGAAGCAGAGGGTGGGGATAAAAGGGACTTTCTCAGGATGGCAGCCTGTGACGTGGTGTTCTGCAAGGCTCAGTGTTGGCACCATAACCTTTCACTTTATACATTAATGATCTAGATGAAAGAACTGAGGGCATTCTGACTATGTTTGCAGGTGATACAAAGGTAGGTGGAGGGACAAGTAGTATTGAGGAGGTGGGGAGGCTGCAGAAGGATTTGGACAGGTTAGGAGAGTGGGCAAGAAAATGGCAGCCGAGTACAATGTGGGAAAGTGTGGGGTCATGCACTTTGGTAGGAAGAACAGAGGCATGGAGTATTTTCAAAATGGGGAGAAAATTCAGAAATCTGAGGAGCACAGTGACTCGGGAGTTCTAGTCCAGGATTCTCTCAATGTTACCTTGCAGATTGAGTCAGTAATTGGAAAGGCAAATACAGTGATGGCATTTATTTTGAGAGGACTTGAATATAAAAGCAGGGATAGCCCTTCCTGAAGAAGGGCTTATGCCCGAAATGTCGATTCTCCTGTTCCCTGGATGCTGCCTGACTTGCTATGCTTTTCCAGCAACACATTTTCAGCTCTGATCTCCAGCATCTGCAGACCTCACTTTCTCCTATAAAAGCAGGGATGTACTTCTGAGGCTGTATAAGGCTCTGGTCAGACCATATTTGGAATGTTGTGTGCAGTTTTGGGCCCCATATCTCAGGAAGAATGTACTGACCCTGGAGTGTGTTCAGAGGAGGTTCATGAGAACGGCCTCGGAAATGAAAAGCTGAACATATGAGGAACGTTTGAGGACTCTGGGGTTGATACTCAATGGACTGGAGAAGGATGAGGGGGATCTAATTGAAACATACAGAATACTGAATGGCCTGGACAGAGTAGATGTTGGGCAAATGTTTCCATTAGTTGGAGAGACTTGGACCTGAGGGCACAGCTTTAGAGTAAAAGGGAAGACCTTTTAGAATGGAGATAAGGGGAAACTTCTTTAGCCAGAGAGTGGAGAATCGATGGAATTCACTGCCACAGAAGGCTGTGGAGGCCACGTCAATGCGTATATTTAAGATGGAGATAGACGGGTTCTTTAGGATCAAGGGGATCAAGAGTTACAGGGAAAAAGCTGGAGAATGGGGTTGAGAAACTTATCAGCCATGATTGAAGGCAGAGCAAACCTGCTGGGCTGAATGGCTAAATTGCTGTTCCTGCATATTATGGTCTTAAATTTAGAGGTCTTACCCTCACTAACCATCTCCAAGTTGTTTCCATAAATCAGAAGGAGCAAGGTTCCCAATACAGACCCCAGGGGATGGATGGATTGACGAGCCCCAGGCTGAGGATCCTGAACGCTACCTACTCCGCTGCTGCCACCTTGAACTAATTTACTCACCAACCTGCCATGTGGCACTGTATCAATGCTTTCAGAACATCTCAAACTGACAACATCCTCAGGATAAGGTTGTTAAGAAGGCATATGGTGTGTTGGTGCTTATTGGTAGATGAATTGAGTTTCAGAGCCATAAGGTCATGTTGCAGCTGTACAAATAACTGTTGTGGCCACGACTGGAGTATTGCATACAGTTCTGGTCAGTGCATTACAGGGAGGATGTGGAAGCTTTGGAAAGGGTGATGAGGACATTTACTGGGTTGGTGACTGGTATGGAGGGAAGGTCTTATGAGACACGGCTTAGGGACTTGTGGTTGTTTTCATTAAAGAGAAGAAGGTTGAGAGGTGACTTAATTGAGAGATATCTTCTCAAATCTTCTCAAAACTCACTGAGACATATAAGATAACCAGAGGCTTAGATAGGGTGGACAGTGAGAGCCTTTTTCCTCAGATGGTAAGGGCTAGCATGAGGGGACATAGCTTTAAATTGAGGGGTGATAAATATAGGACAGATGTCAGAGGTAGTTTCTTTACTCAGAGAGTAGTAGGGGCGTGGAACACACTGTTTGCAACAGTAATAGACTCACCAACATTAAGGGCATTTAAATGGTCATTGGGTAAACATATGGATGATAATGGAATAGTGTAGATTAGATAGTTCCACAGGTTAGCGCAACATCGAGGGCTAAAGGGCCTGGTACTGCGCTGTAATGTTCTATGTTTCGCCTACCTGTATCCAGTGCCTGTGTCACCTTGTCAAAAACTGAATTAAATTTGTCAGACAAGCCCTGCCCCTTGACAAAGCTATGCTGACTGTCCAGAATTCATGTATTTTTCTCTGAGAGTATATTTGCCTTATCCTGTATTATAACCTCCATCCGTTTCCCCATTTTTGATGTCATTTGACAGGTCTGGCATTTCCTCAGTTATCCAAGAGTCATAGAGTCATAGGGATATATAGCATTAAAACAGACCCTTCGGCCCAACCCGTCCATGCCGACCATATATCCCAACCCAATCTAGTCCCACCTGCCAGCACCCGGCCCATATCCCTCCAAACCCTTCCTATTCATCCACCCACCCATATGCCTCTTAAATGTTGCAATTGTACCAGCCTCCACCACTTCCTCTGGCAGCTTATTCCATACATGCACCACCCTCTGCATGAAAATGTTGCCCCTTAGGTCTCTTTTATATCTTTCCCCTCTCACCCTAAACCTATGCCG
>NC_057710.1:260242-291738 GCF_004010195.1 Chiloscyllium plagiosum
AGGTCAGGCTCACCGGTCTATAGTTCCCTGGCTTGTCCTTACCACCCTTCTTAAACAGTGGCATCACGTTTGTCAACCTCCAGTCTTCCGGCACCTCACCTGTGACTATCGATGATACAAATATCTCAGCAAGAGGCCCAGCAATCACTTCTCTAGCTTCCCACAGAGTTCTTGGGTACACCTGATCAGGTCCTGGGGATTTATCCACTTTTATGCATTTCAAGACATCCAGCACTTCCTCCTCTGTTATCTGGACATTTTGCAAGATGTCACCATCTATTTCCCTACAGTCTATATCTTCCATATCCTTTTCCACAGTAAATACCGATGCAAAATACGAATTTAGTATCTCCCCCATTTTCTGTGGCTCTGCACAAAGACCATCTTGCTGATCTTTGAGGGGTCCTATTCTCTCCCTAGTTATCCTTTTGTCCTTAATGTTTTTGTGAAAACCCTTTGGATTCTCTTTAACCCTATTTGCCAAAGCAATCTCATATCCCTTTTTGCCCTCCCGATTTCCCTCTTAAGTATACTCCTATTTCATTTATACTCTTCTAAGGATTCACTCGATCTATCCTGTCTATACCTTACATATGCTTCCTTGTTTTTGTTAACCAAGCCCTCAATTTCTTTAGTCATCCAGCATTCCCCATACCTATCAGCCTTCCCTTTCACCCTGACAGGAATATACTTTCTCTGGATTCTCGTTATCTCATTTCTGAAGGCTTCCCATTTTCTAGCCATCCCTTTACCTGTGAATATTTGCCCCCAGTCAACTTTCGAATGTTCTTGCCTAATACCACCAAAATTGGCCTTTCTCCAATTTCGAACTTCAACTTTTAGGTCTGGTCTATCCTTTTCCTCATTATTTTAAATCTAATAGAAATATAATCATTGGCCCCAAAGTGATCCCCCACTGACACCTCAGTCACCTGCCCTGCCTTATTTCCCAAGAGTAGGTCAAGTTTTTTTTAATAGATTACATTACAGTGTGGAAACAGGCCCTTCGGCCCAACACCGACCCGCCGAAGCGTAACCCACCCATACCCCAACATTTACCCCTTACCTAACACTACGGGCAATTTAGCATGGCCAATTCACCTGACCTGCACATCTTTGGACTGTAGGAGGAAACCGGAGCACCCGGAGGAAACCCACGCAGACACGGGGAGAACGTTCTAACTCCACACAGTCGGTCACCTGAGGTGGGAATTGAACCCGGGTCTCTGGTGCTGTGAGGCAGCAGTGCTAACCACTGTGCCACCATGCCGCTTTTGCACCTTCTCTAGTAGATACATCCACATACTGAATCAGAAAATTGCCTTGTACACACTTAAATTCCTCTCCATCTAAACCCTTAACACTACGGCAGTCCCAGTCGATGTTTGGAAAGTTAAAATCTCCTACCATAACTACCCCATTATTCTTACAGATAGCTGAGATCTCCTTACAAGTTTGTTTCTCAATTTCCCTCTGATCACCTACCCTGCATATCTGCGGACTCATCTCTCTCTTCAGACTTGCTGACTTTCTCCAGGTTTTACTTTCCTTCATAATTATTTGTTACTTTAAGAGCAGAAATTTGTGGAATGGGAACCAAATGAGGAGGTTGGTGGACAGGAGGGAGGTAGTAACCAAAGCCTATAAGGAACTAGATAATGAAGTCAGTGTGACTAAGGGGACGAGGACACAGGGAGCAGAGGATGAACGCAAGGGACTGGTGATCTGAGGGGCATTTATTTTAATGTGAGGAGTATAGTCAGTAAGGCAGATAAACTTAGGGCTTGGATTGGTACCTGGGAGTTTGATATTATTGCTATTTCTGAGACATGGTTGAGGAAATGGCAAGATTGGCAACTAAATATCCCAGGTTATAGATGCTTCACGGGGATAGAGATGGAGGTAAAAGGGGTGGAGGAGTTGTATTACTGGTCAGAGAAGATATCGCAGCTGTGCTTAAGGAGGGCACAATGGAGGACTCAAGCAGTGAGGCAATATGGACAGAGCTCAGAAATAGGAAGGATGCAGTAACAATGTTGGGGCTGTACGACAGGCCTCCCAACAGCGAGAGTGAGATAGATTTTCCAAACATTGACTGGGATTCACTTAATGTTTGAGGTCTAGATAGAGCAGAATTTGTAAGAATCATCCAAGAGGGTTTTCTAGATCAGTATGTAAATGGTCCAACTCAGGAAGGTGGCATTGAGGTTTCAGTAGGGGATTACTTTGGAAATAGTGATCATAATTCCTTAGGTTTTAGAATACTCATGGACAAAGACGAGAGTATTCCTAAAGGAAGAGCGCTAAATTGGGGCAAGGCCAACTCTACCAAAATTTGGCAGGAGCTAGAGAATGTAGATTGGGAGCAGCTGTTTGAAGGAAAATCCAAATTTGATATGTGGGAACCTTTTAAAGAGAAGTTGACAAGAGTTCAGGACATATATATCCCTGTGAAAACGAGGTATAGAAATGGCAAGATTACAGGATCATGGAAGACAGGTGATATTGTGAGACTAGCTAAGAGGAAAAAGGTCTAAGTGACTGAAGTCAGACGTAGCTTTGGAAGAATATCAGTAATGCAGGACTGATCTGAATTGAGGAATTAAGAGAGCTAAAAGGGATCATGGGATATCCCTAGTGAGCCGGGTTAAGGAAAGCCCCAAAGCCTTTCATTCATATATAAGGAGCAAGAGGGTAACTAGGGAATGGGTTGGCCCACACAAGGACAAAGGAGGAAGGTTATGCGTGGAGTCATAGAAAATGGGTGAGATTCTTAATGAGTACTTTGCGTTGGTATTCACCGAGGAGAGGACATGGTGGATGTTGAGGTTAGGGATAGATCTTTGATTACTCGAGGTCAAGTCAGCATAAGGAGGGAGGAAGTGTTGGGCATTCTAAAAGGCATTAAGGTGGACAAGTCCCCAGGTCCAGATGGGATCTATCCCAGGTTACTGAGGGAAGTGAGAGAGGAAATAGCTGGGGCTTTAATCTTTGCAGCATTCTTGAACACGGGGGAGGTCTTGGAGACTGGAGAATTGCTAATATTGTCCCCTTGTTTAAGAAGGGTAGCAGGGAAAATCCAGGTAATTACAGACCTGTAAGCCTGACGTCAATATTTGGGAAGCTACCGTAGAAGATACAAAGGGATAGGGTATATACCCATTTGGAAGAAAATGGGCTGATCAGTGATAGGCAGCATGGTTTTATGCAGGGAAGGTTCCCCATGGTAGGCTGATGATGAAGGTGAAGTCTCACGGAGTCTACGGTGATCTACTGAGATGGATAGAGAACTGGCTGGGCAACAGGGGACAGAGAGTAGTAGTGGAAGGGAGCTTCACATGGAGACCTGTGCTGGGACCACTGTTGCTTGTGATTTACATAAATGATTTGGAGGAAGGTAAAGGCGGTCTGATTAGAAAGTTTGCAGATGACAGTAAGATTGGTGGAGTAGCAGATAGTGAAGGGGACTGTCAGAGAATGCAGCAGAATATAGGTAGGTTGGAGAGTTGGGCAGAGAAATAGCAGATGGAGTTCAATCCGGACAAATGTGAGGTAATGCATTTTGGAAGATGCAATTCAAGAGTGAACTATACAGTAAATGGAAAAGTCCTGGGAAAAATTGATGTACAGAGTGATCTGAATTGTCAGTTCCATTGTTCCCTGAAAGTGGCATCGCAGGTCAGTCAAGTGTTCAAGAAGGCATACGGCATGCTTTCCTTCATTGGATGGGGTATTGAGTAAAAGAGTTGGCAGGTCTTATGACTTTGGTTTGACAACATTTGGATTAATGCAAAAGGATGTGGATGCTTTGGAGAGGGTGCAGAGGAGGTTCATCAGGATGTTGCCTGGTATGGAGGGCAGTAGCTATGAAGAGAGGTTGAGTAGATTAGGATTATTTTCATTGGAAAGAAGGAGGTTGAGGGGGGACCTGATTGAGGCCAACAAAATCATGAGAGGTATCGGCAGGCTGGATAGCAAGAAGCTTTATCCCAGAGTGGGGGAATCAATTACTCGGGGTCACGAGTTCAAAGTGAGAAGGGAAAAGTTTAGGGGAGATATGCATGGAAAGTCCTTTATGCAGAGGGTGATGGATGCCTGGAACATGTTGCCAGCGGAGTTGGGAGGGCAGGAACAATAGCATCATTGAAGATGTATCTAGGCAGATACATGAATGGGCAGGGAGCAGAGGGATTCTTAGAAAATAGGCAACAGGTTTAGACAGAGGATCTGGGTCAGTGCAGACTTGGACAGCCAAAGGGCCTGGTCCTGTGCTGTACCGTTCGTTGCTCTGTAGTTAGCAGACCAAACTGAATAAAATATTTATCTGTGAAAAGTTTGATTCATGCAATTTGTCTTGTGATTAGTTTCCTCCCAGTGAAAACCAGTTGTATGTTTTCATCTCAAACTGACTGAGAGATTCTTTTTTTCCAGGTTCAGAAGGTTGTACTGAGAGAGATAAAATATCTCGAGACGGTGTTTGTGGCAGACAAACAGTTGGTGAGTTTTTTTAATGTATTCACAAGATGTGGATGTCGCTGGCTGCCCGTCCCTAGTTGCCCTTGAGAAGGTGGGGGTGAACGGCATTCTAGAACCACTGCAGTCCATGCCTGTAGGGTAGACCCACAATGCCCTTAGAGAGGGAATTCTAGGATTTTGACCCAGCAACAGCAAAGGAATGGCAATGCATTTCCAAGTCAGGATAGTAAATGGCTTGGAGAGGAACTTAAAAGTGGTGGTGTTCCCATATATCTGCTGCCTTTGTGCTTCTAGATTGAAGTGGTTATGGATTTGGAAGGTGCTGTCTGAGAATCTTTGGTGAATTTCTGCAGTGCAACTTGGAGATAGCACACACTGCTGCTCCTGAGTGTCCATGGTGGAGGGAGTTGATGTTTGTCGATGTGCTGCCAATTGAGCAGGCTGCTTTTTTCTGGATGGTGTCAAACTTGATTGAGTGTTGTTGGAGCTGCACCCATCCAGGCAAGTTGGGAAGATTCCATCACACTCCTGACTTGTGCCTTTTAGATGGTGGATAAACTCTGGGGAGTCAGGAAGCGAGTTACTTGCTGCAGTATTCCTAGACTCTGACCTGCTCCTATAGCACACTCTCGACTCTGGTTTCCAGAGTCTGCAGTCCTCACTTTCTCCTTGATGCCTCAGTTAATCGAATGCAGCCTTGATGTCAAGGAAAAGTGATGCATTTTGGAAGGTCGGACTTGTAAACTGAATATAGGATTAAAGACAGGATTCTTGGCAGTGTGGAAGAACAGGGGGATCTGGGTGTGCAAGTACATAGATCCCTCAAAATTGCCACCCAAATGGATAGGGTTGTTAAAAAAGCATATGGTGTTTTGGCTTTCATTAACAGGGGGATCGAGTTTAAGAGCCGTGAGGTTTTGCTGCAGCTCTACAAGTCCCTGGTGAGGCCACACTTGGAATATTGTGTCCAGTTCTGGTCACCCTACTATAGAAAAGACAGAGGCTTTGGAGAGGGTGCAAAGAAGATTTACCAGGATGCTGCCTGGACTGGAGGGCTTGACTTGTGAAGAGAGGTTGACTAAGCTTGGACTTTTCTCTCTGGAGAGAAGGAGGAAGAGAGGTGACCTGATCAAGATGTACAAGGTAATAAGAGGAATAGATAGTGTCAATAGCCAGAGACTTTTCCCCAGGGCAGGATTGACTGGCACGAGGTGTCATAGCTTTTAGATATTAGGAGAAAGGTATAAAGGAGACGTCAGAGGTAGGTTCTTTACGCAGAGAGTTGTGAATGCATGGAATGTGTTGCCAGCGGTGGTGGTGGAAGCAGAGTCATTAGGGACATTTAAACGACTGCTGGACATACACATGGATAACAGTGAGTTGAGGGGTGCGTAGGTTACGTGATTTTATTTTACATTAGGATTAATCCTCGGCCACAACATCGTGGGCCAAAGGGCCTGTTCTGTGCTGTACTTTTCTATGTTCTATAAATTTCTACTCTGCTGTGCAAGGGAACTCTTTAGTATGGAAGGATTTTGTGGCTGGGATCAGGTATGGGATAGTGAAATTTGTGATTGAATGATCAATGAGCATTTGTTTTCTTTTCAGTTCGAGAAACATAGGAGTAGAGATGCTACAGTGAGGCACTTGCTTTCTGTTGCCAATACATTGGACATGGTGAGTGTGGAGAGATTTTAAATCAAACTGTTTCAACCTTTGATAACACACCTCTGGAGTGGGTGGCAGTTGCTGCCTGCCCTCCTTTATCAATGATAGGGACACTACCTCAGGAGGTTTCCTATTGAATATGGAGCTGTGTTCACACTGATGAAAAGTTCACCTTTCCCTTCCATTTCTCTCATTCATTCATTCATTTTTAATGGGTTGTGTGCATTGCTGGCTGGGCCAGTATTTATTGTCTATCACTAGTTGCCCTTTGAGAAGGTGGGGGTGAGTTGCCTTCTTGAACCGCTGCAGTCCATGTGCTATAGATTGACCCACAATGCCCTGAGGGAGGGAATTCCACGATTTTGACCCAATGACATGAAGGAACGGTGATATATTTCCAAGTCAGGATGGTGAGTGGCTTGGAGGGGAACAGGAAGGCAATGCCAAGCGATATTATTGCTCGAAACCCAGAAACTATTAATCCAGAAACTCAGAATAATGTTTTGGGGACTCAGGCTCGAATCCCACCATGGCAAATGGTGGAATTTCAATTCAATAAAAGAAGTCTGGAATTAAGAGTCGACTGATGACCAAGAAACCATTGTCAATTGTCAGAAAAAACCCATCTGGTTCATAACTGTTGTTTGGGTAAGGAAATCTGCCATCCTTACCTAGCCTGGCCTACATATGACTCCAGAGCCACAGCATTGTGGTTGACTCTCAACTGCCGTCTGAAATGGCTCATCAAGGCACTCAGTTGTATCAATCGCCAGAAAGTCCCAACAAAGAAATGGAACTGGAAGGACCACCTGGCATCGAACTTGGAACCGGAAAAGACAACGGCAAAAACACAAACAGCCCGGTTGACCATGCAAAGTCCTCCTAACCAAAACCTGGGGGCTAGAGTTGAAATTGGGAGAGCTGTCTCTCAGACTGGTGAAACAACAGCCTGACACAGTCATACTCTCAGAATCATACCTTACAGACAATGTCCCAGACCCCACCATCACCATCCCTGGACATGCCCTGTCCCACCTACAGGAATGACCCAGCAGAGGGGGGGAAGCACAGTGGATACAGTCGGGAGGGAATCCTCAACATTGACTCCAGACCCCATGAAGTCTCATGACTTCAGGTTAAACACGAGCAAGGAAACCCCCTGCTGATTACCACCTACCGCCCTCCCTCGGCTGATGAATCATTACCCCTCCAAGTTGAACAACACTCAGAGGAAGCACTGAGGGTGACAAGGTCACAGAATGTACTCTGGGTGGGGGATTTCAATGTCCCACCACCAAGAGTGGTTCGGCAGTAGCATTACTGATCGAGCTGATCGATCCTAAAGGACATTGCTTCTAGACTGGGTCTGAGGCAGATGGGGAGGGAACCAACAAGAGGGAAAACCATATTGACCTCATGCTCACCAATCTCTGGCTGCAGGTGTATCTGACCATGACAGTATTGGTGAGAGTGACCGCCGCACTGTCCTTGTGGAGACAAAGTTCCACCTTCACATTGAGAATACCCTCCATTGTGTTGTGAGGCACTGTCACCCTGCTAAATGGGACAGACTTCAACAGATCTAACAACTCAGGGCGGGGCATCCATGAGACACTGTGGGTCATCAACAGCAGCAGAACTGTGCTCCAGCACAATCTGTAACCTCATGGCCTGGCATATCCCCCACTCAACCATTACCACCAAGCCAGGGGATCAACACTGGTTCAACGGAGAATGCGGGAGGGCATGCCAGGAGCAGCACCAGGCAGACCTGAAGATGAGGTGTCAGCCTGGTGAAGCTACCAAACACGAATACTTATGTGCCAAATGGCATAAATAGCAAGTGATAGACAGAGCTAAGCGATCCCACAACCAACAGATCAGACCTTGTTAGACTCAAAATGTCAGCTCTTTTCTCTCCTTACAGATGCTGCCAGACCTGCTGAGATTTTCCAGCATTTTCTAGTTTGGTTTCAGATTCCAGCATCCGCAGTAATTTGCTTTTATTTAGATCAGTTCTAAGTTCTGCAGTCCTTTGACATCCAGTCATGAATAGTGGGGGGCAATTAAACAGCTCACTGGAGGAGGAGGTTTCACAAATATCCCCATCCTCAATGATGATGGAGCCCAGCCCAGATAAGGCTGATGCATTCACAACAATCTTCAGTCAGAAGTGCCAAGTGGATGATCCATCTCAGGCTCCTCCAGTGATCCCCAGCATCACAGACACCAGTCTCCAGCCAATTTAATTCACTCCACATGATATCAAGAAACAGCTGGGGACGCTGGTTACTGCAAAGGCTATGGGCCCTGATTACATTCTGGCAATAGTACTGAAGACATGTGCTCCAGAACTTGCTCCCCTGGCCAAGCTGTTTCAGTACAGTTACAACACTGGCATCTACCCAACAATGTGGGAATTTGCCCAGGTACGTCCTGTTCATAAAGAAACAGGACAAATCCAACCTGATCAATTACCGCCCCATCAGTCCAGTCTCCATCATCAGTAAAGTGACGGAAGGGGTCATCAACAGAGCTATCAAGCAACACCTGCTCAGCAATAACCTGCTCAGTGACACCCAGTTTGGGTTCCCCCAGGGTCACTCAGCTCCTGACCTCATTATAGCCTTGGGTCAAACATGGACAAAAGAGCTGGATTCCAGAGGAGGGGAGAGGGACAGCCCTGACATCAAGGCTGCATTCAACCGAGTGTGGCATCAAGGAGCCTGGATGAAACTGGAATCAATGGGTATCAGGGGCAAACACTCCCCTGGTTAGAGTCAAACCTGAGACATAGGAAGATGGTTGCGGTTGTGGAAGGTCAGTCATCTCAGCTCCAGGACATCTCTGCAGGAGTCCCTCAGGGTAGTGTCCTATGCCCAACCATCTTCAGCTGCTTCATCAATGACCTTCCCTCCATCATAAGGTCAGAAATGGGGATGCTTGCCAATTATTGCACAGTGTTCAGCACCATTCAGCACCTCAGATACAGCAGTCCGTGCTCAAATGCAACAAGAACTGGACAATGTCTAGGCTTGGGCCGACAAGTGGCAAGTAACATTCGGGCCAAAATGACCTTCCCTCCATCATAAGGTCAGAAATGGGGATGCTCGCCAATTATTGCACAGTGTTCAGCACCATTCGCAACTCCTCAGATACAGCAGTCCGTGCTCAAATGCAACAAGAACTGGACAATGTCTAGGCTTGGGCCGACAAGTGGCAAGTAACATTCGGGCCAAAAACATGCCAGGCTATGACCATGACAAATAAGAGACAATCTGACCACCGCCCCTTGACAACCGTATCACAGAGTCCCCCACTGTCAACATTCTTGGAGTTACCATTGACAGGAAACTCAACTGGACTCACCACATAAACACAGTGGTGACAAGAGCAAGTCAGAGCCTAGGGATACTGCGACAAGTAACTTATCTCTTGACATCCCAAAGTCTATCCACCATCTACAAGGCACAAGTCAGGAGAGTGATGAAATATTCCTGACTTTCCTGGAATAGGGTGCATCTCCAACAACACTCAATCAGGTTTGACACCATCCAAGACAAAACAACTCACTTGATTGGCATCACATCTACAAACATTCAGTCCCTCCAGCATCAGTGCTCAGTAGCAGCAGTGTGCACTGTCTACAAGATGCACTGCAGAACTTCACCAAAGATCCTTAGACAGCACTTCCAAACCCATGACCACTTCCATCTAGAAGAACAAGGGCTGCAGATACTTGTGAATACCACTCCTGCAAGTTCCCCTCCAAGCCACTTACCATCCTGACTTGGAAATATATCATCGTTCCTTCACAGTTGTTGGGTCAAAATCCTGGAATTTCCTCCCATTAGCATTGTGGGTTTACCCACAGTAGGTGGACTGCAGTGATTCAAGAAGGCAACTCACCCCCACCTTCTCCAGGGTAAATAGGGATGGGCTATCAATGCTGGCCAGCCAGCAATGCCCAAGGCCAACAAATGAATAAGAAAAATAACTAAAAGTGTGTTGTTCCCATGTATCTGCTGCCCTTGTCCTTCTAGATGGAAGTGGTTGTGGGTTTGGAAGGTGCTGTCTGAAGATCTTTCGAACACATAACATAGAACTATACAGTGCACTACAGCCCTTCTGCCCTCGATTTGCGTCACCTTGTGAAACCAATCTGAAGCCCATTTAACAGACACTATTACATTCTTGTCCATATGCTTATCCAATGACCATTTAAATGCCCTTAAAGTTGGCAAGAACACCCGCACGAAGCAACCCACGCTCCGCGGCTGAACATTTCAATTCCCCCTCCCACTTCACCAAGGACAGGCAGGTCCTTCCATCGCCAAACCTTAAGTATCCGATGCCTGGAGGAAGAGCACCTCATCTATAACAGAGAATAATTAACTAAGAACTGTTTATAAATTATTTGGATGTGAGCATAAGAGACGTAGTGGCCAGCAAAGAAGGTTACCTAAGATTACAACAGGATCTTGACCAGATGGGCCAATGGGCTGAGAAGTGGCAGATGGAGTTTAATTCAGATAAATGTGAGGTGTTGCATTTTGGGAAAGCAAATCTTAGCAGGACTTATACATCTTAATGGTAATGTCCTAGGGAGTGTTGCTGAACAAAGAGATTTGGAGTGCAGGTTCATAGCTCCTTGAAAGTGGAGTCGCAGATAGATAGGATAGTGAAGAAGGCGTTTGATATGCTTTCCTTTATTGGTCAGAGTATTGAGTACAGGAGTTGGGAGGTCATGTTGCAGCTGTACAGGACATTGGTTAGGCCAGTGTTGGAATATTGCGTGCAATTCTGGTCTCCTTCCTATCGGAAAGATGTTGTGAAACTTGAAAGGGTTCAAAAAAGATTTATAATGATGTTGCCAGGGTTGGAGGATCTGAGTACAGGAAGAGGCTGAACAGGCTGGGGCTGTTTTCTCTGGAGAGTCGGAGGCTGAGGGCTGACCTTATAAATGTTTACAAAATCAAGAGGGGCATGGAAAAGGTAACTAGACAAAGTCTTTTCCCTGGGGTGGGGGAGTCCAGAACTCGAGGTCAAAGTTTAGGGTGAGAGGGGAAAGACATAAAAGAAACGTAAGAGGCAACTTTTTCACACAGAGGGTGGTACGTGTATGGAATGAGCTGCCAGAGGAAGTGGTGGAGGCTGATACAATTGCAACATTTAAAAGGCATCTGGATGGGTATATGAATAGGAAGGGTTTGGAGGGATATGGGCCGGGCGCTGGCAGGTGGGACTAGATTGGGTTGGGATATCTGGTTGGCATGGACGGGTTGGACCGAAGGGTCTGTTTCCATGCTGTACATCTCTATGACTCTATTTGCCATTCCTTATTCTAACCAATCTGTTAGCTTCTTTTGATAATAGTAGTCCGATAAAACTCCCAATTAAGATTTACACAACAAGACTTCTTATCTCAAAACCAGGCAGTTTTCATGCTTCTGTTCGGATCTTTCTGTGTCATTGTCGTCTTCTTCTTCCTCGGAATTTCTGTGTCACAAGTTACTGATCGAAAATGTACTTTTAAGAGAGATATTTTTCAAGCAGTCTGTTACACGCTGGGACTTGATAATTCTCCTCCCAACTGTTCAATTTCCCTGATCTGATACCCCAGAACAACAGGTTGTGTCATTGGCCTTTAAGCTGGTCAATATACTCAATTCAAACTTGTTTGGAAATTGGTACTTTTTTCGGAGAATAATTTAAACTGATTGGCCTAGTTCGAATCTGTTTTTGTCATTTCCAGGCAACCAGTTACTGCAGTAGCTGGAACCCATGTAACATTGCATCTTGTTGAGAACACTTGGTGCTGTCACTGCTAACTTTTAACTCTCATGCAAGGTATAGTTCACCCACATCTTCATAACACACCACACTTTTGGCTTCAAGTTGGCAAGTCTACTACTGTTACAGGCAGGGCATTCCGTGCCCCTACTACTCTGAGCAAAGAAATTACCTCTCACATCTGTCCTATATCTACCACCCCTCATTCAAAAACTAAGTCCCCTTGTACTAGCCATCATTATCTGAGGAAAAAGACTGTCACTGTTCACCCTATCTAACCCTCTGATTATCTTGTATGCCTCTATAAAGTCACCTCTCAACCTTCTTCTCTCTAACAAAAACAGCTTCAAGTCCCTCAGCCTTTCTTCATACGACCTTCCCTCCACACCAGGCAACATTCCAGTAAATCTCCTCTGAACCCTTTCCAAAGTTTCCACATCCTTCCTATAATATGGTGACCAGAACTGTACACAACACTAGGTAAAAACAATAACAGCAGTTGCTAGAAACCAGAATCTAACTTAGAGTGGTGCTGGAAAAGCACAGCAGTTCAGGCAGCATGCGAGGAGCAGGAAAATCGATGTTTCAGGCAAAAGCCCTTCATCAGGAATACAGGCAGAGTGCCTGCAGAGTGGAGAGATAAGTGAGAGTAGGGAGAAAGTAGCATAGAGTACAATAGGTGAGTAGGGATGGGGATTAGATTAGATTAGATTAGATGACTTCCAGTGTGGAAACAGGCCCTTCGGCCCAACAAGTCCACATCGATCCGCCGAAGCGCAACCCACCCATTCCCCTATATTTACCCCTTTACCTAACACTAGGGGCAATTTAGCATGGCCAATTCACCTGACCTGCACATCTTTGGACTGTGGGAGGAAACCGGAGCACCCAGAGGAAACCCACGCAGACACGGGGAGAAAGTGTAAACTCCACACAGTCAGTCGCCTGATTCGGGAATTGAACCTGGGTCTCTGGCGCTGTGAGGCAGCAGTGCTAACCACTGTGCCACCGTGCCGCCTTCTTAACAACCCCATGAAGGTGATAGTTCAGGGAGGAGGGTGGGGGAAGGTAGCAAATGAGGAAACTGGTGAAGTCCACATTGATGCCCTGGGGTTGAAGTGTTCCGAGTGGTCTCCTCTACATTGGGGAGACTGGACGCCTCCTCGCAGAGCGCTTTAGGGAACATCTCCGGGACACCCGCAACCAATCAACCACACCGCCCTGTGGCCCAACATTTCAACTCCCCCTCCCACTCTGCCGAGGACATGGAGGTCCTGGGCCTCCTTCACCGCCGCTCCCTCACCACTAGACGCCTGGAGGAATAATGCCTCATCTTCCGCCTCGGAACACTTCAACCCCAGGGCATCAATGTGGACTTCACCAGTTTCCTCATTTCCCCTTCCCCCACCTCATCCCAGTTCCAAAGTTCCAGCTCCACCTCACACTTTTCCGCATTAAACTCCATTTGCCACCTCTCAGTCCAGCTCTGAAGCTCTGTAACCTGCAGCATCCTTCAGCATTATCCACAACTCCACTGACCTTAGTGTCATCCGCAAATTTACTAATCGTTCTACTCCCTCATCCAGGTCATTTATAAAAATGACAAACAGCAGTGGCCCCAAAACAGATCCTTGTGGTATACCATGAGTAACTGAACTCCAGGATGAACATTTCCTATTAACCACCACCTTCTCACTGATTTCTTTGAGCTAGTGAATCTTTGATCCAAACCGCTAAATCACCCTCAATCCCATGCCTTCATATTTTTTGAAATAGCCTATCATGGGGAACCTTACTGAAATCCATATACACCACATCAACTGCTTTACCCTCATCCACCTGTTTGGTCACCTTCACAAACAACTCAATAAGGTTTGTGAGACACAACCTACCCTTCACAAAACTGTGTTGACTATCCTGAATCAAATTATTCCATTCTAGATTATTATAAATCCTATCTTTTCCAACCTATTCCAACACTTCATCCATAACTGAAGCACGGCTCACTGGTCTATAATTACCAAGGTTGTCTCTACTCCCCTTCTTGAACAGGGGGACAATATTTGCTGTCCTCCAGTCATAGAATCATAGAGGTGTACAGCACGGAAACAGACCTTCGATCCAACTGGTCCAACCCAATCTAGTCCCACCTGCCAGCACCTGGCCCATAGAACAGGGGGACAATATTTGCTGTCCTCCAGTCATAGAATCATAGAGGTGTACAGCACGGAAACAGACCTTCGATCCAACTGGTCCATGCCGACCAGACATCCCAACCCAGGCTGCACTCCGTCAATAGCCAGAATGTCTTTCCTCAAATTTGGAGACCAGAACTGCACACAATATTCCAGGTGTGGTCTCCCAGGGCCCTTGTACAGCTGCAGAAGAACCTCTTTGCTTCTATACTCAATCCCTCTTGTTATGAAGGCCAGCATGCTATTAGCCTTCTTCACTACCTGCTGTACCTGCATGCTTACCTTCATTATCTGCATTACTGGTTTACACCATGCACAGATCCAATCACAAATGAACTGACCAGAGGGAATTGAGCGAAGCAAAACACTTCATTTCTTGTGAATTTTTTCAACATTTATGTGTAATCTTCACAAAATTTATTTAAAATATTTTACACTCCAATCTCTGTGTTATCCTGTATGCAATATCTGAGTAGTTTGAACTGACTGTTCCTCTATTATCCTCAGACTCTAGGCTGTATGATGCTCTTTGTGTAACCCATACCAATTGCAAAGTTATTCCATAGATGGCATCCACTAAGACATTGGTAACTAAATATACATTGAATGATGATATATTGTAAGAATAATGGTTAGACCTTTCAATGAAATTTTCACAGTGCTGATCAGTCATAAATGTTAAAAATAAGGAAGCAAAATTTTTTTTTCTGTTTTTACTTCCTTGAAACATTTATGAAATTTGAAATAATGAGAAAAAGAAGTGTCCTGGAGCTCATTTATTTGCTGTCAGTGGTGCCTCCACCTTGCACCTTAAAATCCAGCAGCTTGGTTACCTAGCAACCCATTTCTTATTTACATGCGAAGCAAATCCTTCCTTATACAATGAGAGTTCAAATTTTCTGCAAATGAAGCGTCTTTCTCACTCCAACTCTGTTTGTACAGAATCATTTATAAATAGAGATACATTATTTAAAATAAAATTTCTTTTCCCACTCATCTTTGCTATGTTATACTTTTTCTCTTTTGACTTTATATGTTTCTTAACTTCCCTCATCAGCCACAGCCACCCCTGCCTCCTCATAGGATCTTTTTTCCTTTTAGGAATGAACTGATTCTGCATCTTCTGTATTATACCCAGAAATATCTTCCATTGTTCCTCCACACTTCTCCCAGCTAAGGTATTGCACCATTGACCTTTGGCCAGCTCCTCCCTCATAGCTCCATAGTTCCCTTTATTCAACTGAAATATTGTCACTACCAATTGTACCCTCTCCCTTTCAAATTGCAGATTGAAATTTATTGTATTATGGTCGCTACCTCCTAATGGCTCCTTCACTTTGAAGTCCCTGACCAATTTAGGTTCATTGCACAATACCAGATCCAGAATTGCCTTCTCCCTGGTCGGCTCCAGCACCAGCTGTTCTAAGAATTCATCTCGGAGGCACTCCACAAAGTCTCTTTCTAGAGGTCCAATACCATCCTGATTCTCCCAGTCTACCTGCATGTTGAAATCCCCCATAACAACTGTAATAACATCTTTGCAACAGGCCAATTTCAGCTCCTTATTCAACTTACACGCTACATCCATACTACTGTTTGGGGGCCTGTAGATAACTCCCAAGAGGGTCTTTCTACCCTTAGAATTTCTCAACTCTATCCATACTGACTCTACATCCCCTGATTCTAGGTCCCTCCGCGTAAGGGACTGAATATCATCTTTTACCAACATGGCCACCCCACCCCCTCTGCCCGTCAGTCTGTCCTTATGATAGCATGTATAGCCTTGAATATTCATTTCCCAGGCCCTGTCCACTTGAAGCCACGTCTCAGTTCTCCCCACAATATCGTAGCTGCCAATTTCCAAAAGACCCTCAAGCTCATCCATCTTATTTCTAATACTTCATGCATTCATATATAGTATTTTTAATTTGTTACTGCCCTCACCTTTCCCATCAATCCCTATTTCACTCAACCTTATGGCATGATCCCTTCGGTCTCTTTTATATCTTTCCCTCCCTCCCTAAACCTATGCCCTCTAGTGTAGACATGATGACATAAAGATCAAACCAAAGGCTCTCTAATCCCCTTCCCGGAGAATCTGAGGATAAATTCCATCTGGCGCAGAGGACATACCTATTTAACTATTAACTATTCTTTTTGTACCTAAATCCCATCTAGTCTAGTAACCTGTATCTCAGTATTCTCCTCAACAATATTGTCTTTTTCCTGTGTGAATACTGATGAAAAATATTCATTTAGCACCTCTCTTTTTTTCCTTAGACTGCACAACTTCCCACTACTGTCCTTGACTAGCCCTAATCTTACTCTAGTCATTCTTTTGTTCCTGACACACTTGCAGAAAGCTTTATATCCTAACTACACTCCACAAAGTCTCTTTCTAGAGGTTCAATACCATCCTGATTCTCCCAGTCTACCTGCATGTTGAAGGTCCACATTTCAATTGTGTCCAGCAGAGATGTCCTGGAGCGGAGATGACTGAACTTCCACAACCACAATCATCTTTCTATATGTCAGGTATGACTCTAACCAGCGGAGAGTTTGCCCCCAATACCCATTGATTCCAGTTGAGAGTGTGGTGCTGGAAAAGCACAGCAGCTCAGGCAGCATCTGAGAAACAGGAGACTCGGCTGAAAGCAACGGAGACTAATGCATTTCCCTTTAGCAGTCTCTTAAGCGACCATCTCTCAGAGATGGATGACTGCCGTTCTGAAGGGACGATTGATGGCCTCCGTTGCCTAAGCCGATTCTCCTGCTCCTCGGATGCTGACTGATTTGCTGTACTTTTCCAGCACCACACGCTTGACTCTGATCTCCACCATCTACAGTCCTCATTTTCCCCTACCCATTGATTCCAGTTTTGTCCGGACTCCTTGATGCCACACTCGGTTGAATGCAGCCTTGATGTCAGTGCTGTCCATCTCCCTCTCCTCTGGAATCCAGTTCTTTTGTCCCAAGGCTATAATGAGGTCAGGAGCTGAGTGACCCTGGTCTAACCCAAACTGGGTGTCACTGAGCAGGTGTTGCTTGATAGCTCTGTTGATGACCCCTTCCATCACTTCACTGATGATGGAGAGCAGACTGATGGAGCGGTAATTGGCTACGTTGGATAGGTCCTGGTTTTTAAGTACAGGACATACCTGGGCAATTTCCCACATTGTTGTGTAGATGCCAGTGTTGTAACTGTACTGAAACAGCTTGGTTAGGGGAACAGCAAGTTCTGGAGCACAAGTCTTCAGTACTATTGCTATAGTACTATAGTCTTTGCAATATCCAGTGTCCCCAGCTGTTTCTTGATGTCATGTGGAGTGAATCAAATTGGCTGGAGACTGGTGTCTGTGATGCTGGGGATCACTGGCAGGGGCTGAGATGGATTATCCACTTGGCACTTCTGACTGAAGATTGTTGTGAATGCATTAGCCTTATTGTTTGCTCTGATGTGCTGTGCCCTTCCAGCATTGAGAACGGGGATATTTGTGGAGCTTCTTCCTCCACTAATTTGTTCAATCATCCACCACCATTCACGACTGGATGTGGCAGGACAGCTGTTTTGTTGTGGAATAGCTTAGCTCTGTCTAACACTTGCAGTTTATTCTGTTTGCCATGCAAGTATTCGTGTTTGGTAGCTTCACCAAGTTGACTCCTCATCTTCAGGTATGTCAGGCACTGCTCCTAGCATGTCCTCCTCCTGCACTCTCCATTGAACCTTGGCTTGGTGGTAATGGTTGAGTGGGGGATATGCCAGGCCATGAGGTTACAGATTGTGCTGGAGTACAGTCCTGCTGCTGGTGATGACCCACAGTGTCTCATGGATGCCCCGTCCTGAGTTGTTAGATCTGTTGAAGTCTGTCCCATTTAGCAGGGTGACAGTGCCACACAATACAATGGAGGGTATTCTCAATGTGAAGGTGGGGACTTTGTCTCCACAAGGACAGTGCGGTGGTCACTCTCACTAATACTGTCATGGTCAGATACACCTGCAGCTGACAGATTGGTGAGGATGAGGTCAATATGGTTTTCCCTCTTGTTGGTTCCCTCCCCACCTGCTGCAGACCCAGTCTAGCAGCGATGTCCTTTAGGACCCGACCAGCTCGATCAGTAATGCTGCTGCCAAGCCACTCTTGGTGGTTGGACATTGATATCCCCCACCCAGAGTACATTCTGTGTCCTTGCCACCCTCAGTGCTTCCTCTGAGTGTTGTTTAACTTGGAGGGGTAATGATTCATCAGCCGAGGGAGGGCGGTATGTAGTAATCAGCAGGGGATTTCCTTGCCCATATTTCACCTGAAGCCATGAGACTTTGGGGTCCGGAGTCAATGTTGAGGATTCCTAGGGCAACTCCCTCCCCACTGTATCCCACTGTGCTGCCCCCTCTGCTGGGCCTGTCCTGCTGGTGGGACTGGACCTATCCAGGGATGGTGATGGTGGGGTCTGGGACACTATCTATGAGGTATGATCCCATGAGTATGATTGTGTCAGGCTGTTGCTTGACAAGTCTGTGAGACAGCTCTCCCAGTTTTGGCAATGGTCCCCAGATGTTCATAAGTAAGACTTCGCAGGGTTTACAGAGCTGTTTCTGCTATTGTCTTTTCTGGTGCCTGGGTCAATGCCAGGTGATCCATTGTTTTCATTTCTTTGAGACTTTGTCATGACTGGTATAACTTGAGTGGTTTGCTTGGCCACCTCAGAGGGCAACTGAGAGTGAACCCCATTGTTATGCGTTTGGAGTCACCAGTAGAACAGACCATGTGAGGATGGCAGATTTACTTCCCTGATGGACATTAGTGAACCACATCAAGTCACAGAGATGTATAACACGGAATCAGACCTTTTGGTCCAATTCATACATGGCGACCAGATATCCTAAATTCATCTTGTCCCATTTGCCAGCACTTGGCTCATATCTCTTTGAGCCCTTCTTATTCATATACACATCCAGATGCCTTTTAAATGTTGTACCTGTACCAGCCTCCACCACTTCCTCTGGCAGCTCATTCCATACATGCACCACCCTTTTCGTGGAAGATTTGCCCTTTTAGGTCTCTTTTAAGTACTTCCTCTCTCACCCTAGACCTATGCTCTCTAGTTCTCCACTCCCCTACCCCAAGGGAAAAGACCTTGCCTATTGACCCTATCCATGCCCCTCATGATTATATAAACCTCGATAAAGTTATCCTCAGCCTCTGACGCTCCAGGGAAAACAGCCCCAGCCTGTTCAGCCTCTCCCTGTAGCTCAAATCCCCCAAGCCTGGAAACATCCTTGTGAGTCTTTTCTGAACCCTTTCAAGTTTCACAACATCCTTCTGATAGGAAGGAGACTAGAATTGCACACTGTTACAACAGAGCTGAAAACCCTTCCATTAATTAAAACAAACTCCCAGAAAAGCACCTCACCTCATAATCTGTTAAAGTATAAGTGACACAGAACTCCCAAATTCCACTATCTAAAGAAAAAAATGTCAAGTTGCTCCTTAAGTCAAATAGTGAACATGAAACAACAACTGTTCACAATTCTAAGCTCCAATTTCTCTGAACTGCTTATTATCTGCCTTCATCTCTATAACAGTAGACTGTTCCAATAAAAATATAGAACATAGGACTTTACAGCCCAGTTCAGGCCCTTTGGTCCTCAATGTTGCACCAAACTGTGGAACCAATCTGAAGTCCATCTAACTGACATGGTTCCATTTTCTTCCATATGTTTATCCAACAATCATTTAAATGTCTTAAAGTTGGCGAGTCTACTACTGTTGCAGGCAGGGCACATCCCTAAATTTAAAGCTATGTCCCCTCATGTTAGCCATCACCATCCAAGGAAAAAGGCTCTCACTGTCCACCCTTTCTAACTCTCAGATTAACTTATGTCTCAATTAAGTCACCTCTCAACCTTCTCTCTAACAAAAACAGCCTCAAGTCCCTCAGCCTTTCCTCATAAGACCTTTCCTCTATACCACGCAACATCCTGGTAAATCTCAAACAAAGGAAAGAAACAAAGAAAATTTACAGCCCAGGAACAGGCCCTTCGGCCCTCCAAGCCTGAGCCAATCCAAATGTACTGTCCAAAGCTGTCAGTTAATTCCCAAACATCTGTATCCCTCTACTCCCCAGCTACTCATGCATTTGTCCAGACGCATTTTAAATGACTAGGTAAAAACAAGAACTGCAGATGCTGAAAACCAGAGTCTAGATTACAGTGGTGCTGAAAAAGCACAGCAGGTAAGGCAGCATCCGAGGAGCAGGAAAATCGATGTTCCGGGCAATAGAAGGAATAGAGACAGGGAGCCTGCAGAGTGGAGAGATAAATGAGATGGAGGTGGGGGTGGGGAGAAAGTAGCACAGAGTACAATGGGTGAGTGGGGGTGAGGACGAAGGTGATAGGTCAGAGAGGAGGGTGGAGTGGATAGGTGGAAAGGAAGATAGGCAGGAGGACAGACCATGAGGGCGGTGCTGAGTTGGAAGGCTGGAGCTGGGGTGAGGTGGGGGAAGGGGAAATGAGGAAACTGGTGAAGTCCACATTGATGCCCTGGGGTTGAAGTGTTCCGAGGTGGAAGATGAGGCGTTCTTCCTCTAGGCGTCTGGTGGTGAGGGAGCAGTGGTGAAGGAGGCCTAGACCTCCATGTCCTCGGCAGAGTGGGAAGGGGAGTTGAAATGTTGGGCCACAGGGCAGTGTGGTTGATTGGTGCAGGTGTCCCAGAGCTGTTGCCTAAAGTGCTCTACTAGGAGGCGTCCAGTCTCCCCAATGTAGAGGAGACAGCATCGGGAGCAACGGATACAATAAATGATATTAGTGGATGTGCAGGTAAAACTTTGATGGATGTGGAAGGCTCCTTTGTTTATGCGAAGGTTGGTAGGGTGGAAGGTGAGCACCACGGGGGTTCAGTCCTTGTTACAGTTGGAGGATTGGGGTTTGAGGGCAGAGGGGCGGGATGTGGACGTTTTGCACTGGAGGGCATTTTTAACCACATGGGAAGGGAAATTACGGTCTCTAAAGAAGGAGGCCATCTGATGTGTTCTGTGGTGGAACTGGTCCTCCTGGGAGCAGATACAGCAGAGGCGGAGGAATTGGGATTATGGGATGGCATTTTTGCAGGAGGTAGGGTGGGAAGAGGTGTAATCCAGGTAGCTGTGGGAGTGGGTTTAGTCTTGCCTAAATGCATCACCTCACATTTGTCTGGATTGAAAACCATCTGCCACTTTTCCACCCGACTTTCCAGTCTTGCGATGTCCTCCTGTTTGCTTTGACAGTCTCTTAAGCTTTCTGCTACTCTACCAATCTTCATGCCATCTGCAAATTTGCTCATCATACCAACAGTGCCCTCTTCCAGATCATTTATGTATATTACAAACAACAGTGGCCCCAACACTGATCCCTGTGGATCACCACTGGTCACCTTTCTCCATTTCAAGAAACTCGCTTCAACTACTACTCTCTGTCTCCTGTTGCTCAACCAGTTCTTTATCCACCTCGCTAGAACACCCTGCATACCATGTGACTTCACTTTCTCCATTAGTCTACCGAGGGGAACCTTATCAAACACCTTACTAAAGTCCGTGTATATGACATCAACAGCCCTTCCTTCATCTATCAACTTGGTCACTTTCTCGAAGAACTTTATTAAGTTGGTAAGGCACGATCTCCCCCGCAAAAAAACATGTTGCTAATCACTGATAAGCCCATTCTTTTCTAAATATAAATAGATCCTATCCCTCAGTACCTTAGGCTCACTGGTCTGTAGTTACCCGGAGTATCCCTACTACACTCCTTGTACAGGGAGACAACATGAGCAACCTTCCAATCCTCCGGCACCTCACCTGTATTTAAGGATGCCACAAAGAAAACTGTCAGGGCCCCAGCTATTTCCTCTCTCAGCTCCCTCAGCAACCTGGGATAGATCCCATCCTAGGGATTTGCCCACCTCAATAACCTCTTGCCTGTCCAACACATCTTCCCTACTTATGTCAATGTGATCTAGATTAATCAAACTTCTATCTCTAATCTCAACATTCATCATGTTTCTCTCCTCAGTGAACACTGATGCAAAGTAATCGTTCAGAATCTCTCCTCTGAACCCTTTCCAATGTTCCATGCCCTTTCTAAAATGTGGTGACTAGAACTGTACGCAATACTCCAAGTACAGCCATACTAGAGTTTAGTACAGCTGCAGCATGATCTCATGGCTTTAAAGCTCTATCCCTCTACCAATAAAAGCTAACACACCATATGCCTTCTTAACAAACCTAACAATCCGGGTGGCAATTTTCAGGAATCTGTGTACATGGACACCGAGATCTCTCTGCTCATCTTTATTCTTGTTGCTCTTTCCAAAGTGAATCACCTCACACTTTTCTCCATTTGCCACTTCTCAACCGAGCTCTGCAGCTTATCTATGTCCCTCTGTAACCTAAAACGTCCTTCGGCATTATCCACAACTCCACCGACCTTAATGTCATCCGCAAATTTATTAACCTATGGTTCTACGCCCTCATCCGGGTCATTTATAAAAATGGCAAACAGCAGTGGACCTAAAACAGATCCTTGCGGTACACCACCAGTATCTAAACTCCAGAATGAGCATTTCCCATCAACCACCACCCTCTGTCTTCTTTCAGCTCGCCAATTACTGATCCAAACCACTAAATCATCCTCAATCCCATGCCCTTGTATTTTGTGCAATAGCCTACCGTGGGGAACCTTGCCAAATACCTTACTGAAATCCATATACACCACATCAACCGCTACACCCTCATCCGCTCGCCAATTACTGATCCAAACCACTAAATCATCCTCAATCCCATGCCCTTGTATTTTGTGCAATAGCCTACAGTGGGGGAACCTTATCAAATACCTTACTGAAATCCATATACACCACATCAACCGCTACACCCTCATCCAACTATTTGGTCACCTTCTCGAAGAACGCAATGAGGTTTGTGAGGCATGACCTACCCTTTACAAAACTGTGTTGACTATCCCTAATCAGCTTATTCTCTCTAAATGATTATGAATCCTATCTCTTATAACCTTTTCCAACACTTTGCCCACAACCAAAGTAAGGCTGACAGGTCTATAATTACCAAGGTTGTCTCTACTCTCCTTAAACTCTCCTTAAGAGTAACAAAAAGATGGGGTACTGGGCTAATGGTCGGATACTTGGTAGTGTGGATGAGCAGAGGGATCTTGGTGTCCATGTACACAGATCTCTGAAAGTTGCCACCCAGGTAAATAGTGCGGTGAGGAAGGCATATGGCGTACTGGCTTTTATTGGTAGAGGAATTGAGTTCCGGAGTCCTGAGGTCATGATGCAGTTGTATAAGACTCTGGTGCGGCCGCATCTGGAATATTGTGTGCAGTTTTGGTCGCCATACTATAGGAAGGATGTGGAGGCATTGGAACGGGTGCAGAGGAGGTTTACCAGGATGTTGCCTGGTATGGAAGGAAGATCGTATGAGGAAAGACTGAGACACTTGGGGCTGTTTTCATTAGAGAAAAGAAGGTTTAGGGGTGACTTGATTGAGGTGTACAAGATGATTAGGGGGTTAGATAGGGTCGACAGTATGAACCTTTTCCCGCGGATTGAGTCGGGTATTACGAGGGGGCATAGCTTTAAATTAAGGGGGGGTAGATATAGGACTGATGTTAGGGGTAGGTTCTTCACTCAGCGAGTCGTTAGTTCATGGAATGCCCTGCCAGTAGCAGTGGTGTACTCTCCCTCTTTATGGGCATTTAAGCGGGCATTGGATAGGTATATGGAGGATAGTGGGTTAGTGTAGGTTAGGTGGGCTTGGATCGGCGCAACATCGAGGGCCAAAGGGCCTATACTGCACTGTATTCTTCTATGTTCTATATGTTCTATGTTCTAAACAAGGGGATAACATTTGCTGTCCTCCAGTCTTCTGGCACTATTCCTGTAGACAATGACAACATAAAGATCAAAACCAGAGGTTCTGCAATTTCCTCCCTGGCTTTCCAGAGAGTCTGAGGGTAAATCCCATCTGGACCAGGGAACTTATCTATTTTCATACTTTCCAGAATTGTGAACACCTCCTCCAATTCTAACACCTAGCCCTACTGAAACATCTAAATTCCAGAACCTGCAACAGTCATTCCTGTCCCTGCTCACTCCATTTTTCTGAAATGGCCACGACATCAAAGTCCCAGGTACTAACCCATGCTGGAGGTTCACCCACCTTATTCCGGATGCTTCTGGTGTTGAAGTAGACACATTTCAAACCTCCTTCCTGCTTGTCGGTGAACTCTTGCAACCATATTTCTGACCTCACTGCTGTCAACCTCCTGGACACTGGAAGAACAATTTAGGTTCCCATCCCTCAGTTGAATGAGTTTAAACCCTTCTGAAGAGCATTAGCAAAATCGCTCAGTGCAAAATAGAATTCACTCTCTCTTAAAGGCACAGTACGTACCTTCAACTTCATAACACCTCCCCCTTTAAGAAAAAATGAGCCATCATAATGAAAAAATGTCTTCTTTTTTCTCTAATTCTTAACCCCATTATAATGAAATACATAGGACATTAATCTAAGTTCGTATTAATTTCTGTGCATTTATATATATATATATATATATATATATATATATATATATCTATATATCTATTCAATTTTATGTATACTATCATATTTTTACGACACCAACTCCTTTTCAATGGTATTTTCTCTAGTCGGTGTTGAGTTTCTTTGAACAGTAGCCAATTGGATGTTCAATTCCATCAAGGTCTTCCGTAGCAGTATAGTTCCAACTCCTACATCACTGACACTAATTGCAACCTTGTAGGGTTTCAAAACATTTGGTGTAGCTAAAACTGATGCAGTGCTTCACACGGTTTTTAAATTGACAAATGCCTCCTGGCATTGTTCTGTCCACCGAAATTTTGTGTTCTTCTTCAGCAAACTGTTAGTGGTGCCACTACATTGCAGTAGTTTGGAACAAACTTCTGGTAGAATCTGCTTAGTCCCAAAGTCGAAGCACCTCTTCCTTCGAGGTTGGTCATGAAAACTCTTCGATGGCCTTCCTTTTTGCATTCCTTGGGGTCAACCTTCTATGACCCATGGTATGTCCCCAGAACATCACTTCTGCCTTCGCAAATTCTGTTTTCTTTAAGTCTATTACCAGTTTTGCTTCACTTAATCATTCAAAGAGCTTAGCCAACTGTACTAGGTGATCTTTCCATGACTCATTAAAGATCACTACATCATCCAGATGAACTGTTAATCAGGCCACAACTCTGTTCGTGAGTCTTGAGAAGATGGGGGGTGCATTCTTCATTCCAAAAGGCATCACTTTGAATTGCTACTGAGCATTTGGGGTTATAAACGCAGAAACGTCTTTCGCTTTTTTTGATGAAGGTACCTACCAATAACCATAGAGTAAGTCCAACTTAGTGATGTAACTGGTTTGTCCACCTTTCTCCATACACCCCTCCAATCTTGATATTGGATATGAGTCCAATTTTGTTATGGCGTTGACCTTCCGATAGTTCACACAAAATTGTTGAGTCCCATCAGGTTTGGGAACTAACGCGATTGGCAAATGCCACTTGCTGTGACTCGGTTCGATGATATCTTCATTGTGCATCGCATCCACTTCCTTCTGGACCTGTGTGACTTTGAAAGGATTAAGTCTGTAGGGGTGTTGTTTTATCAGAACAGCCTTCCCTATTTCCATCTCATGCACAATAGTATTAGTCCTCCCCATCTTATTCCTGCATATGTCCTTATAGAGCTACAACAAAACTTTCAACTGCGTTCTTTGCTCAGGAGACATATGGTTCGCTAACAGATCCCACTGCTCAAGGACTACCTCATTGTTTAATATATTTTGAGGCACATCAGACTCCACAACATCTGGAAGCAAAAGTGAGGACTGCAGATGCTGGAAATCAGACTCGAGATTTGAGTGGTGCTGGAAAAGCTCAGCAGGACAGGCAGCATCCGAGGCACAGGAAAATCGATGTTTCGGGCAAAAGCCTTGATGAAGGGTGCTCCTGGATGCTGCCTGACCTGCTGAGCTTTTCCAGCACCACTCTAATCTAGACTCCACAACATCTGGATTTGATTCCTCACTCTGTGGGGCAGTAACTAACACCTGTTTCTCCAGATCCCTGTCTCTATTATACAGAAGGTTTCAACATAATCACGTGACATACCCAAGACAGTTTTTTCCAATCCGGCATCTTTACCAGATAGTTTACCTGACTCAACCTTTTCCTCAATTTGTTAGGGACCACTAAACCTGGCTTTGGAGGGCTGTCCTACCACTGATAGCAATAGTAATACATCATCCCCAAGGGGAAACGTCTGAATTTTAGTGTTTTTATCTGCCACCTGCTTCATTCTATGCTGCACCCTCTTCAGGTGCTGTTTAGCTAACTCACCCACCCAATTTAATCTCTCCCTCACCTCAGATACATAATCCAAGTGTGAGATCTCCGACTTCGGTCCTGTCAATTTCTATTTAATTAATTCTAAAGGCTTCTCATTTCACGTTCGAATATTAACTCAAAGCGAGTGCATTGAGTAGATTAATTTGGAGCATCTCCAATGGCAAGCAATATGAATGAGATACCTTTACCCAATCATTTGGGTAATCCTGACAGTATGCTCTTAACATGGTCTTCAAGGTCTGATGCCACCTTTCCAAATCTCCCTGGGATTCAGGATGACAGGCACTGGATTTAAAGTGCTGTATGTCTAACCCATCCATAACCTGCTTAAACAGCCGAGCAGTAAATATAGACCCTTGGTCTGATTGAATCTCTCTGGGTAGTCCATACTATGTGAAAAAAGCTACTAACCCCTCGACCACTCTTTTTTCGTGAATACTCCATCATAGAATTGCCTCTGGAAATCTGGTAGACACATCCATTCTGGTTAACAAGTATTGGTCCCAGTTTTAGTTATTAGGAGGGGACCTACACAACCAATCATAACCCAGGTGAAACGTTCTTCAAATGTGGGAATTGGCAACAAAGGGGCTGGTTTTATTACAGCCTGAGGCTTACCTACCATCTGGCATGTATGACACGTACAGCAAAAGTTAACCACATCCTTATGCATTCCAGGCCAGTAGAAATGTTTTTGTACCTTAGTCTGAGTCTTTCATAGCACAAAGTGACCTCCTACAGGTAGTTCATGTGTTACCTGTAACACCTCCAGTCTGTATGCTAGCAGCAACACAATCTGCTGCACTTCAGCCCATTTCTCCTCCGCACTAACCTGCCATGGCATCCATTTTCATCTTAGGATATCTTTAAGATAATAACCCTCAGGAATACATTGTGACTCCTTTGCTAAGTATGCATCAATATATATATCTTTTATTGTCTGTTGTAAATCCATTAGCCTTTCAGGACTAAACATTTCTGTCTGACTCTCTGCCTGTTCAGGTTTTTCCTGCACCATTACATCAAACTGAGTGTCCGCTAGCTGAACCTCAACTCCTTCATTGTTCTCTTTAGTTTTTGTTTCATGCAGTGACTCAGACAATGGGATCTTGTTATTATGCTGTCTGAAAAAATTACAGGATATTTTCTTTTAACTCCTCAGTTCCCTTGTCTTCCTTTGGCTTTTCCACAACAAGGGATGTCATTCCCACTTTGGATCCTGCTATATTGTTCCCAGAACAAACTGAATTCCTGTAACTGATACTCTGTTAATCACTCTCACTATAACTTCCCTAGACTTGAGTTGGCACTCCAACCTGATCTTATATAGGTGAACGCTACATTTCTGTCCATCTATCCCACAAATTACTACTGTCTCAGGTAACAGATCAGAAGGAGTGCAAATAAGTTCATCTTTTACTATTAGAGACTGATTAGATCCTGCATCTCTCAAAATTATAGCTTCTCTTCCTTCGACCCCTGTCCTCCTGAGTAAACTTTCCCCACAGAGGTGAAGTCTTTGTAGAGATCAGGTACTAATTCCATTCTCAACCCCTGCCTAGGCTGTGTACTCTCCTGAAGCTCCTAAACTTCTTTTTGGGGTTTCCTTTACTACTTTCACTAATGCCACCGGATTAGTCTCTTTTACCACATCTTTTCCCATCTTTTCTTTAATGACCAGCATTGTTACTTTACATGTCCCAGTTTACCACAGTGGAAACACCTGAGGCCTTTTACCTCCTGTCCACCCTCTGGGGCTTCTTTATTAACCTGTGGTAAACTATTCCCAGTGTGCTCTACTCTTTGTTTCGTACAGTAGGATCTCCCCTTCTCCCAATTTCCATCCCTCACACGGTGAAAATCTTGCCGGAAGCTAAATTTTGCCTTATGCACCAGTGCATACTCATCTGGATGTTGCCTGGTATCGTGGGAAGGTCTTATGAGGAAAGGCTGAGGCACTTGAGGCTATTCTCGTTAGAGAGAAGAAGGTTGAGAGGTGTCTTAATTTAGACATACAAGATAATCAGAAGGTTAGATAGGGTGGACAGGGAGAGCCTTTTTCCTCTGATGGTGATGGCTAGCATGAGGGGACATAGCTTTAAACTGAGGGGTGGTAGATATTGGACAGAAGACAGGGGTAGTTTCTTTACTCATAGAGTCGTAAGGGCATGGAATGCCCTGCCTGCAACAGTAGTAGACTTGCCAGCTTTAAGGACATTTAAATGGTTATTGGGTAAACCTATGGGCGATAATGGAATAGTGTAAATTAGATGGACTTCAGATTAGTTTCACAGGTCGATGCCACATCAAGGGTCAAAGAGCCTATACTGTGCTCTAATGTTCTATGTTCTGTCTGCCACTCTTCTCACTTCTTGAACTTTCTGTTCATCCACATGAATTCTTATCATCTCTGGAAGTAAATTTTTAAACTCTTCCAGCAGAATAATCTCTCGTGGAGCCTCATAGGTCTTATCTATTTTATGTTCAATTCTTTCAAACTCAATATACTTGTTTATACTTGTCTATAGGTTGAATTTTGAAGACTTTTTTTAAAGTTGAAATTAGGTGGTTGACTAATACACGGGCACAAGTTTTGAGGGGCTGAAATTCACACTGCAGTTTGAAATGCTATATCATTAGCAAAAGTTGATTTGATCACACAATTATTCCCGAGTAAAAAAAGAGAAACACAACAAATTGCAGTAAAGGTAATTACCGGATAAAAGCAAGAGACCAGTACGAAAATTTCACCTTTACTTTTGTCCTCGGTTAGACCCAATTCTAACCTGCTAATTGTAAACATATGGCCTTTTTATGATTTTCTAAACATTTTTGGCAAATTTGGGAATCATCTTTCAATCCCAGAGCCTCTTTAGCAATGTTAAGAGCCATTTCTCTTACACTTAATTTAACCAACCACAAGTAACCAAAATTAAACAAATTGTCTCACCTAAGTTTTACTTAAAGATCGAGGACACTAATTGTCAAGTGTTTAAATCTGCTGGGCTCTTTCGTACCCCAAATCTGTCCAAATCAGACTGGATCTGTCTAAATCTGTCAAATCACGGAGCCAAGCTCCCAAACTGTTACGACCCATCGGTGAACCCTTCTGCTAATTAAACTAAACACCCAGAAAGCTCGCTGAGTGACAGATAACTTCTAAATTCCACTATTTAAAGGACAAATATCAAGTTATTCCTTCAGTCTAAAAGTGAACATTAAACATATGTATTCACAACTCTAAGCATCCCCTCCCACCACTTCTCTTAACTGCTCATGATCAGTCTCCAATGCTATAGCAATATACTGTTCCAATAAAACACTAACTAAAATTACATCAAGTTAATTCCAAAACCACACCGCTGCTGTCATTTTCGATGTCAGTCTTCGTCCAGCTGAAGATCTCCCTGGGTTGTCTTTGTTTTTGTTGTGAATATGTTTCATATGAAAAGGTACATTTGATAGAGAGTGTTTTGGAATGTCAGTCTTTCTCGATGTCAGTTACTCTCTCAATGGCAGTTATTCTCTGACTTTCAAAATGCTTGTTTTTATATACCCCAAACATCGGATCGTCTCATTGGCAAAAACAATAAATTCAAACTCTATTTGGTTTTAGCATTCATAATTTAAACTGTTTGTTGAATCTGAATTATTGTCAAAACAGAAACCAACTCAGGTATCTATTTCACAGCCAAATGTTACATATTTTCAATTTTCCAGTACACTCTGGGGCTGATAGTCATATGACAGGTTCTTGTCAGCTGTCAGTGCAAAACAGCATTCAGGTACATTATATGCCTTCAACTTCATAACAACACAATATTGCAAAAATGGCCAACCAATATCTTGTACAGTCGCAACATGACCTCCCAACTCCTGTACTCAATACTCTGACCAATAAAGGAAAGCATACCAAACACCTCCTTCACTATCCTATCTACCTGCGACTACTTTAAAGGAACAATGCACCTGCACTCCAAGGTCTCTTTGTTCAGCAACACTCCCTAGGACCTTACCATTAAGTGTATAAGTCCTGCTAAGATTTGCTTTCCCAAAATGCAGCACCTCACATTTATCTAAATTAAACTCCACCTGCCACACCTAAGCCCATCGGCTCATCTGATCAAGTCCTTGTTGTCTTCATTCAGGGAGAGAGGGAGAGCAAGTGCAGTCAAAAAGACTTCAGAGAGAGGGAGAGGGGGAGAGAGAGAGTGCATACATAGAGAGGGAAATAGAGTACATTTTACAGAAGGAGGTTGGGAGAGTACAGTCAGAGTGAGGGAGAGAGAGATAGGCAGAGAGAAAGTAGGGGTGCAGTTGGAGAGAGGGAGGGAGAAAGAGTGCATGCAGAGAGAGGGAGGTTGGCAGAATGCAGTCAGACAGAGAGAGAGTGCAGTTAGAGAGAATTAGAATCCCTACAATGTGGAAAAGGCCATTTGGCCAAACAAGTCCACACCAACCCTGCAAAGAGTATATCACACAGACCCAGTCCTCTCCACATTTCTCTGAACTGATGCACTTAACCTACACATTCCTGAACACTATGGGTAATTTCGCTCTGCCAGTTCACCCAACCTGCGCATCATTGGACTGTGGGAGGAAACTGGAACACCTGAAGGGTCCCTGGTGCTGTGAGGCAGCAGTGCTAACCACTGAGCCAATGTGTTACTGCTCACGGTGGAGGGGGATGAGAGAGACAGAGAGGTCAAAGAGAGGGACAGCGAGAGGGAGAGAGAGAGCAGTCAGAGAGAAGGAGGGAGGGAGGGACTGCACTCCCCCTCACCCTCACTCCCTCCCTGATTGCACCCTCCCCACCTCTTAACACCCCTTTCCCCCCTCCTCCATACATCTTCCCCCTCTCCCCCCCTTTCCTCCCCTCCCCCTCTCCATCTCCTGTCTCCCCTCCCCGCCCCCTCACAAACCTCACCCTCCCCTCTGACAAACC
>NC_057710.1:292085-294489 GCF_004010195.1 Chiloscyllium plagiosum
CCCCCTCACCCCTACCATCACCCCCACTGTCACCCCCTGCCCCCACTCCCACCCTACCCCTCCCATCAGGTGGAACTTCCTCTGAGAGTAATGGAATCATAGAGGTCAACTGCCTGGAAATAGGCCCTTTGGCCCAACATGCCCATGCCACCCATTTTTCACAATTTAAATTAGTTCCACGTGCCTGAATTTGGTCTATATCCTTCAATACCTATCTTATCCATGTACCTGTTGAAACCTGTTCTTAAATAATGAAACTATACTCGCTTCCACCACTAACTCTGATGGTCTGTTTCAGACACTAACCACCCTCTGTGTGAAATAATTGCCCCTCTGATCCCTTTTGTATCTCTCCCCTCTCTCCTTAAAACTGTGATCTCGAGTTTTAGACTCCCCTATCACTGAGGAAAATCTGTTGCTATCTACCTTACCTATGCCTCTCATGATTTTATAGACCTCAATAAGGTCATCCCTCAGTCTCCTACGCTCCAGAGGTAAAAAAGCCCAAGCCTATCCAACCTCTCCTTAGAACACAAACCTTCCAATCCATGTAGCATCCTGGTAAATCATTTTCCCACTCTTTCTAGTTTAATAATTTCCTTTCTATAGGAAGGCTATGAGAATTGCACATGGGACTCCAAACGTGGCCTCACCAATGGGGCTCAGTGGTTAGCACTGCTGCCTCACAGCACCAGGGTCCCGGGTTCAATTCCAGCCTCGGGTGACTGTCTGTGTGGATTTTGCACATTCTCCCTGTGTCTGCGTGGGTTTTCTCCGAGTGCTCCGGTTTCCTCTCACAATCCAAAGATGCGCAGATCAGGTGAATTGGCCATGCTAAATTGCCCATAGTGTCAGGGTTAAATGTGGGGTAGGAGAATGGGTCTGGGTGGGTTGCTCTTCGGAGGGTTGGCATGGACTTGTTGGGCCGAAGGGCCTATTTCCATACTGTGGGGAATCGAATCTAATCTAAAATGTCTTGTACAGCTGCAACAAGACTTCCCATCTTCTACATTCAATGCTCTGACCGATGAAAGCAAGCATGCTGAAAGCTTTAATTACCACGCTGTCTACCTGTGACTCTATTTTCAAGCAGCTATGAACCTGTACCCCTAGATCTATAACACTGTTGTATAACACTCCTCAGGGTCCTACCATTGACTGTGTAAGTCCTGCTCAAGTTTGTCTTACCAAAATGAAACAGCTTGCATTTATCTAAATTAAACTCTATCTGCCATTCCCCAGCCCACTGGCCCAGTTATCATCGAGCTATAGAATTCTACATCATGGAGACAGATCCTTTGACCCAAACTGCTCCATGCCGACCAAAATATCCACCCATGCTAACCCCATTTCCCTGCACTTGGCCCATATCCTTCTAACCCTTTCCTATCCATGTATTTGTCCAAATGCCTTTTAAATGTTGTTAATGTACCCGCCTCAACCACTTCCACTGGCAGCTCATTTTATGTGTGTACCACCCTCTGTGTAAAAAAGTTGCCCCTCAGGTTCCCTTTTATTCTTTCCCCTCTAACCGTAACCTGATGCCCTCTAGTCCTCGATTCCCGAACCCTGGGAAAAAGACTGAGTGTATTCACCTTATCTATGCCTCTCATGATCTTATACACTTCTGTAAGATCCCTCCCTCAGTCTCCTACATTCTAAAGAAACAAGTCCTAGCTTGTTCAACTTCTCCCTATAACTCAGACCATTGAATCCTTCCTTATAGCAAGGTGACCAAAACTGACCACAATACTCCAAGTGCAACCTCACCAATGTCCTGTAAAACTGCAACATAACTTCCCAACTTCTACACTCAGTGCCCTGACTGATGAAGGCCAGTGTGCCAAAAGCCGCCTTCACTGCCCTGTCTACCTGGGACTCCACTTTCAAAGAACAATGCACTTGAACTCCAAGGTTCCTCTGTTGATAAAGATCTCACTGCATCCCCAAATAACCTTCTTCATTATCCACTACACCACTAATCTTGGTGTCATCCACAAACTTACTAACCATACCTCCTATATTCACATCCAAATCATTTGTACAAATCACAAAAAACAGTGGACCCGGCTTTGATCCCTGTAATACACCACTGGTCAGAGGCCTCCAATCTGAATACAACCCTCCACCCCACCACCCTCTGCATTCTATCATCAGCCAGTTCGGTATCCAATTGGCTAGCTCTCCCTGGATTCAATGAGATTTATTCTTACTCAACAACTGACCATGCAGTATCTTATATAAGGCCTTGCTAAACTTATGTAGACAGTGCAGGAGAGAGACAGAGAGAGAGAGAGAGAGAACCTGCACAGTTACTGCCTTTGCTGTTTGAATTCATGTGTCGCTTGACATCGGAGTGCATCTGGGAAATTTAACAAACAGTGAATTTCATAACTAATCTTGG
>NC_057710.1:294989-299404 GCF_004010195.1 Chiloscyllium plagiosum
ACCCATAGTCTGTAATCAGTGAGAATGGGCGACAACACTCTTTAACACCAGTGCCCTGTCAGGTCACATACTCAGCCTTTTACTAAACTCCCTGTACTCTCATGATTGTGTAGCCAAATTTCATCCCAACTCCATTGACATGTTCACTGACAACACCCCCACCACTGTAGGCTGGACATCAAACAACGATGAGTCAGAATACAGGGAAGAGATAGAATGCTTGGTGCCATGGTGCAAATATAACAATCTCTTCCTCAATTTCAGCAAAATAAAAGAGTTGGTCATTTCTTTCAGGAAATAAAGTAGGTAACATGCCCCTGTCTCCATCAACAGAACTGAGGTGGACAGGGTCCAGTGTGTCAAGTTCCTCAGAGTGACGATAATCAACAATTTGTCCTGGACCACCGATTTTGATGAGATGATCAAGAAAACTCAACAACACCTCTATTTCCGAGGAGGCTAAGGAAATGTGGCATGTCCATAAAGACAGTTTCCAGCTTTTATAGATGCACCATTGAAAGCATTCTGTCCAAACGGTATGACAACTTCTCTGCCCAGGATGGTAAGAAACTTCAGAGAGTTGTGAACTCAGCCCAGACCATCACAGAAGCCAACCTCCCATCCATGTACTCCATCTACACTTCCCACTGCCTCGGGAAGGCAGCCAACATCATCAAAGACCCTTCCCACCACCGGGTATTATCTCTTCCAACCTCTTCCATCAGGCAAAAGATATAAAAGCTCAAACACATGGACTAACAGATTCAAGAACAGCTTCTTCTCTACTGTTATTAGACTGGACCTCTCAAATTTCAAATTTGTTCTTGCTCTCTGTGCACCTTCTCTGTTGCTGTAACATTGTATTCCTCACTGTGTTCGAACACGCCAATGCACTTTGTATAGTACGATCAGCCTGTACTGCACAAAAAAAACAAAGCTTTTCACTACCCAGGTATGTGTCAATAATAAGGAGAAGCTGCAGATAAGTGAGGGCTGCAGATGCTGGAGGTCAGAGCTGAAAATGTGTTGCTGGAAAAGCGCAGCAGGTCAGGCAGCATCCAGGGAACAGGAGAATCGACGTTTCGGGCATAAGCCTGAAGAAGGGCTTATGCCCGAAACGTCGATTCTCCTGTTCCCTGGATGCTGCCTGACCTGCTGCGCTGTTCCAGCAACACATTTTCAGCTGTGTCAATAATAAGTCAAATTAAGTCAAATCAGAGATTTTTTTTAGAAGTCCGTTTGGCACCATTAGGGATCTAGATTTGGTGATGTATAGCCAGGCAGAGTTCATTAGGGAGCTTAAGGTGAAGGAACTCCTCTGGGGCAGTGACCACAATATGATCAAATTCACCCTGCAGTTTGAGAGAGAGAAGCTAGAATCAGATGAAAAGATATTACAATTGAGTAAAGGTCATTACAAAGACGTGAGGGAGGAGCTGGCCAGAGATAGATGACAGAACACAGTACAGTACAGCCCCTTCGGTGCACAATGTTGGGCCGAGCATTTATCTTCATCTTAGACCAAACTAACCCTTCAATTTACTGCCATCCATGTGCTAGTCCAGCAGTCACTTAAATGCCCCTAATGTCTCTGACCCTACTCCCACCACTGACTGTGGCATTCCACGCACCCACCACTCTCTGTGTAAAGAACTTACCTCAGATATCTCCCCTAACCTTCCTGCAATCACCTTAAAATTATGAGCCCTCGTGACTGCCATTCTTCTCCTGGGGAAAAGTCTCTGGCTGTCTACACTATCTTTGCCTCTCATTACCTTGTATGCCTCTATCAAGTCACCTCTCTTTCTTCTTCTCTCCGTTGTGAAAAGCCCTAGCTCACTCAACCTCTCTTCATAAGACATGCCCCCAATCCAGGCAGCATCTTGGTAAATCTCCTCTACACCCTCTCTTAAGCATCTACATCCTTCCTATAATGAGGTGACCAGAACTGGACACAATATTCCAAGTGTGGTCTAACCAGGGTTTTATAGAGCTGCAGCATAACCTCGTGGCTCTGAAACTCAATACTCCTGTTCATGAAAGCCAACACACCATCCGCCTTCTTAACCCTATCGACTTTGGTTGCAACTTTGAGGGATCTATGCAAATGGACCCCAAGATCCCGCTGTTCCTCCACACTACCAAGAATCCTGCCTTTAACCCTGTTCCCAGCATTCAAATTTGATCTTCCAAAAGGATTCAGTTAACAATTATCCAGATTGAACTTCATCTGCCACTTCTCAGCCTAGCTCTGCATCCTGTCAATGTCTTGTTGTAACCTACAACACCACCGACCTTTGTGTCATCGGCAAACTTACTAACCCAACCTTCCACTTCTTCACCTAAGTCATTTATTAAAAACGATAAAGAGTAAAGACCCAAGAACCGATCCCTGCAGGACACCACTGATGATTGGAAGGGAACCCTAGCAAGGAAGACAGTGCAAATGCAGGAATTTGGACAGGTACATGAGTCGGAAAAGTTTACAGGGATATGGGTCAAACTCAGGCAAATGGGACTACTTCAGTTTGGAAAATGTGGTTGTCAAATTCACTCAGAGGTGAAGGATATGCTCACACTCAGAGGTGAAGGATATGAGTTGAATTGAAGGGACTATTTCTGTGCTGTTTCTGCTTGAGGACTCTGTCCAATTTGAAATGCTCTGCAGAAGCTGTACAAGGCTCTGGTCAGATGGTGTTTGGAATATTTTCAGCAGTTTGGGCTGTAAATTAGGAAGGATATGTTGGAGTTGGAGAGGTCTAGAGGCAGTTTACAAGAAAGATCCCGGGCAAGAAAGGCTTGTCAGATGAGCAGGGGTTGTGGAATCTGAGTTTGTACTTCATGGAATTTAGAGGAATGAGTCAGGGATCTGATAGACATTTACAAAATGCTGATGGCCTGGATAGATTGGAAGTAGAGAAAATGTTTTCCACTAGAACAGGAGACTAGGAACCGAGGACATAGCTTCAGTAATGGATGACCCTTTTGAACTGAAATATGGAGGACTTTTATTCAGCTGGAAGGTGAAGAGTCAGCAGAGGAGCTTGGTGGTCAAGTCATTGAGTGAATTTAAGTCAGGGTAAGACAGGTTCTAGATGATTAAGGAGATCAAGGGTTACAGGGAGAAGATGGAGGATTGGGATTGAGAAACATACCACTCATGATCAAATATCAGAGCAAACTCAACGGGCAAAATGGGCAAACTCTACTCTTTTACCACAATGCCCCATGGGCTCCATGCTTTGTCTGTGCTCACACTCTGAGGTGAAGTGTGTGCTCACACTCAGAGGTGAAGGCTGTGCTCACATTCAGAGGTGAAGGATGTGCTCACACTCAAAGGTGAGGGTTGTGTTCAACTCAGAGGTGAAGGATGTGCTCACACTCAGAGGTGAAGTGAGTGCTCACACTCAGAGGTGAAGGATATGCTTACACTCACAGGTGAAGGATAAGCTCACACTCAGAGGTGAAGTGTGTGCTCACACTCAGAGGCGAAGGATGTGCTCACACTCAGAGGTGAAGGATATGCTCACACTCAGAGGTGAAGGGTGTGCTTACACTCAGAGGTGAAGGATGTACTCACATTCAGGTGAAGTGTGTGCTCACACCCAGAGGTGAAGGATGTGTTCACACTCAGAGGTGAAGGATGTACTCACACACAGATGTTAAAGATGTGCTCACACTCATAGGTGAAGGATGTGCTCACACTCAGAGGTGAAGGATATGCTCACACTCATAGGTGAAGGATGTGCTCACACTCAGAGGTGAAGGATATGCTCACACTCAGGTGAAGTGTGTGCTCACACCCAGAGGTGAAGGATGTGCTCACACTCAGAGGTGAAGGATGTACTCACACACAGATGTTAAAGATGTGCTCACACTCATAGGTGAAGGATGTGCTCACACTCAGAGGTGAGGGATGTGTTCACACTCAGAGCGGAAGGATATGCTCACACTCAGAGGTGAAGAATATGCTCACATTCAGAGGTGAAGGGTGTGCTCACACTCAGAGGTGAAGTGTGTGCTCACACTCAGAGGCGAAGGATGTGCTCACACTCAGAGGTGAGGGATGTGTTCACACTCAGAGCGGAAGGATATGCTCACACTCAGAGGTGAAGAATATGCTCACATTCAGAGGTGAAGGGTGTGCTCACACTCAGAGGTGAAGTGTGTGCTCACACTCAGAGGCGAAGGATGTGCTCACACTCAGAGGTGAGGGATGTGTTCACACTCAGAGCGGAAGGATATGCTCACACTCAGAGGTGAAGAATATGCTCACATTCAGAGGTGAAGGGTGTGCTCACACTCTGACGTGAAGGATGTGCTCACACTCAGACGTGAAGGATGTGCTCACACTCAGAGGTGAGGGATGTGTTCACACTCAGAGCGGAAGGATATGCTCACACTCAGAGGTGAAG
>NC_057710.1:301105-317934 GCF_004010195.1 Chiloscyllium plagiosum
TGCTCACTCTCAGAGGGGAAAGATGTGCTCACACTCAGAGAAGAAGGAATTGCTCACACTCAGAGGTGAAGTGTGTGCTCACACACAGATGTTAAAGATGTGCTCACACTCAGAGGGCTCACACTCAGAGGTGAAGAGTGTGATCACACCGATGCGAAGGATGTGATCACACTCAGAGGGGAAGTGTGTGATCATACTCAGAGAGGAAGGATGTGCTCACACACAGATGTGAAGGATATGCTCACACTCAGAGGTGAAGGATATGCTCACACTCAGAGCTGAATGATTTGCTCACAGACAGAGGTGAGGGATGTGCTCACTCTCAGAGGTGAGTGATGTGCTCACTCTTGGGGGGGAAGGATGTACTCACATTCAGAGGGGAAGGACATGCTCACACTCAGAGATGAAGTGTGTGCTCACACTCAGAAGTGAAGGCTGTGCTCACACTCAGAGGTGAAGGATGTCCTCACACTCAGAGGTGAAGGCTGTGCTCATACTCAGAGGTGAAGGTCACACTCACACTCAGAGCTGAAGGATGTGCTCACTCTCAGAGGTGAAGGATGTGCTCACATTCAGAGGTGAAGCGTGTGCTCACACTCAGAGATGAAGGGTGTGCTCACACTCAGAGGTGAATGATGTCCTCACACTCAGAGGTGAAGGCTGTGCTCACACTCAGAAGTGAACAATGTGCTCACATTCAGAGATGAAGCGTGAACTCACACTCAGAGGTGAAGGATGTGCTCACACTCAGAGGTGAGGTGTGTGCTCACACTCAGAGGTAAGAGATGTGCTCACACTCAGAGGCGAAGCATGCGCTAACACTCAGAGGGGAAGTGTTGGTGTTGTATGAATGAAGAGGTAATAAAAGAATGCTCCTTTGATTAACCAAGACCCATAGTTTATTGGTCACTCCACCTTCCTGACCATCTATAAACATTCGAATTACAGACAGTCTACAATGATGCCTCTGCAAGATCCTGAAAGCCCAGTGGGAGGATGGGTATTGCAATATCAGTGTTTTCTCTCTCAGGCCAACCTCGCCAGCATTAAGACCCTGGTTCCAGTCACTTAGACCCCTTTGTCCATATACCTCAGCAACAGTTGACCAAAATAAGCTCTGTATTCCGAGCTTCATCACAGCCGGGGAGCAGAGAAATGCATCTCGGACATTTTCAAAGCTTCATGACAATCATTTACCAAAGATCCCCCAAAACTCGAGCAGAAGTGTCTGTAAAGGTGGCCACCACATTGAGCAGCTGTGCTGAACCCTGCTGGAAATGAGGCCAAACAGCAGAAGGAAGATGTGAGAACCCAAAGCTGCTGCCCAGCTGAGAGTTCCAGGGCCAGCAGGCTGTGTGTATCCAGCACAGAACCCACAGCAGTGGAGTAACAGAAAGGAGAATGGATACTCACCGAGTTCACTCCTGCAGATCTCGATGTTGTACAGACGCTCCTAATGGTTGAGGATCCATCTATGTCATTTTGAAAAGTGCGGCCTCTGGAAAATGAAAATCAGCATTAGTTGAGCAAACATGCGAGCAGGAGTAAGTCATTTGCCCCTGAGCCTGCTCCACATTCAATAATATCATGGCTGATCATTTCATGGAGAAAGTGAGGTCTGCAGATGCTGGAGATCAAAGTTGAAACTTTATTGCTGGAACAGCACAGCAGGTCAGGCAGCATCCAGGGAACAGGAGATTCGACGTTTCGGGCACAGGCCCTTCTTCAGGAATTTCATGGACTCAGCTCCACTTACCCGCGCTCTCACCGTATTCCTTAAATGCTTTATTTTTCAAAAAAAAATCTACCCTACTTTTAAAAGTGTTTTGGTTAGAGTATTGAGTACAGGGATTGGGAGGTCATGTTGCAGCTGTACAGGACATTGGTTAGGCCACTGTTGGAATATTGCGTGCAATTCTGGTCTCCCTCCTATCGGAAAGATGTGGAACTTGAAAGGGTTCAGAAAAGATTTACAAGGATGTTGCCAGGGTTGGAGGATCTGAGCTATTGAAAGAGGCTGAACAGGCTGGAGCTGTTTTCCCTGGAGCGTCGGAGGCTGAGGGATGACCTTATAGAGGTTTACAAAATTATGAGGGGCATGGATAGGGTAAATAGACAAAGTCTTTTCCCTGGGGTCGGGGAGTCCAGAACTGGACGGCATAGGTTTACGAAGGGTCTGTTTCCATGCTGTACATCTCTATGACTCTAAGTAGCATCAACTACTTCCCTGGGGGAGGAATTCCATGGATTAACAATCCTCTGGATGAAGAAGTTCCTTCTCAGATCAGTCCTAAATCTGCTCCCTCTAATCTTGAGGCTATGCCCTCTTGTTCTAGTCTCACCTGCCAATGGAAACATCTTCATACTTCTACGATTCCCTTCATAATTTATATGCTTCTATAAAATTCCCCCTAATTCTTCTAAATACCAATGAGCATATTCCGAGTCTACTCAGTTTCTCCTCATGAGCCAACCTCCTCAACGACAGAATGAACCGAGTGAACCTCCTCTGCAGCCCCTCCACAGCCAGTATATCCTCTCTCAAGTAAGGAGACCAAACCTGCAGCACCCTATACAGCTGTAACATAACCTCCCTGCTTTTAAACTCAATCCCTTCAGCAATGAAGAACAAAATCCCTTTTGCCTTCTTAATTACCTGTCAGACCTGCAAACCAACCTTCTGTGATTCATGTACAAGGACACCCAGGTCCCTCTACATAGCAGCTTGCTGCAGTTTTTTACCATTCAAGTAACTGTCCTTTTCACTGCTATTCCTTCCAAAATGGATGACTTCACATTCAGCATAGAACAAAGAACATTGCAGAGCAGTACAGGCTTTTTGGCCCTCAATGTTGTGCCGACCTGTGAAACCAATCTGAAACCCATCTAACCTACACTATCCCATTTTCATCCATAAGTTCAACCAATGACCATTTAAATGTCCTTAAAGTTGGCGAGTCTACTACTGTTGCAGGCAGGGCATTCCATGGCCTTACTACTCTCTGAGTAAAGAAACTGCCTCTGACATCTGTCCTATATCTATCACCCCTCGTGCTAGCCATCACCATCTAAGGAAAAAGGCTGTCCCTGTCCACCCTATCTAACCCTCTGATTATCTTGTATGCCTCTATAAAGTCACCTCTCAACCTTCTTCTCTCTAACATAAACAGCCCCAAGTCCCTCAGCCATTCTTCACAAGACCTTCCCTCCGTACCAGGCAACATTCCAGTAAATCATCTTTGAACCCTTTCTAAAACTTCCACATACTTCCGATAATGCGGTGACCAGAACTGTACACAATACTCCAAGCGCGACCACATCAGAGTTTTGCACAGCTGCAGCATGACCTCGTGGCTCCAAAGTTCAATCCCTCTACCAATAAAAGCCCATACACCATGTGCCTTCTTAACAGCCCTAACAACCTGGGTGGCAACTGTCACAAAGTGAATCCCTTTTTTTTGTAAAAGCTGTTCCTTGGCTGAAGGAGACCGTGTCCTTGATTTTTTTTCAGTAAGTCAATAAATCAGGCCGGGCTCCGATCAATTACATTTGGTCCAGAGATGAAAAGGATTTTGAGAGGCCTTTTGTTTATATGTAAACAGATGAGACTTCAGGCCAAAGTGGTCATGTTTTAGAAGTGACCTGTACAATGAAAGGGGAGTGGTCAGCTCTCTAGCTGAGCTGAGCAATTTTAGTTCAGTCTTGAACTGGTTGGATGTTCAATAGGGAGATGTGTGGAAACTCTCTCTCTCTTTCTGTCCTTCAACTTCAACCTGTAAGCCTTTGTTCCATTTATACTGGGCTTTAAAGGAAGTTTGCTTATTGGGACTGTTGTGTATATCCAGAACAGCATCTTTGAGTCTAGTTTGGATAGACTGTAGGGACAAGATTAGAGTGGTGCTGGAAAAGCACAGCAGGACAGGCAGCATCCAAGCAGCAGGAAAATCGATATTTCGGGCAAAAGCCCTTCATCAGGAACGGGGCAGGGAGCCTCTGGGGTGGAGGAATAAATGGGAGGGGGGTTGGGGCTGGAGAGTATGGAAAATAAAGAACATGAAAGCATGGGTAGGGTTAAAGCATGAAGCCCACTGGCAATCTGTTCTGTGGAAGGCAGGATGGGATAACCATAGTGGAATTTTCTTACACCAATTAGCAGAGTAAGGTTAAGGCTGAAAGGTCACTATGATGAGATGAGATAACACAAGTAATAAAGCAAGTTTCTCTGTTAAGTGTTATTAATACAGGATTGGGACCATAAATATTTGGGACATGACATTAAAATATCTAATTAATAGTTAGTAAATTCAGCTTGAGACAGGAGACTATTGTAATAGACGGAATAGCTAAATATCTATCATGATAGGTTAGTCTGGGATGGAAGATCACTGTAGCAGAGGAAACAATAAATATCTTAGCATGATGTTAGAATAACATTAAGTAGAATGTACAACTAAAGAGATAATGGGAACTAACATCACTGGTCTATTGTGTAGCTAGAGTGAGGTACACCACTAGTTACTGATTCCTGATGAAGGGCTTTTGCCCGAAACATTAACTCTCCTGCTCCTCGGATGCTGCCTGACCTGCTGTGCGTTTCCAGCACCACACTCTCAACTCTGATCTCCTGCATCTGCAGTCCTCACTTTCGACTCGTCACTGATCGTCAACTAGAATAGCACTCATTTATCCCCACTCTTTGCTTCCTGTCAGTCAACCAATCCACACTAATACTTTACCCCTAACACCATGCATCCTTATCTTATGCAGCAGTCTCAGGTGTGGCACCTTGTCAAAGGCTTTTTGGAAATCTAGGTACACCACATCCACTGGATCCCCATTGTCCACCTTGCTTGTAATGTCTTCATAGAATTCTAAAAGATTAGTTCAGCATGATCTGCCCTTCATGAACTCATGCTGCATCTGTCCAACGGGACAATTTATTTTGAGATGTCCTGCTATTTCTTCCTTGGTAATAGACTTAAGCATCTTCCCCAGTACAGAGGTTAAGCTAACCAGTCTACGGTTCCCCATCTTTTGTCTACCTCCCTCTTGGGTTATCACTTCTATGAATACTGGTCTCAGCAGGTTCAGCAACATGGAGATTAAGGAGTATGAGTATTGTATTTGTTCCTTTACCATCTCAATGTGGTACATATGCCACTCTTGACACAGCCATCCCCTGCACTTATGGTACTGACAAACTGTTCCTGATTAGCGATACTATAACAGAGGCATTTGGTGTCTCTGCTACCCCAAGTATTGCAGGGTTCTTCTGCTTCAGTTTTGGTATCCCTGCTGTTGCAAAGTTGAATGAGTTGATGTTCACTTGAAAATAGAGAGTGTTTTCTGAATCTTGAAGTAAACTTCAATTGCAGGCTCAGCTGCACAAACAGAACGTTTGGGGCACGGGCACTTCCAAAATCGACACATGTAACAATTGGCTGTTAAAGGGATACCTGAGTTTTGGTTGCTGTTTTGAGAATAATTCAAATTTAAACAATTAGTTTAAATTATACCCAGGATAACTGTCCATCTAATATATTGTTCTCCAAGAAATTAGAAGACCCTCTCTCTCAAAAAAGGTACCTTTTCCTGTGAAACATACTCACAGTAAATGAAAGATGATGACTCAGAGAGATCAGCAGGTGGAAGACTGAAGACAGTGGGGAAGACAGAGACTGTGTGGACTTGAGATTAAGTTAGTGCAATGTTTAGTGTGTTTTTGGTACAGCTTGTTAATAAGATTGTGTTTAGTAAAGGGAAAGGATGTTTGGTTTGTGAATTGTTTTGTTTAGAGTTCACTATTAGAGTTAAGGAAATAAGTTGTTAATTTTCTGTAAATAGTGGCAATTAGGAGTTCTCTATCCCTCCCTCACATTTTACAGACTATGAAGTGAGCTGAGCTTTTCTGGGGCTTTGATTTTACAGATGGCTTTGGCCTCTGCATTATTACAGTTTGGGGGCTCATCTTCTGGGATTGGACAGATCTGGACAGATCATGTCCAGCATCTAGACGCATTTGAACAGGTTTGAACAGATTTGGGGTATGAAAGGTCCCAGTAGATTTTAAACACTTGGCGAATAGTGCCCTAGATCTTTAAATAAAATAGATGAGAAAAATCAGTTTAATTTTGGTTACTTGTGGTTGGTTGAATTAATAGCGAAGGAAAAACATCTTAACATTATTAAAGAGATTCTGGGGTTTAAAGATGCTTCCCAAAATTGCCAAGAAAGTTTAGAAAGACAGAGGAAGGCCATACTTTTAGACAGGTCAAGAGAGCAGTCTTGAGCTGGAAGATTGGATCTGGGGTAAGGTGGGGGAGGAGAAATGAGGAAACTGGTGAAATCCGCATTGATCCCGTGTGGTTGGAGGGTCCCAAGACGGAAGGTGAGGTGATCTTCCTCCAGGCATCAGGTGGCTAAGATTTGGCGGTGGAGGAGGCCCAGGGCTTGTATGCCTTTGGTGGAGTGGAACGGGGAGTTGAAGTGTCGGCCACAGGGCAGTAAGGTTGTTTGGTGCGTGTGTCCCAGAAATGTTCTCTGAAACATTCTGCAAGTTGGCATCCTGTCTCCCCAGTGCAGAGGAGACCACATCAAGAGCAACAGACACAGTCGGTGAGAATGGACATGCAGGAAAATCTCTGCTGGATGTGGAAGAATCCTTTGGGAGCCTTGGATAGAGGTGATGGGGGACGCAGTGGAATTGGGAGTAATTTTTACAGGAGGGGGAGTGGGAGGAGGTGTAGTCCAGGTAACTGTAGGGGTCAGTGTGTTTGAAGTAGATGTTCGTGTTGAGTCGGTCACGGGAAAGGGAAATGAAGAGGTCCAGGAAGGGGAAGGGAGGTGTCCGAGATGGTCACACCTGTAAAACGCCATCCCTTATTCCCAATTCCTCAGCCTCCGCTACGTCTGCTCCCAGGAGGACCAATTCCACTCCAGAACATCCTAGATGGCCTCTTACTTCAAAAGCCACATTATCCCCTCCCACATGGTCAACATTGCCCTCCAGCAAATCTTCTCCACTGCCCACACCTTCGCCCTTGAACCCCTCCCCTCTCCAATTGCAACAAAGACAGAACCCTCTGCTTCTGACCTTCCACCCCACCAACTTCCGGATACAGTGCATCATCCTCTGCCATTTCTGCCAGCTACAGTCAGACCCCACCACTAGTGATATATTTCCTTCCCCACCCCTATCAGCATTCTACAGAAACCATTCCCCCGCAACTCCATTATTAGGTTGACACCCTCCACCAACCCACTCTCCTCTCCTGGCATCTTCCCCTTGTTGCCACAAAACCTGTGCCCAAACCTCCCACTTCACCTCCATTCAAGGTCCCAAAGGATCCTTCCACATCAGTTTAAGTTATGCCCTAGGATACTAAAACTAAATTGAGTTTGAATTTATTATTTTGCCAACATCAAAAAAGTAAGAGGATGACGCCAGGGAAATCAGCATCTGGAAGAGTGAAGACACAGAAGATGTCATAACCACTGTATGGTTTTGAAATTAAGTTGATGTAATTTTAGTAAGTGTTTGATTGGAACAGCATATTGTTATAGAGCTAGAAGCAGATAGTAAGCAGTTAAGAGAAGAGGGCTTAGAGTTGTGAATAGTTGTTGAATGTTCACTTTTTGAGTTAAAAAATAAATTGATATTCATTTCTTTAAAACAGTGGAATTTGGGAGTTCCCTGTCACTCATATGTTAACAGATTACGAGATGAGGTGAGCTGTTCTTGGTGTTTGGTTTAATTAACAGAGACGTTCACCTCCATGTCGTAACAGTTACTGCTCCACAGAGTGAGGAATCAAATCCAGGTGCCGCAGATTTTGATGTGACTCATAATACATTAAATAATGAGGAAGTCCTTGAAGAATGGGATAGGATAGTGAGCTATCTGTCTCAGGAGCAAAGACCCCAGTTAAAAGGTTTGTTGCAGCAGTATGAGGACATATGCAGGAATAAGATTGGAGGACTAATATTAGTGTGCATGACGTGGAAGTAGGGAATGCTATTCCAATAAAATTATACCTCGACAGGCTTAATCCACTCAAGAATGAAATGGATGTGATGCTCAACAAAGACATAATTGAATTGAGTCAGAGTGAGTGAAGTTTATTGATTATACTAGTTACCAATCTGAAGGGAAATAAACAGTTTTGTGCAGTATCAGCAGGTCAATGCCAAAACTAAGTCAGACTCCAATCCAACACCAAGATTGGAGGACTGTATAGAAAATGTTGGACAAGCCATTTACATCAAGAAGTTGGACTTACTGCGTGTTTATTGGTAGATACTTTCATCAGAGAAAGTGAAAGAAGTTTCTGTGTTTGTAAACCCAGATGGACTAAATCAATTCAAAGTGATGGACCAGCCATATTCCAAAGACTCATGAACAGAGTTGTGGTTGGATAAAAAACTTGTGCCGTATATCTTGATGATGTGGTAATCTTTAGCCATTTATGGTACAGTTGGCAGAGCTCTTTGAATAATTACAAAAAGCATTCAGTATGATAAAACTGAATTCACAAAGGCAGAGGTGATGGTCTTGGGATATAAAATTGGTCATGGAAGGCTGACCCCAAGGAACACAAAGACAAAGGCCATCAAGGAATTTCCATGACTATCTTCAGAGGAACAGCTGGTTTGATTTTTGGGACTGAATGAATTCTCCTGGAACTTTATACCAAATATCAGCAATGTAGTGGCACCACTAACAGATTTGCTGAAGAAGAACACAGAATTTCGGTGGACAGAACAATGTCAGGGGGCATTGGTGAATTAAAAAGCCATACTAACACCACACCAGTTTTAGCTACACCAATTTTTTTGAAACACTTCAATGTTGCAATCAATGCTAATGGTATAAGAACTGGAGCTATATTGATGCAATAAGATGATGATGGAATTGAATGGCCAACTGGCTACTTTTCAAAAGAAATGCAATATCCACCAGAGAAAATACTCTATGATCAACAAAGAGTTACTGAGTTTCATGCTGGCCTTATAATATTTTAATATTTATATGATGAACAATGTGTACACCGACCACAATATTCTCATATTTTTTGGAGAGATTTAAAAGCAAAAATATAAGATTGTTTTGATGGAGTCATATCTTACAGACTTTTAATTTACAAATTGTACATATTGCGGGCTGTAAGAGTGTAATTGTATATAAATGTCATCCCAGATTTAAAAGAAACGGTGGAGATAAGATTGGACCAGATCAATTCCGACATTATACATGTGTGCAGAATTAAAATGAAAGGTATAACTAAGACTAACGACATATGTATTTCATGGTAATGGGATTAAGAAAGAGAAAAAAGATGAAGCCTATCTTTTCATTATGATGGTTCATTTGTTTCTCAAGGGGTGAGATGTTACGAAGTTGAATGAGTGTATGTTCATGTTAAAACAGGAAATGTTTTCTGAATCTTGAAGTAAACTTCAATTGCAGGCTTAGCTGCACAAACAGAACGGCTGGGGCACGGGCGGTTCCAAAATTGCTACATGTAACAATTCCTGATGATTCCTGAAGAAGGGCTAATGCCCGAAACGTCGATTCTCCTGTTCCCTAGATGCTGCCTGACCTGCTGCGCTTTTCCAGCAACACATTTCCATCTCTACATGTAACAATTGGCTGTTAAAGGGATACCTGAGTTTTGGTTGCTGTTAAACAATTAGTTTAAATAATGCCCAGGATATTAAAATCCAATCGAGTTTGAATTTATTGTATTGACAACACCAGACCAATGAGACAGTATGATATTGGGGGTATAAAAGTGCGTGCATTTTGAGAGTTGGTCAAGAGCAACTGTCACCAATCAGCAGAGCAACTGCTGTCAAGCCGGACAGCGAGCTGCCCAATTAACACCTTGCTCTTCCAGAAATTAGAAAACACTCACTATCAAAGATACCTTTTCTTGTAAAACATACTCACAGTAAAAATAATGATGAGGACCCAGAGAGATCAGCAGGTGGAAAATTGAAGACAGCGGAGAAGACAGAGACTGTGTGGACTTGAGATGAGGTTAATAAATGTGTTAGTGGAACAGCATGTTCATAGGATTGGGTTCAGTTAGGGGAAAGAGTTTTTGGTTTGAGAATAGTTTTGTTTACTGTTCACTATTAGAGTTAGGAAAATAAATTGTCATTTTTCTGTCAGTAGTGGAAATGAGGAGTTCTCTGTCACTCCCTTACATTTTCACAGATAACGAGGCTAACTTTCCTAAATGTTTTGTTCAAATTAACAGAAGGGTTTGACCTCCATTCATAACACTATCACTGAGCCAGCACCATCAGGCAATATGAAGTAGGAACAGAAGATGGCCATTCTTCGAGTTCTTTATACAAATGCACAGAGTCAAATTGGAAATGATGATACAGTAACCACAACAGAGGCATGGCTGCAGGACAATCAGGACTGGGAACTAAACACACCAGAATATAAAGTTAAAAATCATACAACACCAGGTTATGGTCTAACAAGTTTATTTGGAAATACTAGCTTTTGGAGCACTGCTTCTTCATCGGGTGGTTGTCAGGTGGAAGGAGCAGTGCTCTGAAAACTAATGTTTCCAAATAAATCTGTTGGACTATAACCTGGTGTTGTGTGATTTTTAACTTTGTACATCCCAGTCAAACATTGGCATCTCCAAATCATGACCAGGATATAATGTTTACAGGAAGGATAGAGAAAATGGCAAAGGTGCTGGAGTAACATCACTGATTATAAACAGAATCACCCCTATCCCACCTCTCCACCCCTATCAGCGTTCCGGAAAGACCAGTCCCTCCGCGACTCCCTCGTCAGGTCCACACCCCCCACCAACCCAACCTCCACTCCCAGCACCTTCTCCTGTAACTGCAAGAAATGCAAAACTTGCGCCCACACCTTCCCCCTCACCTCCCTCCAAGGCCCCAAGGGATCCTTCCAAATCCGTTGCAAATTCACCTGCACCTCCACACACATCATTTACTGTAGCTGCTGCACCCAATGTGGCCTCCTCTACATTGGGGAGAGAGGCCGCCTACTTGCGGAACGTTTCAGGGAACATCTCTGGGACACCCGCACCAACCAACTCAACCACCTCGTGGCTGAACACTTTAGCTCCCTCTCCCACTCCGCCAAACCCTCACCTCCTTCCACCTATCGTATTCCCAGCGCCCCTCCCCCAAATTCCCTCCCCCCACCTTTTATCTCAGCCCGATTGGCACACCAGCCTCATTCCTAAAGAAGGGATAATGCCCGAAATATCGATTCTCCTGCTCCTTGGATGCTGCCTGGCTTGCTGTATTTTTCCAGCACCACATTTTTCAACTAAGGAGCAAAGCCAGGATAGTACTAATGGGGGATTTTAATCTTAACATGATCGAGTGTTTTTTAAAGCTAAGCAAAGATCGGACGCTAGAATTTTGGATTGAAGTAAGACAGACTTTAACGGGGTGAACCGGAGATTGTCCGCAGTAAACTGGGAAGCTCTGTTAATCGGTAGGAAAACTGAGGAATGTGGAGAGTTTCAAAGAAACACCTATTGCCACTCAGAAGCAGTTTGTCCCCATGAGAATGAAAAGCTCCACCTGTCGATAGAAAACATACAAGGAGGTAAGCGACAGCATCAAATTAAAAGGAAGGGCATATAAAACCAGAAATAACATAACAGGTTCCACAGAATGGGACAAATATAAAGACCAACAAAGGGTGACAAAACATGAGAAGAGTGGCTGGAAAATATTATGAAAAGAAACTTCAATGGACAGAAAAGACAATGAGATGTGATGCTTTTAGTGATATAAGGGGAAAGGAGCTGGTTAGGGCCCACTGAAGGCTGGGAATGGGGATATTGTCAGTGACCATGGGGAAATAGCAGACATGCTGAATGATCATTTCACTTCAGTTTTTACAGCAAGAAGGAAGCACAGCTTACTGAAGGTCCCAAAGATATTAATAGAGGATGAAGGACATTGATTTAAGTAAATGATCAATAATCAGAAAATGATGGAACTGAAGAGTGACAAATCCCCAGGTCCTGACCGTTTCCAACCCCGAATGTTCAAGAAGGGAAGAAAGCACATTGCTGATACCCAAACCATAATCTTTCAGAGTCTTCTAGATTCAGGAGTTGCACCTCTGGAGTGGAAATTTGCTCATGTCACTCTACTCTTTAAGAACCGTGATAGAGGAAAACCAGAGAATTACAGACCAGTTATAGAATCATAGAGATGTACAGCACAGAAAAAGACTCTTTGGTCCAACTCATCCATGCCGACCAGATATCCTAAATTAATGTAGTCCCATTTACTAACATTCGGCCCATATCCATCCAACCTTCCTAGTCTTATACCCTTCCAGATCCCTTTTAAATGCTGTAATTGTACCAGCCTCCACCACTTCCTCTGGCAGCTCATTCCATACACGCACCACCCTCTGCATGAAAAGGTTGCTCCTTAGGTCTCATTTATATCTTTCCCCTCTCACCCTAAACCTCTAGTTCTGGAATCCCCCACCACATGGAAAATACCTTGTCTATTTATCCTATCCATGCCCCTCATAATTTTTAAAATCTCTATAAGGTCACCCCTCAGCTTCCAACACTCCAGAGAAAATAGCCCCAGCCTATTCAGCTTCTCCCTATAGCTCAAATCCTCCAACACTTGTAGATCTTTTCTGAACTCTCAAGTTTCACAACATCCTTCCCATATCAGGGAAACTGTAATTGCATGCAATATTCCAACAGTGGCCTAACCAATGTCCTGTACAGCCTCAACATGACCTCCCAACTCCTTGTACGCAATACTCTGACCAATGAAGGAACGCATACCAAAGCAATGCCTTCTTCACTGTCCTATCTACCTACGACTCCACTTTCAAGGAGCTATGAAGCTGCACTCCAAGGTCTCTTTGTTCTGCAACACTCCCCAGGATTTTAACATTAAGTGTGTAAGTGGATGTTTATGGATGTGCTGCCAATCAAGGGGGCTGCTTTGTTCTGGATGGTGTCAAACTTCTTGAGTGTTATTGGAGCTGCCCCCATCCAGGTAGGTGGAGAGTATTCCATCACACTCCTGACTTGTGCCTTGGAGATGGTGGACAGCCTTTAGGGAGACAGGAGGTGAGTTATCTCCGACACTATTCCGAGCTTCTGATCAGCTCTCATAGCCACAGGTGAGTCCTGTTGAGTTTCTGGTCAATGATTACCTCCAGGATGTTGATAGAGTGGGATTCAGTGATGGTAATACCATTGAATGTCAAGGCATGGTAGTTAGATTGACTACTATTGGTGATAATCATAGTGTGGCATTGATTCAAATGTTATTTGCCGCTTGTCAGCTTAGCCTGGATATTGTCCAGATTTTGTGCATTTGAACATTGGCTGCTTCAGTATCTGAGGAGTCGTGCATGGTGAACAATGTGTGATCATTGGTGAACTTCTGACCTTGTGGTGGAGGGAAGGTCATTGATGAAGCAGCTAAAGATGGTTGGGCCTCGGACACTACCCTGAGGGACGCCGGCAGAGATGTCCTGGAACTGAGATGACAGACCTCCAACAACCGCAACCATCTTCCTATGTCTCAGGTATGACTCTAACCAGTGAAGATTCTGCCCCTGATACCCATTGATTACAGTTTTGTCCAGGCTCCTTGATGCCACACTCGGTTGAATGCAGCCTTGATGTCAGGGCTGTCCCTCTCCCCTCCCCTCTGGAAACCAGCTCTTTTGTCCATGTTTGACCCAAGGCTGTAATGAGGTCAGGAGCTGAGTGACCCTGGGGGAACCCAAACTGGGCGTCACTGAGCAGGTTATTGCTGAGCAGGTGCTGCTTGATAGCTCTTTTGATGACCCCTTCCATCACTTTACTGATGATGGAGAGTAGGCTGATGGGGCGGTAATTGGCTGGGTTGGATTTCGTCCTGCTTTTTATGTACAGGATATACTTCGGCAAGTTTGCACATTGTCGAATGGATACCAGTCTTGGAACATCACTGAAACAGCTTGGCTATGGGGGTGACAAGTTCTGGAGCACGTCTTCAATATTATTGCTGCAATGTTATCAGGGCCCATCACCTTTGCAGTATCTAGCTTCTCCAAATGTTTCTTGATATCATATGAAGTTAATCGAATTGATTTAAGACTGGTATCTGTGATGCTGGGGATCACTGGAGAAGGCCGAGTTGAATCATCCACTTGGCACTTCTCACTGAAGATTGTTGTGAATGCATCTGCCTTAGCTTTTGCACTGATGCGCTGGGCTCCTCCATCATTTAGGATAGAGATGTTTGTGGAGCTTCATGAAGTGCTTTGAAAGGCTGCTCATGGCATTATTCAACTCCAGCCTCCCCACTACTCTTGACCCACTCCAATTTGCCTAACGGACCAACACATCCACATCAGATGTCATATCACTTGCCCTTCACTCCTCCTTAGAACAGCTATGCAAGAATCCTACTCATTGACTACAGTTCAGCTTCAATACTATTATCCCGTTGAGACTGATAACTAAATTTAGTGATTAGATTAGATTCCCTATAGTATGTAAACAGGCCCTTCAGCCCAACAAGTCCACACTGACCCTCCAAAGATTAACCCACCCAGACCCATTCCCCTACATTTACCCCTGACAAATGCACCTCACACTGTAGGCAATTTAGCATGGCCAATTCACCTGATCTGCACATTTTTTGGATTGTGGGAGGAAACCAGAGCACCCAGAGGAAATCCACGCAGACACAAGGAGAACATGCAAACTCCACACAGTTGCCAGAGGCAGGAATTGAACACAAGTCGCTGGCACTGTGAGGCAGCAGTGCTAATCAATGAGCCACTGTGCTGCCACTAAGCCACTGTGCTGAGTGATCTCAGATTAAGCTCCACTCGCTGCAACTAGATCCTCAGTTTCCTGACCCACAGGCCACAATCTGTGAAGATTGGGGACAATATTTCATCCTCACTAACACTCAACACTGGACCCCCCCCAAGGGTGCGTACTCAGCCCCCTACTGTACTCACTGTATACCCAAGACTGCGTCGCTAAATACCAGATTAGTGTCATTTACAAGTTCGCTGATAACACCACCATAGTTGGTCAAATTTCAGGTGGCGATGAAACAGACTACAGACAGGAGGTGGAAGACCTGGAAAAATGATGCACTGAGAACAACCTCGCTCTCAATGTTGGCAAAACCAAGGAACTCATTATTGACGTTCGGTGGGATGTTACTCATGTGCCCCCCTACACATTAACAGCACAGAGGTGGAACTAGTGGAGAGTGTCAAACTCCTGGGAGTGGTCATCCACAACAAGCTTTCTTGGACTCTTCATGTGGACGTACTGGTTACAAAGGCCCAACAACGTCTCTTCTTCCTCAGGCAGCTGAGGAAATTTGGCATGACGGTGAATATCCTCGCCAACTTTTATAGGTATGCCATTGACAGCATTCTGTCTGGATGTCTCACTACCTGGTACGGCAACTGTACCATTCAAGATTGGAGACAGTTACAGAGAGTGGTGAACTCGGCCTGGACAATCACAAAGGCCAACCTCCCATCTATAGAATCCATCTACCAGGCCCACTGTCAAGGAAAGGCCACCAGCATTCTAAAAGATCCACCCCACCCTGGCAATGTTTTTCTACAACCTCTACCGTCAGGGAGAAGGTACAGAAACCTGAACACATGCACCAGCCGGTTTCGAAACACTTTCTACCCTACTGTTGTTAGAATACTGAATAGACTCATAAACTCTTAGCATTTGCCTGTACCTGTGTTTTTGTTTTTGCCGCTGTTTACCTATTATTTACTGATCTATGCTTCTTAACTCTGTGATCTGCCTGTATTGCTCACAAGACAAAGCTTTCCACCGTGCCTTGGTACATGTGACAATAAATTCAATTCAATTCAATTCAATTCAATTTAATTCAATTTAATTCAATTCCAGTGAGCTGTTAAATTGTCCACCTCCATTCACGACTGGATGTGGAAGGACTGCAGAGCTTCGGTCTGATCCGTTGGTTATAGGATAGAGTCATAGATTCATAGAATCTGACAATACAAAGACAGGCCCTTTGGCCCAAAGTGTTCTGTACCGACCAAAATATCCATCCACACTAACCCCATTTCTCTGCACTTGGCCCATATCCTTCTAATCCTTTCCTATCTGTGTATTTGTCCAAATGCTTTTTAAATGTTGTTAATGTACCCGCCTCAACCACTTCCACTTGCAGCTCATTTCATAGGTGTACCGCCCTCTGTGTAAAGAAGTTGCTCCTCGGGTTCCCTTTTATTCTTTCCCCTCTAACCTTAACCTGATACCCTCTAGTCCTCAATTCCACAACCCTGGGAAAGAGATTGAGTGTATTCACCTTATCCATGCCTCTCATGATCTTATACACTTCTGTAAGGTCCCCCCTCAGTCTCCGATGCTCTAAAGACAAAAAGACTTTTCCGTCCCTAACCTCTCCCTATCGCTTAGCTCTGACTATCACTTGCTGCTTATATTGTTTGGCATGTAAGAAGTGCTGAAAAATGTGTTGCTGGAAAAGCGCAGCAGGTCAGGCAGCATCAAAGGAGCAGGAGAATCGACGTTTGGGGCATATGCCCTTCTTCAGGAATGAGGAGGGTGTGCCAAGCAGGCTAAGATAAAAGGTAGGGAGGAGGGACTTGGGGGAGGGGCGTTGGGAATACGATAGGTGAGGGTGGCAGACCGGAGAGGGGGTAGGGGCGGAGAGTTTGGGAAGAAGATTGCAGGTCAAGAAGGTGGTGCTGAGTTCGAGGGTTGGGACTGAGACAAGGTGGGGGAAGGGGAAATGAGGAAGCTGGAGAA
>NC_057710.1:321206-336535 GCF_004010195.1 Chiloscyllium plagiosum
AAAGAAGTTCTGGGATTTACATACCAAAGAACAGAAACCAACACATCCCATCCTAAATTTATCTTAAATTGTTTAATGTATCATCACATCTCCATGACACTGTACTCATTTGGATATAAATGCTGTTTTATGACCTTATTCTCCACAACCACCTAATGAAGAAGCAGTGCCTTGAAAGCTAGTGTTTCCAAATAAACCTGTTGGACTATAACCTGGTGTTGTGTGATTTTTATCTTTGTCCACCACAGTCCACTACCAACATCTCCAAGTTAGGTCTTGCTGCATATCAAAGTTGAAACTTTATTGCTGGAACAGCACAGCAGGTCAGGCAGCATCCAGGGAACAGGAGATTCGATGTTTCGGGCACAGGCCCTTCTTCAGGAATGGCCAGAAGGGCCTGTGCCCGAAACGTCGAATCTCCTGTTCCCTGGATGCTGCCTGACCTGCTGTGCTGTTCCAGCAATAAAGTTTCAACTTTGATCTCCAGCATCTGCAGACCTCACTTTCTCCTGGGGGATACGTCGGGCCATGAGGTTACAGATTGTGCTGGAGTACAGTCCTGCTGCTGGTGATGACCCACAGTGTCTTGTTAGATCTGTTGAAGTCTGTCCCATTTAGCAGGGTGACAGTGCCTCACAACACAATGGAGGGTGTTCTCAATGTGAAGGTGGGACTTTGTCTCCACAAGGACAGTGCGGTGGTCACTCTCACCAATACTGTCATGGTCAGATACATCTCCAGCTGGCAGATTGGTAAAGCTGGTGTCTAGTATGGTTTTCCTTCTGAAAATAAAAAATATTGGCGATCACAATGGACCAGCCAGCGTCATGGAGTGAAAACAAGCAAACGTTTCACCATTTGATCTGTATGTCCTGACTTACAGTGATCTGTCTGTCCTGCTCGCAAACAAAGCTTTTCACTGCACTTCGGTGCACGTGACAATAAATCAAATCAAAACAGATGACTCTTCATCAGAGCTAATGTAAAATGTGTAGGCGGCAGCATTTCTGCAATAATTGGGCATGGTGTGCAGTGTTTGGGGAGTAATGATGTTGATAGTTCAGGTTAAGTGATCGGAATGTAAGAATGGCAGAACAGGGTATGTCTCCTGCCAGATGTGAAAGGACAGACAGTCCCACTAGGTGGGGCGGGGGGGGGAGGATGAGAGAGATGACCTGGGGACAGAGAATATAACAAGTAAAGCTAAAAGGAAGGGAAGGAATAGGAGTGGGTTCACAGTGTGATGGTGTTGAACTCAATATTAAGTCCAGAGGGTTATAAAGTAGGTAAAAACAATGACTACAGATGCTGGAAACCAGATTCTGGATTAGTGGTGCTGGAAGAGCACAGCAATTCAGGCAGCATCCGAGGAGCAGTAAAATCGACGTTTCGGGCAAAAGCCCTTCATCAGGAATAGGGTTATAAAATGCCTGGTCTGAAGAGGAGCTGTTCCTCCAGTTTGTGCTGTGATTCACTGGGGTAATGCAGCATGCCAACAAGTGGGCACGTGATTTGATTTGATTTATTGTCATCATGTGGACCTAATTACAGTGAAAAGTTTTGACTTGCAAATAGTACAGGCAGATCACAGCAAACAAGGATATCAAGATCCTTCGGGTTACACTGCACAGGGTGTGCGCTCAGCAAGATAAGCTGCAGAACTGGGCAGAAAGGTGGCAAATGGAGTTCAATGTAGCTAAGTGTGAGGTGATTCACTTTGGTAAGAGTAATAAAAAGATGGGGTACTGGGCTAATGGTCGGATACTTGGTAGTGTGGATGAGCAGAGGGATCTTGGTGTCCATGTGCACAGATCTTTGAAAGTTGCCACCCAGGTAAATAGTGCGGTGAAGAAGGCATATGGCGTACTGGCTTTTATATGGGCATTTAAACGGGCATTGGATAGGCATATGGAGGATAGTGGGCTAGTGTAGGTTAGGTGGGCTTGGATCGGCGCAACATCGAGGGCCGAAGGGCCTGTACTGCGCTGTATTCTTCTGTGTTCTGTGTTCTATGTTCTAAGATAAACATTAGTGACATCAGCATTATTTGAGGTTAGGGAGTCCATCCATCAGTGTAATTAAAGCCAGAAAGAAGCTGTTCCTGAACCTGTTGGTGAATGTGTTCAAGCTTCTGTATCTTCTGCCTGATGGAAGAGATTGTAAGAGATCATTACCGGGGTGGGAGGGGGCTTGGATGATGTTGGCAGCCTCTCCGTGGCAGTGAGCTGTGTAAACGGTGTCCATGGATGGGAGGGTGGATTCCGTGCTGGTCTGGGCTGTGCACACAACCTTCTGCAGTTTCTTACGGTCCTGGTCAGAGCTGTTACCGTATCAGGCCGTTATACACCCGGACAGTCTGCTCTCAATGCTGTATCTGTAGAAGTTGGTGAGGGTCCTTATGGACATGCTGAATATCCTGAGCTGCCTGAGGAAGAAGAGGAGTTGTTGTATCTTCGTTACCGTCACATCCACAGGACAGGTTGTTGGTTATTGTCTCTCTAAGGAACTGGACACTCTCCACCCTCTCAGCCTCTGCTCCGTTGATGTAGATTGGTGCATGTTCTCTTCTTTCTGAAGTCAATGATCAGTTCGTTAGTTTTGCCGACATTGAGAGAGAGGTTGTTCTCATTGCACTACATCACCAAGCACCCCCCTAGCCCCGTTCCATATTCTGATTTGTCATTGTTAGATATCCACCCTATCATGGTGATGTTGTCAGCGATCATGTCAATGGTGTTTATGTTGTATTTGGCCACACAGCTGTGGGTGTACAGGGAATACAGGAGGGGGCTGAGGATGCATCCTTCAGAGGTTCCAGTGTTGAGGGTCCTCATGGAGGAGGTGCTGTTGTCTATCCTCACTGCTTGCGGTCTGTAGGTCAGGAAACTGAGGATCCAGCTGCAGGGGGGCGCGGAGTTTTGAGATCAGCCTGGAGGGGCTGAGGATGCATCCTTCAGAGGTTCCAGTGTTGAGGGTCCTCGTGAAGGAGGTGCTGTTGTCTATCCTCACTGCCTGCGGTCTGTGGGTCAGGAAGCTGAGGATCCAGCTGCAGGGGGGGGCGGAGTTTTGAGATCAGCCTGGAGGGGATGATGGTGCTGAAGGTGGGGAGGTATTCGATGAGTAGGAGTCTAACATATATATCCTTATTGTGCAGATGTTTCAGGAATGAGTGCAGGACTAAAAAAATGTCATCCACTGTGGATCTTTTTAGCTCAGCAAATTGCAGGAGATTCAGCCAGGCTTGAAGACTGGAGCTGATGTGGGCCATGATTAGCCTCTCAAAGCACTTCATAATTATGGAGATGCGAGCCACTGGGCAGTAGTCATTTAGGCATGTTGCATGTGCTTCTTTAGGTCCTGGGCAGGCTGCAGTGTTAAAATGACCTGTTATGGGGAGGTCAGGGTCATGCTTGCGCATGGACTGGAAGTGTTCTGCAAATCAGTCACCCAGTCTGCATTTGGTTTCTCCAAAGTAGAGGAGGCCACATTGGGTGTAGTAAATACAATATACAAGATTGGAGGGGATATAGGTGAAATGCTGCTTGACCTGGAAAGGCACACAATGTTGTCTACTGTACATTGGAAAAACAAAACACAAATGGGTGACCACTTTACAGACCAGCTCGGTCCACAGCATGTTGCAGTATTCCAGTGAATCTCAACACAAACTGGAGGAACAACGTCTCATCTTCAATCTAGGCACTGTGCAACCTTTTGGAGTTCATATTGAGATCAACACTGTCAAACTGCGAACCCACTCCCATTCTTTCCCTTTCCTTTAGCTTTGCTTGTTACATTCTCTGTCACTCTGCCCTTCCTCCCCTCCCCCCAACCCAATGAGACTGTCTGTTCTTGCAAGTCTGGCAGGAGACACACCATTGTTCTTCCTGATGAAGGGCTTTTGCCTGTCCTCGGATGCTGCCTGAATTGCTGTGCTCTTCCAGCACCACTGATCCAGAATCTGGTTTCCAGCATCTGCAGTCATTGTTTTTACCCCATTGTTCTTCCATTGTCAACATTCTTTCTCCCGTCCTGCTGTACACCACTCTCCCACCACTGCATAAATGCTGCTCCCTTCACACTTCACTGATGAAGCTCTGATGAACATTCGTCTATTTGATTTGATTTGATTTGATGTCACACGCATCTAAGTTCAGTGAAAAGCTTTGTTTCCGAGCAATACAAACAGATCATAGTAAGCCAGAACATACACATCACAGGGTGAAATGTTAGCTTGCTTTCCATGGATGCTGCCTGACCTGATGTGATCTACAGCACTCAGAGGGAAAAACATACTTGACCTTCTCCTCACCAATCTGCCAGTTGCAGGTGTATCTGTCCATGACAGTATCAGTAAGAGTGACCACCACACTGTCCTTGCTGAGTCTGTCCTGCCGGTGGGACAAGGCATATCCAAGGATGGTGATGGTGGGGTCTGGGACATTGTCTCCCAGTTTTGGCACTAGTCCCATGATGTTAGTGAGGGGGACTTTGCAGGGTTGGCAGGGCTGTGTTTGCTTTGGTCTTTCCTGGTGCCTAGGTCGACGCCAGGTGATTCATCGGTTTCATTTCTTTGAGACTTTGTAGCGATTAATTGAATTGAATGGCTTGGTAGGCCACTTTAAAGGGCAATTTACAATGAACCCCATTGCTCTGGATCTGGAGTCAAATGTGGGCCAGACCTGGTGAGGATGGCAGATCTCTTTTCCTGAAGGACAATAGTGAAGCAGATGGGTTTTCTGATGATCCGCAATGATTCCACCATCTGCCATGGTGGGTTTCGAACCCAGGACCGAGCATATTAGCTGAGTTTCTGGATTAATAGTCCAGTGATAATACCACCAAGCCATCGCCTCCCTATACTTACATTTACTCATGTGTAGCAAGAGGACTAGGTAAAGAAATTACAATTTTAAGAGACATGGGAGCAAGTCAATCTTTGTTGGCGAGAGATGAGGAGGTATGTAATTCAGAAGTGTGATGGTGGCTCAGTGGTTAGCACTGCTGCCTTATGGCGCCAGGGACCCGGGTTCGATTCCCACCTCGGGTGACTGTCTGTGTGGGTTTCCTCCGGGTGCTCCGGTTTCCTCCCACAATCTAAAGATATGCAGGCTAGGTGAATTGGCCATGCTAAATTGCCCACAGTGTTAGGTGCTTCATTAGGGGTAAATATAGGGTAGGAGAATGGGTCTGGGTTACTCTTCAAAGGATCAGTATAGACTTGTTGAGCCCTGTTGCACAGTAGAAAAGGTTGCACAGTAGAAAAGGTTGTAATATGTGGAATTCATAGTGAGAAGTGTTCCATTATAAACGAGAAATGCTTGGTTCTGTAAATAGAGTTTATCCTCAGTAATGACAGAGCAAGATCACAGGTTGGGATGATGCCTGCTGTGATTGATAAACCAATGAAAAATCAGACAACTAAGGTGATATAGGAAGTATATCCTGGGATTTTGTCTCTGGCTATTGACTGTTTCTATGCCTCTCATTACCTTGTACACCTCCATCAAGTCACCTCTCATCCTTCTTCACTCCAGTGTGAAAAGCGCAAGCTCACTCAACCTCTCTTCATAAGACATGGAAACAGACCTTTCAGTCCAACCCGTCCAGGCCGACCAGATATCCCAACCCAATCTAGTCCCACCTGCCAGCACCCGGCCCATATCCCTCCAAACCCTTCCTATTCATATACTCATCCAAATGACTCTTAAATGTTTCAATTGTACCAGCCTCCACCACATCCTCTGGCAGCTCATTCCATTCTTTTCCACAGTAAATACTGATACAAAATATTCATTTAGTATCTCCCCCATTTTCTGTGGCTCCACACAAAGGCTGCCTTGCTGATCTTTGAGAATCGACGTTTTGGGCATAAACCCTTCTTCAGGAATGAGGCTGGTGTGCCAAGCGGGCTGAGATAAAAGGTTGGGGGGGAGGGGAAATGAGGAAGCTGGAGAAATCTACATTCATCCCATGCTGTTGGAGGGTTCTCCAGGCGTCGTGTGGTCAGGGTCTGGCGATGGAGGCAGGGCAGAGGAGATGACCTGGGGGTGCAGTGAGAGAGGGACTCACTGAGATCCTTGTAGAGGGAGGAAGAGAGCTTCTTCAAGGTAGGCATCCTTGCAACAGGATTCGCAGTAGGTTAAGATCATCTAGGAGAATGTGAGGACTGCAGATGCTGGAGACCAGAGTTGAAAAATGTGGTGCTGGAAAAGCACAGCAGGCCAGGCAGCATCCGAGGATCAGGAGAATCGACGTTTCGGGCATAAGCCCTAAATTCCCTCCCCCCTACCTTTTATCTCAGCCCGCTTGGCACACCAGCCTCATTCCTGAAGAAGGGACAATACAGATGTAAAGGCAGCAGAATTCTGGGAGTGGCCTGAATAAGAATGGCTTGTGTTGTGAGACTGAAATAAATGGCCAGCTGTCTGATGGCAGTGGTATACAGCCCACAATTGAAAAATAATCGAGAAGCTGATTCACCTTTGTTTAAGCCGATGCTTTTGCAATGTTTTCCTCCTGGTGTCTCTGACATGATCTGGACAAACAGTATGAACTAGTCCAGGATTTTCCAGTCGCACATGAGGTGAGCAGTGGTTTTCTATTGGAATGGCCAGAACCAGACCAAACCATGATGCAAGTTACAGGTAAAACTGATTATGTCCAGCGCCCTCACGATCCCAAATGCCGTGTGCCAGTCCTGACAGGGTAGATTGGGAGCAGGATACCCACTGGGCTCAGAACTGACCTCAGATGCCCACCCAGCAACCACTGCTGAGCAACCTTTTCGCAAGGGGACCCTGGAAGTGGGGACAGGCAGGCCCCAGTATTACACCTTAGGGACTGGGAACAAGACAGTGAAATCCCCCCAGGGGCAAATGGCAGGCCCTTGCATTAACTGTGGAAATATGGCCACCAGGGAGTGATGTGACTTTAATGTTACCTTGGAGCTAAAGTGGGAGTCGAGATGCTTGTATCCTAGCAATAGGAAAATCTGCAAATATATACTGACTCTCGCTGTGCTTTTCGGGTGACCCATGATTAAGGAGCCTTGTGGGAACATAAAGGATTTTTAATCTCCATGGAGCAGTGTTCTCCTCATTCTGTTTTGTCCAATCAATTTGGCAGTTATCAAAATGTTCGACTCACACTGAGGGAACTGATATAGTCTCCAAAGGAATGGGCAGATGGATGCAGCTGCCCAGCAGGCAGCCTTACACCCCAAACCTCTGGTCCTGTTGGCCCCCAGCAAGACTCAAATAGAGACAATATAGGGACAGGTACTAGTAACTATAGGCCGGTGAGTCTCACTTCTGTTGTGGGCAAAGTCTTAGAGAGAATTGTAAGGGATAGGATTTATGCACATCTGGATAGGAATAATGTGATCAAGGATAGTCAGCATGGTTTTGTGAAGGGCAGGTCGTGCCTCACAAACCTTATTGAATTCTTTGAAAAGGTGACGAAAGAGGTTGATGAGGGGAAAGCGGTAGATGTGGTATATATGGATTTTAGTAAGGCGTTTGATAAGGTTCCCCATAGTAGGCTACTGCAGAAAATACGGAGATATGGCATTGAGGGTGAGTTGGAGGTTTGGATTAGGAATTGGCTGGATGGAAGAAGACAGAGGGTAGTAGTTGATGGCAAAGTTTCTTCATGGAGTGCCGTCACTAGCGGTGTTCCGCAAGGATCTGTTTTGGGACCATTGCTGTTTGTCATTTTTATAAATGACCTGGAAGAGGGGCTAGAAGGTTGGGTGAGCAAGTTTGCGGATGACACAAAAGTCGGAGGAGTTGTTGACAGTGAGGAAGGATGTAGCAGGTTACAGCAGGATATAGAGAAGCTGCAGAGCTGGGCAGAAAGGTGGCAGATGGAATACAATGTAGCTAAGTGCGAGGTGATTCACTTTGGGAAGAATAACAAAAAGATGGGGTACGGGGCTAATGTCGCTATACTATAGGAAGGATGTGGAGGCACTGGAACGGGTGCAGAGGAGGTTTACCAGGATGTTGCCTGGTATGGAAGGAAGATCGTATGAGGATAGACTGAGACACTTGGGGCTGTTTTCATTAGAGAAAAGAAGTTTTAGGGGTGACTTGATTGAGGTGTACAAGATGATTAGGGGGTTAGATAGGGTTGACAGTGTGAACCTTTTCCCGCGTATGGAGTCGGGTATTACAAGGGGGCATAGCTTTAAATTAAGGGGGGGTAGATATAGGACTGAATTTAGGGGTAGGTTCTTCACTCAGCGAGTCGTAAGTTCATGGAATGCCCTGCCAGTAGCAGTGGTGGACTCTCCCTCTTTATGGGCATTTAAGCGGGCATTGGATAGGCATATGGAGGATAGTGGGTTAGTATAGGTTAGGTGGGCTTGGATCGGCGCAACATCGAGGGCCAAAGGGCCTGTACTGCGCTGTATTCTTCTATGTTCTATGTAGGTACGCCAGAACTGTGTAAGGTCCAGAAATCACAGGGGAAGCCCCCTGATGAAGAGCACAAACTATGGCCTCAGATAATGGCCTCAATACTCAAACCAAAATGTGGGTGATCCCTCTAGACAGGTTTATGTTCCTTCTTTGCTGCTGCCTATTTCGGCAAGGAGGGGCCCAAATTTGGGCCTTTTTTACTTGACTACAACTTGCTTTTATAGAATCACCTCGCATACATTGTTATGAATATTGTCTAATATTTTTAGTAGATGAATCAATACCATCCCAATGACAGATACAGATATAGTGTTGGACAATTGGGAAATATCTGCATCAGTAAACCAAAACTCTTCAAAGTTGACATTCACAGGTATGCCAAGCCTAAGGATTAGGATCGGGGCAAATTGGAGCCTCAGTGGAAAGGCCTGTTCCTAGTCCTGCTGGTCACCCGGTCAGCAGTCAAGGTCAAGGGGAGGCCGCATGGACACACACGACACAACACAAAAGAGCACCACCTCCTGGAGGAACACCAGAAGACCCCGTCAGGGACACCTGTTCAGCTTCCCTCCACGAATGGCTCAGCCTGATCATTCTGCCTTTTACTACACTCTTTCTTATCTTTCTTTCACTAACTATGTTTGATGGAATGGATAGCCTAATAACCTCGAGTAAATGGGAGTTACAGTTTAATACTTCTCTATATGCATAGGAAGTCAATCACTCTCGCTGCTGAATATGTGTCTATATCCCTATCCGTCCCAAACTCGCACCAAGCGAGCCCTTATGGAATTTGAGCGACTTGCAGCTTTCTTTTCCCCTGCCTTTGGAACTGTTTGACTAGAAATCAAAGTCACGCCGCAGACAATTTGGTGCTCGGTTCAGTTCCCTCCTCTCCAGTGACCTCACAGATACCTAGATTTCCGCTTCCTGATGAAACCCCTGATGCTGATTCTCAGTCCCTGGAGCCTTCTGCCTGTGTCCTTACTGAACCTGAGGGCTACCTGTCCAATCTCCAACCACCACCCTCTGACAACCCCCCAGCTCTGGGTATAAGCCCCCCTTTTGCTGATACTCCCAAACTGCTCTTTCTTTTAAAAAAAAGCGGACGGATTGTGGGTGAATTTGACCAAAATTGACACAAAACAATGTGGAAGCCATTTTTGTCACAAAGGACTGTCTGCAGTAAAATGTCACCTGCTAGCAAAATGCTGTCTGAGTCCTGGCTGAGGAATTCTGGTTTGATTGCCTGACCTTGCAGCTGCAGGCTATCTCTGCTCCTCTGGCTCCTTAGATTGTGCTGCTTCATAGAATGATGTATTGTTTCACTATGTCCCTGATCAGTTGTTTTTGTCTAGCTGAACTTGCAGTATGAGATAACACTCAGTTTTGCAGACATTAAGGAATGCAGGTCTGGACAATGTACGTGGACCGTACAACTACCCCAGGGCTGTGTAATAAATGGGCAGTAGGCTTGTGATCTACTATATAACTTGTAACATTCTGTACTTCACTGGAATACATCGGACTTCTTTAAACGATGAGGTATTCCCCATGACCATGAGCCATGGTTAATTGCTCAAGGTCTCAACTCCTTACTATTTGTGTTAAATGATTCTGCATAAGATTTATTTTTCCTCAACAGTTTGTCTATATACTGTGCCAGGAAATCTTCCTGAACCCATTGAACAAAAACTGACTCATCTTAAGTACTCAAAATGTAGGATTTCCAGTGGATATTTGGAAAGATAAAGTCCCCCATAACAACTACCATGTCACTCTTGCTCCTATCCAGAATCATCTTTGCTATCCTTTCCTCTACATCCCTGGAATTATTCAGAGGCCTATAGAAAACTCCCAACTGGGAGACCTCTCATTTCCTGTTTCTAACCTTAGCCCATACTACCTCAGTAGATGTGTCCCTAACATCCTTTCAGCCACTGTAATACCGTCCTTGACTAACAATGCCACACCTCCCTCTCCTTTACCACATTCCCTGTTCTTACTGAAACATCTAAATCCAGGAACCTGTAACAACTATTCCTGTCCCTGCTATATCCATGTCTCTGAAATGGCCACAACATCAAAGTCCCAGGTACCAACCCATACTGCAAGGTCACCCACCTTATTCAAGGTGCTCCTGTCTTTGAAATAGACACACCTGCTTGCCACCTCTTGCGACCTTGAAACCATATTTCTGACCTCACTTAGTCTCAAGCTCTTGGACACTGAAACTATAATTTAGATTCCCATTCCCCTGCTGAATTAGTTTAAACCCACCCGAAGAGCGTGAGCAAATTTCCCTCCAGGATATTGGTACCCCTCTGGTTCAGGTGTAGGTGAGTTCATGTAGAGGTCCCACCTACCCCAGAATAAGCCCCAATTATCCAGGTATCTGAGTCCCTCCCTCCCACACCATCCTTGTAGGCAAGTGTTCAACTCCTCTCTCTCACTATTCCTTGCCTCGCTCACACGTGGCATGGGGAACAAACCAGATCAGTTTTATAGAGCTGCAGAAAAACTTTGCAGCTCTGAGACTCAATCCCTCTGTTAATGAAAGCCAATACATCGTATATCTTCTTAATAATAATATCAACTTGGGTGGCAACTTTGAGGGATCTATGTACGTGGACCCCAAGATCCCACTGTTCATCCACACCGCCAAGAATCCTTTCTTTAACCTTATATTCAGCATTCAAATTTGACCTTCCAAACTAAATCTCTTCACAATTATCCAGGTTGAACTCCATCTGCCACTTCTCAGCCCAGCTCTGCATCCTGTCAATGTCTTGTTGTATGCAGCCTGCAAAGACCCTTAACACTATCTACAACAGCCCACTGACTTTTGTGTCATCGACAAACTTACTAACCCAGACTTCCACTTCTTTATTCAAATCATTTGTAAAGACACAAAGAGGAGACACCCAAGAACAGATCCCTGTGGGACACCACTGGTCACCGACCTCTAGGTGGAATTCTTTCCATCCACTACCACTCGCTATCTTCTTTCAGCCTGTCAATTCTGTATCCAGACAGCCAGATTTATGTGCATCCCACACCTCCTAACTTGCTGAATGAAAAAGAATACTGTCAATTGTTTGACTTGGGGTTCAGCAGCAGAATCCTTTGCTGGATAACCTGAAGCTGATTGAAGAGAATTAGAAAAGTCCTGGACTCAGACTTTGTGTCAAAGTGGGGTGACAAAAGTAAGAATGAAGAATGTTTGGGACTGATGGGTCCTTGGCAGAATGAACATGGAACGCAGAACAGTACAGCACAGTACACGCCCGTCACTCTTGATGTTGTGCCAACCTTTTATCCCACGCTAAGATCAGACTAACCTCCATACCCTTCATTGTACTATCATCCATGTCCCATCCAAGAGTCACTTAAATATCCCTAATGTCTCTGACTCTACTCTCTCTGCTGATAGTGCATTCCACACACCCACCACCCTCTGCGTAAAGAACCTACCTCTGACAACTCCCCTAAACAATAAACAAAGAACAAAGAAAATTTACAGCCCCAGAACAGGAACTTCGGCCCTCCAAGCCTGAGCCGTTCCAAATCTACTGTCTAAACCTGTCGGTCGATTCCTAAACATCTGCATCCCTCTGCTCCCCACCTACTCATGTACCTGTCCAGACACACCTTAAATGAATCCACCGTGCCTGCCTCTACCACCTCTGCTGGCAATTTGTTTCAACCACCCTCTGTGTGTGAGGTACTTGCCGCGTGTATCCCCCTTAAACTTTCCACCTCTCACCTTGAAAACGTGACCTCTCGTTATTGAATCCTTCACCCTGGGAAAAAGCTTGTCTCTATCCACCCTGTCTATACCCTTCATGACTTTGTAAACCTCAATCAGGTCCCCCCATAATCTCCTTTTCTCGAATGAAAATAAACCTAACCTACTCAACCTCTCTTCACAGCTAGCACCTTCCACACCAGGCAGCATCCTCGCAAACCTTCTCTGCACCCTCTCCGAAGCGTCCACCTCCTTTTGGTAATGTGGCGACCAGAACTGTACACAGTATTCTAAATATGGCCGAACCAATGTCTTGTACAATGTTAACATGACTTGCCAGCTCTTATACTCAATACCCTATCCAATGAAGGCAAGCGTACCATATGCCTTCTTGACCACTCTATCCACCTGTGCAGCAACCTTCAGGGTACAATGGACCTGCATTCCTAGATCTCTCTGCCCATCAACGTTTCCCAAGGCTCTTCCATTCACTGTATAATTTGATCTAAAATTAGACTTGCCTAAATGTATCACCTCACATGTGTCTGGATTGAAAGCTATCTGTCACTTTTCCGCCCAACTCTCCAGTCTATCTATATCCTCCTGTATTCTCTGACAGTCCCTTATGCTTTCTGCTACTCCACCAATCTTCGTGTCATCTGCAAACTTGCTGATCATACCAACAGTGTCTCTTCCAGATCATTTATGTATATCACAAACAACAGTGGCCCCAGCACTGATCCCTGTGGAACACCACTGGTCACCTTTCTCCATTTCGAGAAACTCCCTTCAACTTCTACTTTCTGTCTCCTGTTGCTCAACCAGTTCTTTATCCACCTCGCTAGAACACCCTGCACACCATGTGACTTCACTTTCTCCATTAGTCTACCATGGGGAACCTTATCAAATGCCTTACTAAAGTCCGTGTATATGACATCAACAGCCCTTCCTTCATCTATCAATTTGGTCACTTCCTCGAAGAACTCTATTAAGTTGGTAGGGCACGATCTCCCCCTCACACAACCACGTTGCCTATCAATGATAAGCTCACTCTTTTCTAAATATAAATAGATCCTATCCCTTAGTACCCTCTCCAACAACTTTCCCATCACTGACGTCAGGCTCACTGGTCTGTAGTTACCCGGAATATCCCTACTACCTTTCTTGTACAGCAACCTTCCAGTCCTCAGGCACCGCACCTGTATTTAAGGATATCTGTCAGGGCCCCAACTATTTCCTCTCTCGCCTCCCTCAGCAACCTGGGATAGATCCCATCTGGTCCTGGGGATTTGTCCACCTTAATAACCTCTTGCCTACCCAACACATTTTCCCTACTTATGTCAACGTGATCCAGACTAATCAAACTTCGATCTCTAATCTCAACATTCATCCTGTCCGTCTCCTCAGTGAACACTGATGCAAAGTAATCATTCAGAATCTCACCCATTCTCTCAGGTTCGACACACAGATTTCCTTCGTTATCTTTTAGTGGGACCAATCCGTTCTCTAGTTACCCGCTTGCTTCTTATATAAGAATAAAATGCTTTGGGATTCTCCTTAATTCTGCTCGCTAAAGCTATTTCATGATCCCTTTTAGCCCACTTGATTCGTCGTTTAATACTTGTCCTACTCTTCCGATATTCTTCCAGGGCCCGTTCTGTTCTTAGCTGCTGGACCTTATGTATGCTTCCCTTTTCCTCTTGGCTAGTCGTATAATTTCTCCTGTCATCCACGGTTCACGAATCTTGCCCTTCCCATCCTTTGTCTTCAATGGGACATGCCTATCCTGCACTATCTTTAACTTATCTTTGAAAGCCTCCCACATCTCAAATGTGGACTTCCCTTCAAATAGCTGTGTCCAATCCACATTTCCCAGCTCCTGCCTAATTTTGATATAATTGGCCTTGGCCCAATTTCGTACTCTTCCCTTAGGACCACTCTCTTCTTTATCTACAAGTATTCTAAAACTTACAGAATTGTGGTCACTTTTCCCAAAGAAATCCCCCACCGCAACATCCCCAGTACTAGGTCCAATATGGCCCCTTCCCTCATCGGAATTGACATACTGCTCTAGAAAACTCTCCTGGATGCTTCTTACAAATCCTAGCCCATCCAGACCTCTGATACTCAGTGTATCCCAGTCAATGTTGGGAAAATTAAAATCTCCCATCACCACTACCCTATTGCCTCTGCATCTTTCCATAATCTGTTTACCTATTTGTTCTTCTACCTCACGCTCACTGTTGGGAGGTCTGTAATACAGCCCTAACAATGTAACTTCTTATTTTTCAGCTCCAACCCATAATGCTTCACTGCTCAAGCCCTCCACAGTGTCCTCCTTTAGCACAGCCGTGATATCTTCCCTGACCAGCAATGCAACTCCTCCCCCTCTTTACTTCCCTCCCTGTCCTGTCTGAAGTGTCTATATCCTGGAACATTTAGTTGCCAAACATCATGCCCTTCCTTCAATCAAGTCCCCATGATGGCAATAACGTCATAATCCCAGGCACCAATCCAAGCTCTAAGTCCATCTGCCTTACACGCTATACTCCTTGCATTAAAGTAGATGCATTTCAGGCCACCTGTTCTTTTGCACTCATCTGCTCTCTGCCTACTCTTCCCTTTATTCATTTTATCTTCATGATTCTTACAGTCTCCAGTCTCCACCTCACTGCCTGTTTTCTCTTCTGGTTCCCAGCCCCCTGCCACATTAGTTTAAAACCTCCCCAACAGCAGTTGCAAAAACTCCCCCAAGATCATTGGTTCCTGTTTGGTTCAGATGTAGACCGTCCATTTTGTAATAGTCCCACCTTCCCCAGAACCGGTCCCAATGTCCAACAAATCTGAACCCCTCCCTCCTACACCATCCCTCAAGCCACATGTTCATCCTGCCTATTGTTTCATTTCTACGCTGGCTAGCACGTGGCACTGGTAGTAATCCCAAGATTCTGGATTAGTGGTGCTGAAAGAGCACAGTAGGTCAGGCAGCATCGAAATCGACATTTCGGGCAAAAGCCCTTCATCAGGAATAAAGGCAGTGAGCCTGAAGCGTGGAGAGATAAGCTAGAGGAGGGTGGGGGTGGGGAGAAAGTAGCATAGAGTACAATAGGTGAATGGGGGAGGGGATGAAGGTGATAGGTCAGGGAGGAGAGGGTGGA
>NC_057710.1:336864-345021 GCF_004010195.1 Chiloscyllium plagiosum
ACGGAGGGAACGGTCTTTGCGGAAGGCGGAAAGGGGTGGGGAGGGAAATATATCCCTGGTGGTGGGGTCTGTTTGGAGGTGGCGGAAATGTCGGCGGATGATTTGGTTTCCAGCATCTGCAGTCATTGTTTTTACCTCGTAATCCCAAGATCACTACCTTTGAGGTCCTCTCCTTTAACTTCTCTCCTCGCTCCCTAAATTCTTCTTTCAGGATCTCATCTCGTTTTCTACTTATATCGTTGGTGCCTATATGCACCAAGACAACTGGATGTTTACCCTTCCTCTTCAGAATGCTCTGCAGTCGATCAGTGACATCCCTGACCTGAGCACCTAGGAGGCAACATACCATCCGGGAGTCCCTCCAATCACCTTAAAATTATGCCCCTTCATGATAGCCATTTCCACCCTGGGAAAAAGTCTTTGATTATTCATTATGTCTATGCCTCTCATCATCATGTACACCTCTATCAGGTCACCTCTCATCCTTCTTCACTCCAATGAGTAAAGCCCTAGCTCCCTCAACCTTTCTTCATAAGACATGCCCTCCAGTCCAGGCAGCATCCTGGTAAATCTCCTCTACACCCTCTCTAAACCTTCCACATCTTTCCCATAAAGAGGTGACCAGAACTGAACACAATATTCCAAGTGTGGTCTCACCAGTACTTTATAGAGCTGCAGCATAACTTAGCAGCTCCTAACTTTAATCCCCCTGCTAATGAAAGCTCACACACCACACACCTTCTTAACAACCCTATTAACTTGGGTGGCAACTTTGAGGATCTATGGACGTGGACCCCAATATCCTACTGTTCCCCCACAATGCCAAGAATCCTACCTTTAACCCTGTAATCTGTTTTCAAATCTGACCTTCCTAATGAATCACTTCACACTTTTCCAGGTTGATGTCCATCTGCCACTTCTCAGCCCAGTTCTGCATCCTGTCAATGTCCCGGTGCAACCTACAACAGCCCTCCACATTATCCACCACTCCACCCACCTTCATGTCATTAACCAACCCTTCTAATTCCTTATCCAAGTCATTTATAAAAATCATAAAGAGCAGAGGTCCCAGAACCCATCCCTCTTGAACCCCACTGGTCACCGAGCTCTAGGCTGAATACTTTCCATCTACTGCCACCGTCTGTCTTCTATTGCCCAGCCAATTCTGTATCCAGACAGATATGTTTCCCTGTATCCCATGCCTCCTTACTTTCTAAATGAGCCGACCATAGGGAAACTTATCAAATGACTTGTTAATATTCACGTACACCACATCCACTGTTCTACCTTCATCAATGTGTTTTGTCACATCCTCAAAGAATTCAATACGGTTTGTGAGGCATGACCTTCCCCCCACAAAGCCATGATGACTATTGCCAGTCATGTAACCTGCTCTTCAGCAATTTATAGTGGTTAAATTTTTTTAAAAATCCATGACAGTTTAAAATCAACTCTAACTCTAACAGTGAATATATTAACTATACCATTAACAAACAGAACAAATCCCTTTTAACTATTCTCGATAACAGCAAGATTCTCATGGCATGCTGCTCCAATAAATACAAGTCCTGCTTAAATAAAAAAGTAGAATTTAGTCTCTCGAGATTACAGCCAGGTTGTGCGTGTTTGAGACATTTCTAAGTACAAGAGTCAGGATGTCATGTAGCAGCTTTATAAGACTTTGGTTAGATTACCCTTACAGTGTTGTGTTCAATTCTGGTGGCCACATTATAGGAAAGATGTGGTTACTTTGGAGAGGATGCAGAAAATGTTTACCAGGATGCTACCTGAATTAGAGGGTATGAGCTATAAGGAGAGTCTAGAAAAACTCAGGTTGTTTTCTCTGGAGTGGCAGAGGCTGAGGGGAGACTTGAGAGAAGTCTGTAAAATAAAGAGATTGTATAGATCTGGTTAACGGTCAGAATCTTTTTCCCAGAGGTGAAATATCTCATACTCGGGGGCATGCATTTAGGGTGAGAGGGAGAAAGTCCAAAGGACATGTGAGTGGTAACATTTTTACACAGAGAGTGGTAGGCACCTGGAAAACACTGCCATGGGATGGTGGAGGCAGATACAATAGGGGTGTTTGAGACACTTTTAGATAAACACATGAATATGCAAGAAATGGAGGGATATGGACCAAGGACAGGCAGAAGGGTTTAGGTTAACATGGTGAGCTGAAAGTCCCGTCCCTGTGTTGTGCTGTTCTATGTTATATTACCTTCCTTATTAACCTTAACATTCAGTTGACACAACTGGGCTTGGTTTCTTTGTGAAAACATTCAAAATTCACTCACACAAGGAGTTGGGCATTGTCATTTTTAACTCTACGATTCAATCGATTTATCTTCCAGTTGAGAAATCGGGTCAGGGTGACTGCAGAATTTGGGTCCACTGCAAATTGGTCTGCCTCCCACACCTCAATTGCCACTGGAGTAACACGAAGCTTCAGCGGTCGATGATACTGAAGAAAGAAGAACAGTTACCAATTAGGAGATCCTGTTTATCTGGAAAAAAAACTGATGGAAAAGCAAGTTAATCAACACAACATTGCAGTAAAATGGCATTGAAAATAAACATTAGCAGGGCACATCTCTGGCATAAATACATTTCAAATCTATAGTAAAATATAGCTGAAAACAACTCATATGTGGTGGCATAGTTGCACCACCACTGGTAAGTCATTCAATAGAGAAAGAGAGAGAGAGAGAGAGACAAAGAGTACAACACCAGACGGAGATAATTCTGCTACTGTGCTCCATCTCTCGCTCTCACACTCTCTCCTTCTCTTTCTCTCTACTGTCACAAAAATGGTAAAATTGTAAAATGGGGGAAAGTGTGGCATTGTCCCTTGAAGATAAAGTGTTTGTTATGCTCAGAGATTTAAAAAAATGAAGGTTTGTGAATAAGCAGTTTCAGGTTCTTAAAATGAAACATTGCATCAGGAGGTTAGCTGGCCCAAGCAGCATTTTACCCAGGATAACAGTTTAAATTCAGCAAATTAATTAAAAAAGGCATTTGGAGACTAAAGACCCATTCAATTTAAACTGGATTGTTTTGACACCAGGAAACCAATCGAATTATAAAGATTGTCATGGGGACATATATAAAACTGTGATTTTTGAAAATCAGAAGAGAGTCAACTGCCATCTGAACAGTTGACTCTTGATTTCTTTAGAAATAGGTAGATAGAGAGGCATTGCAAGGTATGTTAGGAATTCTGTTAATTTGTTCATTGTTCGAATTAGATAAATAAATTGTTACTTGTTGATTGTTGAGTGAGTGAAAGGATTTCATTTCATTAAAAACACTAATTAATAACAGACTGCAGGGGTGAGAGGCAGGTTATACTCCTTGTCACACGTCTTTATCAGATTATGAGTTGAGGTGCTCCCCTCTGGATGTGTCAGTTTTAATTATCACAGGGACGTCAACCTGTCCTTAACAGACTGGGACTCATTCGGAATTTGACCAGTTCATATGTAGGATCGGGACAGATTGGAACTGATTTGAAAAAGATTTAGGATATGAAAGATCCCAGCATTTAAACAAACTTGGAGAACTAGTGTCATGGATCTTTAAATAAAACTTAAGTGAGAAGTGGAAAATCTGTTTAACTTCTGTTACTTTTGGTTAGTTAAATCTAAAGTGGGGAGAATGGCTCTTCACATTGATAAAGAGGTTCTCGAGGCTGAAGATGCTTCCCAAAGTTGCCAAGGAAGTTTAGAAAGACAGAGGAAGGATATACTTTCAGAATTAGCAGACAAGCTAAAACTGGATTTAACTTGGAATAATAGGAAAGCTGAAATTGTAATGGAGTTGGTCAAACACTTAGGTAAAACAGAAAAACAGGCAACTGTGGGGGGAGGGAGTTAGAAAAAATTACATGGCGAATGAGATAATTGGAGTTTAAAAAATGAACTTAAAAGGCTGGAATTATAAGAAAAAGAAAAAAGGGTAAGGTTGATGCAGAAGAAAGGAAAGAATGTTGGAAAAAATGAAGTTGGAACTTGAAGCAAAAAAACTTCAAATGATAGATGTAAAAGCACAAAATAGAAAGAATTATGAGTAAACTTATTAAAACCAATAGCCTGGTAGAGATCTATACAAGTATGTTCATACATTTTCAAAATTCAATGAAAAAGATGTCAAAGCCCTTTTCATTTCCTTTGGGAAACTGGTGACACAGATGAATTGGCTACAGACTGTGGGTAATGTTAATTCAGACCAAGCTGGTAGGCAGTACTAATGAGGTGTTTGCAGCGGTCAGATGAGTGGTGAAGAGAACATGAAGATGTGAAATGAGCTACTTTAATTGCCTATAAATGAGTACCAGAAACATATAGACAACAGTTCAGAAACATGAAGAAGGAACCATGATGGCTGGAAAGTGGGATGCCTTCAGAAATGGAATAATGAGAGTCAACAAACTTCTGTAGGGAGTTTAGGGAGGGGGGGGCACGGTGGCTCAATGGTCACCACAGCTGCCTCACAGCACCAGGGACCCAGGTTCAATCCCAGCCTCGGGTGACTCTCTCTGTGGGTTTTCTCTGGGTGCTCTGGTTTCCTCCCACAATCCAAAGATGTGCAGGTTAGGTGAACTGGCCATGCTAAATTGCCCACAGGGATGTGTAGGTTCGGTGTATTAGTCAGGGGAAATGTAGAGTAATAGGGTAGGGGAGTAGGTTTTGGGTGTGACAGTCTTCGGAGGGTCAGTGTGGACTTGTTGGGCCAAAGGGCCTGTTTCCACACTGTAGGGAATCTATGATTCTATGAGGTCAGACTTATGTCGGGTTTGAAAAAAATTAAACATCGCAACTTTGATAGATGAGTGAGAGTGTTAAAGACAGACAAGACAATGAGGCTCTTAGAGAGGTTATTCTGCTGCTGGAGGAGTTTACAAACTCACTTCCAGAAATGATAAGAACTCATACTGAGGAACAGAAAGTTCAACAGCGAGGACAGCTACACAGATGGAGGATGGATATGCTTTAGTGATTAAATCAATACCTAGCTACTGACAGCAATCTCATTCCCTTAGGGATAGAAATGGGAAAGAGGAAGATCCTTCACTGAAAAACAAAAGGTAGATCACACTGGGAACAGTTTACCACATGGGAAAAAAGAAACCCAAGAAGGTGGAAAGGAGGTGAAAGACCTCATCGTGGACAGTGAGGAAGGTTCTCAGAAATTGCAGCAGGACCTTGAACAGCTGGGGAAGTGGGCCAAGAAATGGCAAATGGAGTTTAATACAGATAAGTGTGAGGGCTTGCATTTTGAAAAGTCAAATCAAGGTAGGAGTTTCATGGTGAATGGTAGGGCCTTAAGGAGTGTAGTGGAACAGAGGGACCTTGGAGTTCAGGTGGAGTCACAGGTAGACAGGGCAGTGAAGAAGGCTTTTGGTACACTGGCCTTCATCAGTCAGGGCATTGAGTATAGAAGTTGGGGAGTTATGTTGCAGTTATACAGGACATTGATGAGGCAGCTCTTGGGGTATTGTGTTCAGTTTTCATCACCTTGTTATAGGAAGGATGTTATTAAACTGGAAAGAGTGCAGAAGACATTTACAAGGACTCAATGGTATGAGTTATAGAGAGAGGTTGGATAGACTAGTGAAATTAATAACTTTTTAAATCTACAGCTCCTGTGATGGTCATAAACTAAGATGTAACCTTCACAAAATTATAACCATTCCAGGAATAGACACCAGATTTGTCAAAGCCTCCATCATACATGTCAATAGGCAAAAACATTCCCAACCTCCAACCTGCTACTAACCCCAGATTCCCATATGGCCTTGGCAAAGTGCTGCTAAATAGGATAAGAACCCATGATGTTAGGGGTAAGGTTCTGACTGGCGAAAGGCATATTTTTCAGGGTGGTAGCCAGTAACTAGTGGAGTTCTGCAGGGCTCCATTTTAGGACCATACTATTCACATTATACATTAATGATCTGGACGAAGGAACTGAGGGCATTGATGCTAAGTTTGCAGATGACACGACAATTGGTGGAGGGACAGGTAGTGTTGAGGAAGCAAGGAGGCTGCATTGAAATTGGACATGTTAGATGAGTGGTCAAAGAAGTGGCAAGTGGAATATAATGTGGGAAAGTATAAGGTCATGCATTTTGCTAGGAAGAATAGGACTATTTTCTAAACGGGGAAAGGGTTCGGAAATCTAAAGTGTAAAGGGCCTTAGGAATCCTAGTTCGGGTTTCTCAAGGTTGGCATGTGGGTTCGGTTGGCAATTGGGAGGATGGATGCAATGATGTCATTCATTTTGGGCGGCTGGAGAGAGGAGCAGAGATGTACTGTTGAGGCTGTATAAAACTCTGGTCAGATCACATCTGGAATATTGTGAGCAGTTTTGGCCCCATATCTAAGGGAGGATGTGCTGGCATTGGAAGGGGTCCAGAGGACGTTTACAGGAATAATCCTGGAGATGAAAGAGTTGTCACATGAGGAGTGGTTGAGGACTCTGGGTCTGTATGTTTTGGAACTTAGAAGGTTGAGGAGGAATCTCATTGAAACTTACAGAATATTGAGATGTCTGGATACAGTGTATGTGGAGAAAATACTTCCACTGTGGGAGAGAACTAGAAGCCAAGTGTGCAGCCTCAGAAAGGACAATCATTTACAACTGAGAAGAGAATGAATTTCTTCAGCCAAAACATGGTGAATCTTTAGACTTCATTGTCACAGTTGGCTGTGGGGGCCAAGATATTGAGTATATTTAAGACAGAGAAGATAGGTTCTTGATGCGTAAGGGGATCAAGTGTTACAGGGAGAATGTAGAAGAATGGCATTGAGAAATATATCAGCCAAGACTAAATGGTGGAGCTAACCCAAATGGGCCAAATGACCTAATTCAGCCTCAGCAGTACATCTCTGCTCTTCTTTCTAGCTGTCTCAGGATGAATGATGTCATTGCATTTGCCTTCCTGGTTTCCAACTGAACCTACATGTTAACCTTGAGAAACCTGAACTAGGATGAGGGGCATGGATAGGGTAAATAGACAAAGTCTTTTCCCTGGGATTGGGGAGTCCAGAACTAAAGGGCATAGGTTTAGGGTGAGAGGGGAAAGATATAAAAGAGACCGAAGGGGCAACTTTTTCACACAGAGTCTGGTACGTTTATGGAATGAGCTGCCAGAGGAAGTGGTGGAGGCTGGTACAATTGCAACATTTAAGAGGCATTTGGATGGGTATTTGAATAGGAAGGGTTTGGAGGGATATGCGCCGGGTGCTGGCAAGTGGGACGAGATTGGGTTGGGATATCTGGTTGGCATGGACAGGTTGGACCGGAGGGTCTGTTTCCGTGCTGTACATCTCTATGACTCTATGATTAGGATGTTTTTATTTAGTTCCTAGGAGACTAAGGGGGTATCTTATAGAAAGGTATTAAGATCATGAGAAGCATGGATAGGGTGAATGCACTCAGTCTTTTTCCCAGAGTTGGGGAATTGAGATCTAGAGGGCATCAGGTTAAGGTTAGAGGGAAAGGAATAAAAGGGATCCTGAGGGGCAACTTTTTTACACAGAGGGGGGTACACATATGGAATGAGCTGCCAGTGGAAGTGGTTGTGGTGGGTACCTTAGACTCCCTACAGAGTAGAAACAGGCCCTTCGGCCCAACAAGTCCACACCAACCTTCCGAAGAGTAACTCACCCAGACCCATTTCCCTACATTTACTCCTGAATAATGGACAATGTGGCATGGCCAATTCACCTGACCTGCACATCTTTGGACTGTGGGAGGAAACCAGAGCACCCAGAGAACATTCACACAGACATGGGGAGAATGTGCAAACTCCACACAGTCGCCCGAGTCTGTTTTCAAACCCAGGTCTCTGGCACTGTGAGGCAGCAGTGCTAACCACTGAGCCACTGTACCAGCCCACAATCATTTAACAACATTTAAAAGGCATTCGGACAAATATGTGGATAGGAAAGATTTAGAAGGATATGGGCCAAGTGCAGGAAAATGGGGTTAGCGTGACATGGAGCACTCTGGGCCAGAGGCCCTACCTCCCTTTGTGTTGTAGGTCGTTATAACCTCTTGTATTTTCACTGTCGTAGAGTGGGAGACACACAGTTGCAGTGCTGGGGATTTAAGAAAGACACTGGGAAAATGAATGGGATAAAAAAGGCTAAACCA
>NC_057710.1:345521-356090 GCF_004010195.1 Chiloscyllium plagiosum
TGGGAAATCATGCCTCACAAATTTGTTCGAGTTGGGGAATCAAGGACTGGATGACATCAGGTTAAGGTGAGAGGGGAAAGAATAAAAGGGAACCTGAGGGGAAACGTATTTACACAGAGAGTGGTACACACATGGAATGAGCTGCCAGTGGAAGTGGTTGAGGCGGGTACATTAACAACATTTAAAAGACATTTGGACAACTATGTTGATAGCAAAAGTTTAGAAGGATATGGGCCAAGTGCAGGGAAATGGGGTTAGTATGGATGGATATTTTGGTTGGTATGAGCTGAAAATGTGTTGCTGGAAAAGCGCAGCAGGTCAGGCAGCATCCAGGGAACAGGAGAATCGACGTTTCGGGCATAAGCCCTTCTTCTGGAATGGTTGGTATGGGCCAGTTTGGGCTGAAGGGCCTGTCTCTGTGCTGTAGGACTCTGACTCTCGGACTGGGGAGTCTCACTGACCAAGAGATGGTACGGAGTCACTGAAGTAACTTGTTTACTGAAATCCAAGTGCCTTGGACAATTCTACAGTGTTGGTTACCAAACTCCATTCCATGAATTAATTTTTTAAAGTCACACAGCACACCTGAATATCTAGATAGCCACACTCCAAGCACTTTCTCAAGATTTTCCCAGTGACAATGTCAGCTCTTGTCATCTCTGTCTTTGTTCTGCAGTTTCTTCCAATGGGAACAGTTTGCCGACCATTGATGGGGGAATGTGACTTGGAAGAATACTGTTATGGGAATTCTTCAATATGCCCTGACAATGTGTTTCTGAAGGATGGCTATGAGTGTAATGAAGGAACATATTACTGTAGTGCTGGGGCTTGTCAGTCTCCAAGCGTACTGTGTGAGGAGTTATGGGGTGAAGGTGAGTCCATTTTATTCAACTCCCTCATGCTGTTGCTCAGCCATTACAGTAAATTCTGTCCATTATACATCTGGTTCTAGCAGGAAATCAAAATACTTCTTCAGGAAGCACAAGGGCCAGTTAAATACCAGAGATATACCAAACTGTCAATATATCAATACCTGGTGTACACTGTACAGTTTTGATCTGCTCACTCGAGGAGGGATGTGGTTGTATCTGAGGCAGTTTCAGAGGAGATTTACTGGGTTGATTCAAGACAATGATGGGTTTGTCTTATGAAGAGAGATTGAGCAATTTTGGCCGACACTCTCTGGAATTTAGAAGAACGAGGGGAGATCTAATTCAGGTCAATAAGTTGCTGAAGGGAAGTGACAAAGTATAGAACCATAGAAATCATTACAGGAGTAGGCCATTCAGCCCTTCAAGCCTGCCCCACCATTCAACATGATCATGACACGATGCAGTCTCAGTGTCCCATTCCCACCCTCTCCCCGTATTCCCTTTGATCCCTTTAACCCCAAGGGCCATGTCTAGTTCCCTCTTGAATCTATCGAATGAACTGGCCCCAACAGCTTCCTGTGGGAGAGAATTCACAGCTCTCTGAGGGAAGACATTCTTCCCCATCTCAGTCCTGAATAGCTTACCCCTTATCCTTACACTGTGACCCCTAGTTCGGGATTTCCCCAACATCCGGAACATTCTTCCCACATCCAGCCTGTCCAGTCCCATCAGGATTTTATATGTTGCTATAAGACTCCCCCCTCATTCTCATAAATTCCAATAAATACAGACCTAGTAAATGTCGAAAGGATATTTCCTCATCTGGGGCATTGTAGAATGAGAGACCATCGTTCTGGGATAAAGTGGCAGCAAGTTTAAAACAGAGATGAGAGGAAATTACTCCTTTCAAAGGGGCATTAATCTGTAGAATTCACTCTCCCAGAATGCGGTGGATGATGGGAGAAAGTGAATCTTTGAATTCACGAGTGGGACATGGACAATGCTTGTTGATCGTCATTTTGTGGTTCTTGAGAAGGTGGGGGTGAGCTGCCTTCTTGACCTGCAGTCCATGTGCTGTGGGTTGACCCAAAGTGCCCTGAGGGAGGGAATTCCAGGACTTTGACCCAGTGACAGTGAAGGAACGTTGATATATTTCCAAGTCAGGATGATGAGGGGTTTGGAGGGGAACCTGAAGGGGATGGTGTTCCCAAGTATCTGATGCCCTTGTCCTTCTAGATGGAAGTGGTCGTGGGTTTGGAAGGTGCTGTCTGAGGATCTTTGGTGAATTTCTGCAGTGCATCTTCTAGATGGTACACATTGCTACTACTGAGTGTCGGTGGTAGAGGGAGTGGACGTGCTGCCAATCAAGCGGAAGCTGCTTTGTCCTGGATGGTGTTAAGCATCTTGAGTGTTGTTTGGAGCTGCCCCCATCCAGGCAAGTGGGGATTATTCCATCACACTCCTGACTTGTGCCTTGTTGATGGTGAACTGGCCTTGGAGTGTCAGGTGGCGAGTTATTTCCAGCAGTATCCCTCATCTTGACCAGCACCTGTAGCCCTTGGGTTTATGTGGTGAATCCAATTGAGTTTCATGACAATGGTAACCCCCAGGTTGTTAATAGTGTGTGATTCAGTGATGGTAACACCATTGAATGTTAAGCAGTGGTGGTTAGATTGTCTGTTATTGGAGATCGTCTTTGCCTGGCATTTGTGTGGCACAAATGTTACTTGCCACTTTTCAGTGCATATAGAGTCATAGAGATGTACAGCATGGATCAGACCCTTCGGTCCAACTTGTCCATGCCGACCAGATATCCCAACCTCATCTAGTCCTACTTACCAGCACCCGGCCCATATCCCTCCAAACCCTTCCTATTCATATACCCATCCAAATGCCTTTTAAATGCTGTAATTGTACCAGCCTCCACCACATCCTCTGGTAGCTCATTCCATACACGTACCACCCTCTGTGTGAAACAATTGCCACTTAGATCTCTTTTCTATGTTTCCCCTCTCACCCTAAACCTAAGCCCTCTAGTTCTGGAGTCCCCTATCCCAGGGAAAAGACCTTGTCCTATTCATGCCCCTCATGATTTTTAAAACCTCTAGAAGGTCACCCCTCAGCATCTGATGCTCCAGGGAAAATGGCCCCAGCCTATTCAGCCTCTCCCTATAGCTCAAACCCTCCAACCCTGGCAACATCCTTCGAAATCTTTTCTGAATTCTTTCAAGTTTCACAACATCCATCCTATAACAGGGAGACCAGAATTGCACGCAATATTCTAAAAAGAGGCCTAAGCAATGTCTTGGGCAAAACTGAGGACTGCAGATGCTGGAAACCAGATTAGAATGGTGCTGGGAAAGCACAGCAGGTCAGGCATCATCTGAGGACGAGGAAAATCGACGCTTCGGGCAAAAGCCCTTCACCAGGAATGTGCAAACACCACACAGACAGTCATAGAGATGTATAGCATGGAAACAGACCCTTTGGTCCAACCTGTCCATGCCGACCAGATATCTCAACCCAATCTAGTCCCACCTGCCAGCACCCGGCCCATAGCTCTCCAAACCCTTCCCATTCATCCACCCATCCATATGCCTCTTAAATGTTGCAATTGTACCAGCCTCCACCACTTCCTCTGGCAGCTCATTCCATACACGTACCACTCTCTGTGTGAAAATGTTGCCTCTTAGGTTTCTTTTATATCTTTCCCCTCTCACCCTAAACCTATGCCCTCTAGTTCTGGACTCCCAGACCCCAGGGAAAAGCCTTTGTCTATTTACCCTATCCATGCCCCTCATAATTTTATAAACCTCTATAAGGGCATCCCTCAGCCTCAAACACTCCAGGGAAAACAGCCCCAGCCTGATCAGCCTCTCCCTGTAGCTCAAATCCTCCAACCCTGGCAACATCATTGCAAATCTTTTCTGAACCCTTTCAAGTTTCACAACATCTTTCAGATGGGAAGGAGACCAGAATTGCACACAACATTCCAACCGTGGCCTAACCAATGTCCTGGACAGCCGCAACATGACCTCCCAACTCCTGTACTCAATACTCTGACCAATAAAGGAAAGCATACCAAACGCCTTCTTCACTATCCTATCTACCTGCGACTCCACTTTCAAGGAGCTATGAACCTGCACTCCAAGTTTTCTTTGTTCAGCAATACTCCCTTTAGCAATACTCCCCAATACACCTTACCATTAAGTGTATAAGTCCTGCTAAGATTTGCTTTCCCAAAATGCAGCACCTCGCATTTATCTGAATTGAACTCCATCTGCCACTTCTCAGCCCATTGGCCCATCTGGTCCAGATCCTGTTGTAATCTGAGGTAACCCTCTTCGCTGTCCACTACACCTCCAATTTTGGTGTCATCTGCAAATTTACTAACTGTACCTCTTATGCTCACATCCAAATCATTTATGTAAATGACAAAAAGTAGAGGACCCAGCACCAATCCTTGTGGCACTCCACTGGTCACAGGCCTCCAGTCTGCAAAACAACCCTCCTCCACCACCCTCTGTCTTCTACCTTTGAGCCAGTTCTGTATCCAAATGGCTAGTTCTTCCTGTATTCCGTGAGATCTAACCTTGCTAACCAGTCTCCCATGGGGAACCTTGTCGAATGCCTTACTGAAGTCCATATAGATCACATCTACTGCTCTGCCTTCATAAATCGTCTTTGTTACTTCTTTAAAAAACTCAATCAAGTTTGTGAGACATGATTTCCCACGCACAAAGCCATGTTGACTATCCCTAATTAGTCCTTACCTTTCCAAATACATGTACATCCTGGCCCTCAGGATTCCCTCCAACAGCTTGCCCACCACTGAGGTCAGGCTCACCGGTGTATAGTTCCCTGGCTTGTCTTTACCCAAGGCAGTTGCCCAAGGCTGGAATCAAACCCGGGTCCCTGGCGTTGTGAGGCAGCAGTGCTAACCACTGAGCCATTGTACCACCCTTTGTTGCTGAACATTGTCCAATCATTGGTGAACATCCCCACTTCTGACCTTATGCTGGAGGGAAGGTCATTGATGAAGCAACTGAAGATGGTTGGACCTGGTACACTACCATGAGAAACTCCAGCAGAGATGTCCTGGGGCTTAGAAGACTCACCCCCAACAACTACAACCATCTTCCTATGTGGCAGGTATGGCTCCAACTAGCAGAGGAGATAAACAGATTTGTAATTCATAATGGGTTAAAAGGTTATGAAGAGGGAGCAACAAAGTGGAGTTGAGGCTAATATGAGAACAGCCATGACCGTAATGAATGGCAGTGCAGGCTCAAGGAACTGAACAGCCAATTCCAGCTCCAAGTTCTTAGCTTCTCAGTTTACACAATCCACAAACAGGAGAAAGTGAGGTCTGCAGAGGCTGGAGATCAGAGCTGAAAATGTGTTGCTGGAAAAGCGCAGCAGGTCAGGCAGCATCCAGGGAACAGGAGAATCGACGTTTCGGGCATAAGCCCTTCTTCAGGAATGAGGAAAGTTTGTCCAGCAGGCTAAGATAAAAGGTATGGAGGAGAGACTTTGGGGAGGGGCGTCGGAAATGTGATAGGTGGAAAGAGGTCAAGGTGAGGCTGGAGATCAGAGCTGAAAATGTGTTCCTGGACTGGAGAATCCACAAACAGCAGTGGGCCCCAACACTGACCCCTGTGGGACCCCACTGGACTCAAACCTCCAATTGGAAAAACATCCCTCAATCATCACCTTATGTTCACTACCACTCAGTCAATTGTGGATCCCATTTGTGTAAAATTCCTTGGATCCCATGGGCTCTTACCATTGCTTTCAGTCTCCTATGTGCTACCTGATCTAAAGCCCAAGTTGACTTCATCAAAAACATTGCCCTCATCTCCACATTTGCTCACATCTTCGAAAAATTCAATCAAGTTGGTCAGATGTGACCTCCCCCTTAGCAAAGCCATGTTGACTATCCCAGATTAATCCCTGTCTCTGCAAATGCAGAGTAATTGTATTCCTCAAAATTGCTTCTTAAGAATTCCCCCCACCGAGGTTAGGTTGAGTAGTCTGTCATTTCCTGGTTCATCCTTTGCTTCCTTTTTTATATTCATTTACAGGATGTGAATGGTTAAGTGAGCGTTTAATGCCCATCCCCAATTCCCCAGAGAACAGGCGAGAGTGGCAGTTCCCTTCACACAAGGGTATTCGTGATCCAGAGTTTTTTTCTTGACAATGGTTTCCTGATCATAGAGTTTTAGAGTTATAGAGTCATACAGCACGGAAACAGGCCCTTCAGTCCAAACATTCCATGCCAACCAGGAGTGGCACGGTGGCTCAGTGGTTAGCACTGCTGCCTCACAGCACCAGGGACCCAGGTTTGATCCCAGCCTTGGGCGACTGTCTGTGTGGAATTTGCACATTCTCTTGTGTCTGCATGGGTTTCCTCCAGGTGCTCTGGTTTCCTCCCACTGTCTAAAGGTGTGCAGGTCAGGTGAATTGGCCATGCTAAATTGCCCATAGTGTTAGGTGCATTAGTCAGAGGGAAATGGGTCTGGGTGGGTTAGTCTTCAGAGGGTTGGTGTGGACTGGTTGGGCCGAAGGGCCTGTTTCCACACTGTAGGGAACTAAACTAGTCCCACCTGCCTGCGCTTGGCCCATATCCCTCCAAACCTTTCCTGTTAATGTAATTATCCAAATGTCTTTAGACATTGTAACTGTACCTGCATCCACCACTTCCTCAGAAAGTTCATTCCTCTGAACCCTTTCCAAAGCTTCCACATCATTCCTGCAATGCTGTAACCAGAATTGTATGCAATACTCCAAGTGCGGCCGCACCAGTGCCTTGTTCAGCTGAAGCGTGACCTCGTGGCTCCAAAACTCAATCCTGAAAATGTGTTGCTGGAAAAGCGCTGCAGGTCAGGCAGCATCCAGGGAACAGGAGAATCAACGTTTCGGGCATAAGCCCTTCTTCAGGAAGGGCTTATGCCCGAAACGTCGATTCTCCTGTTCCCTGGATGCTGCCTGACCTGCTGCGCTTTTCCAGCAACACATTTTCAGCTCTGATCTCCAGCATCTGCAGACCTCACTTTCTCCCCAAAACTCAATCCCCCTATCAATAAACACCAATACACCGTATGCCTTCTTAACAATCCTATCAACCTGGGTGGCAACTTTCAGGGATTTATGTACCTGGACACCGAGATTTCTCTGCTCATCTACAAGAATTTACCATTATCCCAGTACTCTACATTCCTGTTACTTCTTCTGAAGTGAACTACCTCACACTTTTTCACATTAAACTCTATTTGCCCATTCTCAACCCAGCTCAGCATCTTATCTATGTCCCTCTGTAACCCACAACATCCTTCGGCACGATCCACAACTCCACCGACTTTAGTGTCATCTACAAATTTACTCACACAACCTTCTACATCGACATCCAGATCATTTATAAAAATGACAAACAGCAGTGGTCCCAAAACAGATCCACTAGTAACTGAACTCCAGAATGAACATTTCCCATCAACCACCACCCTTCGGTCTTCTTTCAGCTCGCCAATTTCTGATCCAAACCACTAAATCACCATCAATCCCGAAACTTCTTATTTTGTGCAATAGCCTACTGTGTGGAACCTTATCAAACACCTTACTGAAATCCATATACACTACATCAACCACTTTACCCTCATCCATCAGTTTTGACACCTTCTCGAAGAACTCAGTAAGTTTTGTGAGGCACACCCTATCCTTCACAAAACCGTGTTGACTATCTATAATCAAATTATTCCTTTCCAGATGATGATAAATCCTATCTCTTATAACTTTTTCCAACACCTTACCCACAACTGAAGTAAGGCTCCCTGGCCTATAATTACCAGGGTTGTCTCGACTCCCCTCCTTAAACAAAGGAACAATATTTGCTATCCTCCAGTCTTCTGGAACTATTCCTGTCAGCCGTGATGACATAAAGGTCAAAGCTAAAGGCTCAGCAATTTCCTCCCTGGCTTCCCAGAGACTCCAAGGATAAATCCTATCCGGCCCAAGGGACTTATCTATTTTCAGATCTTCCAAAATTGGTAAAAATCTCCTCTTTATCTACCTCAATCCCATCTAATCTTGTAACCTGTGTCTCTGTGTTCTCAATATCATTGCTCTTTTCCAATGTGAATACTGATGAAAAGTATTTATTAAGGGCTTCCCCTACATCCTCAGATTCCACAGACAACTTTCCACTACTGTCTTTGATTGACTCTAATCTTACTTTAGTCATTCTTTTATTCCTGATGAACCTATAGAAGGCCTCAGGGTATTCCTTGATTCTATCTGCCAACAACATCTCATGTCCCCCCGACTCTTCTTCTACCAAAATGCAATAGCTCACACCTATCCAAAGTTACCTCTGTAAACTCTACCTGCCATTCCTCAGCCCAGTAGCCCAGTTGATGAAGATGTCATTGCATTCCCAGATAACCTTCTTCACTGTCCACTATAGCTCCAGTCTCAGTGTCATCTGTACACTTATTAACCATGCCTTCTATTTTCTCATCTAAATCATTGAAATAAATGGCAAACAAATGGGGACCCAGTACCGATGTCTGTGAAACACCACTGGTCACAGGCCTCCAGTTTAAAAAATAACCCTCCACCATTACTCTCAATCTCCTACTGTTTAGCCAAGTTTGATTCCAATTGCCAAACCCACCCTGAATCCCATGCGATCTAACTTTACTAATTAGTCTACCATGCAGAATCCTGTCAAAGGCTTTACTAATATCCAAATAAACAATGTCTACTTTATCTGCCAAGACTGTTCCTATTCCCCCTTTGCCCTCCAGATCTCTGTAGTCATAAGTGGACTCTCAATTTCAGGTAATTATTGGATTCAAATGCCCCCATCTGCCATGGTGGGATTCAGACCTGGGTCCCCAGAACATTTCCTGGGTTTTGGATTAACAGTCCAGCGCTAACAGCACTGCACCATCACCTCCCCTTGAATAATGACACCATATTGACTGTCCTCCAGTCCTGTGGCCGAGAGGAATTGATACTTATTCTCAGCATCATTGCACGTTCTTCCCTTGGCTCAAGCCTGTCAGATCACTCAGAACCTCCTCACTGTCTGCTCATTAATGGGATCACAGACGTCCTCCTTGGTTTCAATAGCCACATCGTCTTTCTCACGAGTGGACACTGCATACAAGAACCGTCCCTTCATCCTCCAGCTCTGGGCACCAATTTCCACTGTGCTCCAGCCTTGCTCAGACTGTTTCCCCTGTTAACCTTTTACCCTTAATGTACCTGTAAAACACCTTTGGATTTTCCTTTGCTTTACTGTATCTTCATGACCCTTTTCACTCTCCAATTTCCTTTTGAGGTTCCCTCTAGCACCCTCTGTACACTTCCAGGGCTCCTGCTGTTTGGAGCCCTTGGTCTGTTCCTTTCTCTCCTTATCCCAATACTGTGGATCCCTCAATGTCCAGGCGCCACTGGATTTGATGGTCCCACCTTTTTACTTTATTGGACCATGTTGGGCCTGTTCTCTGTACATTCCCTTCTTGAATGCACCCCACTGTTCAGAGACAGATTATTCTTTGACTGTTAAGGGGTCTGTGAACCAAGCAAGACTACAGTAGATTCAGAGTAGTTCTTTTTGATTTAGATCGAACATTCTGGAATGAGAAAAGGATCATTACCAATTTTGTAATAAAAGAACAATTAGGGATGTGTGACCACAATATAGGTCATTCCTGCATTTACAGATTGTGACAAGTGAGGTAACTGTAAAAACATAAGAGTATAGTGGATCAGGCAACTCCTGGAGCTGGCTCCATCATTTGACATGATCCCAGCTGATCTCATCGACATGTTCCCACCTGCTCTCCATAAGCCTTTAATCTGTTATTAATTAAAAGCCTGTCTGTCTCTTCCTTCAATTTACTCATTATCACAACATCAACTGCACTCTGTGTAGTGAATTCCATGGATTCATTATGCTTTCAGAGAAACAATTTCTCATTATCTCTGTTTTCAATCAGCTGCTCTTTATCCTAAAACAATGACCTCTCATGAAGTGCTTCGAGAGACTGGTCGTGGTCCACATTGACTCCAGTCTCCCCCTACAACATACCGACTGTTGTAACAGGTCCCCAGTGGATGTCGTTTCCCTCACCCTGCACTATCCCTGAAACAAGAACACCAGATTCCTGCTCATTGACTCCAGTTCCACCTTCAGGACCATCATCCCCTCCAGACTGATCTCAAAACTCCAAGACCTTAATCTCAGCTCCCCCCCCCCCCCCCCCCCCCCCCCCCCCCCCCCTCCTCCCCCCCCCCCCCCCCCCCCCCCCAGGCAGTGTCGGGCTCGGATGGGGAGTACCTGCTCCGTTCCCGGACGGTGGTGTGTGGCTCGTGCGGCCAGCCGGCTGAGAAGAGAGTCCAGGAGGAGGCGCACTCGCTGTGCGAGCGAAGGCAGCGGGAGGAGACGGTGCAGGAGGAGGAGGGAGGCAGTGTGCTGAGGGGGGGGTCCGGCCTACGTCTCTCGGGGAGCAGGACCCTGCGGACCGGGGGAGGGGGAGGGGGCGGAGGCGATTCGGTCCTCACCCGCTCCTATCTCATCGGCCAATCGCCCAGCGGAGGCCAGGTCAGTGGAAAGCCGAGAGCTGCTCCCTCCAGGCGCCCCATTCGCTAACGGTGGGGGGTGGGGGGGGGGGTGCGCTGCCCACGCTCCGCT
>NC_057710.1:358633-361261 GCF_004010195.1 Chiloscyllium plagiosum
ACAGGATAGATCGAGTGAATCCTTAGAAGAGTATAAACAAAGTAGGAGTATACTTAAGAGGGAAATCAGGAGGGCAAAACGGGGACATGAGGTAGCTTTGTCAAATAGAATTAAGGAGAATACAAAGGGTTTTTTCAAATACATTAAGGATAAAAGGGTAACGAGGGAGAGAATAGGGCCCCTCAAAGATCAGTAAGGCTTTTGTGTGGAGCCACAGAAAATAGGAGAGATACTAAATGAATATTTTGCATCAGTATTTACTGTGGAAAAGGATATGGAAGATATAGACTGTAGGGAAATAGATGGTGACATCTTGAAAAATGTCCAGATTACAGAGGAGGAAGTGCTGGGTGTCTTGAAACGCATAAAAGTGGATAAATCCCCAGGACCTGATCAGGTGTACCCGAAAACTCTGTGGCAAGCTAGAGAAGTGATTGCTGGGTCTCTTGCTGAGGTAATTGTATCATCGATAGTCACAGGTGAGGTGCCGGAAGACTGGAGGTTGGCAAACGTAGTGCGACTGTTTAAGAAAGGTGGTAAAGACAAGCCAGGGAACTATACACTGGTGAGCCTGACCTCGGTGGTGGGCAAGTTGTTGGAGGAAATCCTGAGGGACAGGATGTACATGCATTTGGAAAAGTAAGGACTGATTAGGGATAGTCAACATGGCTTTGTGCGTGGGAAATCATGTCTCACAAACTTGACTGAGTTTTTTGAAGAAGTGACAAAGAGGATTGATGAGGGCAGAGCAGTAGATGTGATCTATATGGACTTTAGTAAGGCGTTCGACAAGGTTCCCCATGGGAGACCAATTAGCAAGGATAGATCTCATGGAATACGGAGAGAACTAGCCATTTGGATACAGAACTGGCTCAAAGGTAGAAAACAGAGGGTGGTGGTGGAGGGTTGTTTTTCAGATTGGAGGCCTGTGACCAGTGGAGTGCCACAAGGATCGGTGCTGGGCCCTCTACTTTTTGTCATTTACATAAATGACTTTGATGTGAGCATAAGAGGTACAGTTAGTAAGTTCGCAGATGACACCAAAATTGGAGGTATAGTGGACAGCGAAGATGTTACCTCAGATTACAACATGATCTGGACCAGATGGGCCAATGGGCTGAGAAGTGGCAGATGGAGTTTAATTCAGATAAATGCGAGGTGCTACATTTTGGGAAAGCAAATCTTAGCAGGACTTATACACTTAATGGTAATGTCCTAGGGAGTGTTGCTGAACAAAGAGACCTTGGAGTGCAGGTTCATAGCTCCTTGAAAGTGGAGTCGCAGGTAGATAGGATAGTGAAGAAGGCGTTTGATATGCTTTCCTTTATTGGTCAGAGTATTGAGTACAGGAGTTGGGAGATCATGTTGCAGCTGTACAGGACATTGATAAGGCCACTGTTGGAATATTGCGTGCAATTCTGGTCTCCTTCCTTTTGGAGAGATGTTGTGAAACTTGAAAGGGTTCAGAAAAGATTTACAAGGATGTTGCCAGGGCTGGAGGATCTGAGCTACAGGGAGAGACTGAACAGGATGGGGCTGTTTTCCCTGGAGCATTGGAGGCTGACGGGTGATCTTATAGAGGTTTACAAAATTATAATGGGCATGTTTAGGATAAATAGACAAAGGCTTTTCCCTGAGGTCGGTGAGTCCAGAACTAGAGGGCATAGGTTTAGGGTGAGAGGGGAAAGATATAAAAGAGACCTAAGAGGCAACCTTTTCAGGCAGAGTGTGGTACGTGTATGGAATGAGCTGCCAGAGGAAGTGGTGGAGGCTGGTACAATTGCAACATTTAAGAGGCATTTGGATGGGTATATGAAGAGGAAGGGTTTGGAGGGATATGGGCCGGGTGCTGGCATGCGGGACTAGTTTGGGTTGGGATATCTGGTCGGCATGGACGGATTGGACCAAAGGGTCTGTTTCTGTGCTGTATATCTCTATGACTCTATGACTCCCCATGCTCGTTTTCTGCAATTTATGCATGAGAACACTCAGATCCCTCTGCACTGAAGCACTCTGAAGTTACTCTCCATTCCAATATATAAGCTGCCTTTTTATTCCTCTGAACAAATGTGTAAGCTCACATCTAACCATGTTAAACTCAATCTGTCACATGTAGGTAACTCATTTATTCCATCCATATCTGTTTGCAAGTATTTTAATTCTGCTTTGCAACTTACTTTACCACTGATTACAAAGAATAAAGAACAGGACAGCACAGGATCAAGTCCTTTGGCCCATAACAAGGTCCTCATTGCCAATGCACAGTACCTATTCCTCTCTTTGTCTTATTTGTCGACCAAGATACCTCTTAAACATTGCTAACGTGTCTGCTTCCACCACCTTGACTGGCAGCATGTTCAAGGCACCCACCACCCTCTGGGTGAAGTGTTTTCATAGAACTTAGAACATTACAGTGCAGTACAGGCCCTTCAGCCCTCGATGTTGTGCCGATCTGTGAAACCAATCTGAAGCCCATCTAACCTATACTATTCCGTTATCATCCATATGTCTATCAATGACCATTTAAATGCCCTTAAAGTTGGAGAGTCCACTGCTGTTGCTGGCAGTGCCTTCCATGCCCTGCTACTCTCTGAGTAAAGAAACTACCTCTGACATCTGTCCTATATC
>NC_057710.1:364821-367478 GCF_004010195.1 Chiloscyllium plagiosum
CGAAGATTGGTGGAGTAGCAGAAAGCATAAGGGACTGTCAGAGAATACAGGAGGATATAGATAGACTGGAGAGTTGGGCAGAGACGTGGCAGATGGCTTTCAATCCAGACAAATGTGAGGTGATACATTTAGTCAAATCTAATTCTAGAGCAAATTATACAATGAATGGAAGAGCCTTGGGAAAAGTTGATGAGCAGAGAGATCTGGGAGTGCAGGTCCATTGTACCCTGAAAGTTGCTGCACAGGTGGATAGAGTGGTCAAGAAGGCATATAGTATGCTTGCCTTCATCGGACGGGGTATTGAGTACAAGAGCTGGCAAATCATGTTAAAATTGTACAAGACGTTGTACAAACATGCTCCAGACTCCAATCATTCTCTGTGTAAAAAAACCTGCCCCACAAATCTTCTTTGAACTTTCTCCCTCTCATCTTAAATGCATGCTTCCTAGTTTTAGATATTTCAACTCTGTGAAAAATTTCTGACTGTCAACCATATCAATGCATCTCATAACTTAATAGACTTCTTCAAGTCTCCCCTCAGCCTTTACCGCTCCACAGAAAACAACCTGAGTTTTTCCAGCCTCTCCTTATAGCCCAACTCTCTAATCCTGGCAGCATCCTGGGAAACCTCTTCTACACCCTCTCTAAAGCCTCCAAATCTTTCCTGGAATGTGGTGTCCAGAACTGAAAGCAATACTTTAAATGTGGCCAAACCAAAATCTAATAAAGCTGCAACATGACATCCTAACTCTTGTACTCAATTTCCCAATCAATAAAGGCAAGCATGCCATACACCTTCTTTCCCACCCTCTCTACTTTTGTGGTCACTTTCAGGGAGTTATGTACTTGAACCCCAAGATTCCTCTGTACAGCAATGCTGTTCAGGGTCCTGCCATTAACTGTAAACTTTTCCTTAATGTTTGATCTCCCAAAGTGCAGCACCGCACACTTACCCGGGTTAAAGTCCATCTGTCATTTCCCCCAACCCTACTTGCAACTGATCCATATCCCACTGTATCCTTTGACAACCTTCTACACTGCCCACAACTTCACCAATGTTTATATCATCTGCAAACTTACTAACCCACCCATCTGCAATTCCATCCAAGTCATTTATATATATCACAAAGAGAAGAGGTCCCAGCACGGATCCCTGCAGAACACCACTAGTCACAGACCTCCAGCCTGAAAATCCCCCTTCCACCACTGCCTTCTATGGGCAGGCCAACTCTGAATCCACATGGCTTTTGTCAACTCCTCCAAAAATTCAATCAAGTTACTAAGACATTACCTGCCTCACACAGAACCACGTTGACTGTCCCTAATTGAGTCATGATTTTCCAAATGCACATAAATCCTTTCCCTAAGAACTCTCTCCAACTGTTTCCCAACCATCTATGTGAGACTCACTATTCTATAGTTTCCTGGATTTTCCCTATTTCCCTTCTAGAACAGAGGAACAACATTAGCTACTCGCCAGTCCTCCGAGTGAGGAAATAGTGATCTTGGTCAAGGCCCCAGCAATCTCCTCCCTTGCCTCTCTCAGTAACCTGGGGATAGATACATCTGGCCCTGGGGACTTATCCACCTTAATGCTCTTCAAGAAACCCAACACCACTTCTTTCTTGATCTGAAAATACCCGAGCACATTAGTATGTTCCACCCAAATATCACTACATTCCATATGCTTCTCGATTTATACCAAAACAAAGTACTCACTTAAAATCTCACCCACATAAAGTCATACAATCATAGAGATGTACAGCATGGAAAGAGACCCTTCCCATCCATGCCGACCAGATATCCTAACCCAATCTCGTCCCACCTGGCAGCACCCGGCCCACATCCCTCCAAACCCTTCCTATTCATATACCCACCCAGATGCCTTTTAAATGTTACAATGAGACATGGAAAGATCACATGGCATATTTGTCTGAGCTCTTTGAAGGCTTACGAGAAGCAAAACTCGTAATAGACTTATAAAAAACAGAATTCACAAAGGCAGAGGTGACGTTCTTGGGACATAACATCTGTCATGGAAGGCTGACCCCATTGAACGCCAAGACAAAGAGCTTTGAGGAATTCCCAGACCATTCTCAAAGAAAGAAGAGCTTTGATGTTTGGGACTGAGTGGATTCTACCAGAAATTTGTTCCAAACTTCATCAGTGAACAGATTTATGAAAGAACACAAACTTTTGGTGAACAGAACAACAGGAGGAGGCATTTCAGAATTTAAAAGCAGTATTAAACACCACACCAGATTTAGATACACCAAATTATAGAGTCATAGAGATGTACAGCATGGAAACAGACCCTTCGGTCCAACCCGTCCATGCCGACCAGATATGCTAACCCAATCTAGTCCCACATGCCAGCACCCGGCCCATATCCCTCCATATCCTTCCAATTCATATACCCATCCAGATGCCTCTTAAATGTTGCAATTGTACCAGCCTCCACCACTTCTTCTGGCAGCTCATTCCATACACGTTCCACCCTCTGCGTGAAACAGTTGCCCCTTAGAACTCTTTTATATCTTTCCCCTCTCACCCTAAACCTATGCCCTCTAGTTCTGGACTCCCCGACCCTAAGGGAAAAGACTTTGTCTATTTATCCTATCCATGCCCATCATAATTTTATTAACCTCTATAAGGTC
>NC_057710.1:370062-381798 GCF_004010195.1 Chiloscyllium plagiosum
TCCTTTATTGGTCAGAGTATTGAGTACAGGAGTTGGGAGGTCATGTTGCAGCTGTACAGGACATTGGTTAGGCCACTGTTGGAATATTGCGTGCAATTCTGGTCTCCCTCCTATCGGAAAGATGTTGTGAAACTTGAAAAAGTTCAAAAAAGATCTACAAGGATGTTGCCAGGGTTGGAGGATTTGAGCTATAGGGAGAGGCTGAACAGGCTGGGGCTGTTTTCCCTGGAGCGTTGGAGGCTGTGGGGTGACCTTATAGACGTTTACAAAATTATGATGGGCATGGATAGGGTAAATGGACAAAATATTTTCCTGGGCTGTGGGAGTCCACAACTAGAGGGCATAGATTTATGGTGAGAGGGAAAGATATAAAAGAGACCTAAGGATCAAGGTTTTCATGCAGAGGGTGGTATGTGTATAGAATGAGCTGCCAGAGGAAGTGGTGGAGGCTGGTATAATTGCAACATTTAAAAGGCATCTGGATGGATATATGAACAGGAAGGGTTTGGAGGGATATGGGCCGGGTGCTGGCAAATGAAACTAGATTGGGTTGGGATATCTGGTCGGCATGGATGAGTTGGATTGAAGGATCAGTTTCCATGCTGTATATCTCTATGACTCTATGACTCTAAAATAGTCTCATATTTTTGTCTTTAAAACATTCCATGCACTTAACTGTCTCCGACATGCTGTTTGTCACATAGACATGGAAATGTTGTAAGGTCAGTACCAAACTCAATAATTCTTTTTCAATAGTAGAATATTTTCTCTGGTGGGTGTAAAGTTTCTTTGAAAAGTAGCCAATTGGTCGTTTAATTCCATTATCATCTTCCTGTTGCAGCACAGCTCCAACTCCTGTGTCACCATTGAGACAGTTAGAAGCGATGAGGAATTTGCAACAGCAACAGTATGTGATGGATGGCAGTTATAGGAAGGGGGGAAAGTCTCAGATACAGTCACATAGATGGGTTAACTCCAGGAAGGGTAAGAGAGGTAGGTAGCTATACCTATTTCAAACAAGTATGCTGTTTTGGAAAATGTAGGGGGTGATGGATTCTCAGGGGACCGAAGCATGAACAGCCAAGTTTCTGGTATTGAGACTGGCTCTAATGCAATGAGGGGTACATCGGGTTCTATGAGCTCAATTGTGTTCGGGCACTCTCTAGTCCAAGGTACAGACAGGCGTTTCTGTGGCCAGTAGCGAAAAATCAGGATGGTGTGTTGCTCCCCTGGTGCCAGGATCAAAGATATCTCAGAGAGGGTGCAGAATGTTCTCAAAGGGGAGAGGGGCCAGCAAGAGGTCATGGTCCACATTGGAACCAATGATATAGGAAGGGAAAAGGTTGATATTCTGAAGGGAGATTACAGAGAGTTAGGCAGGAATTTAAAAAGGAGGTCCTCAAGGGTAATAATATCTGGATTACTCCCAGTGCTACAAGCTAGTGAGGGCAGGAATAGGAGGATAGAGTAGATGAATGCATGGCTGAGGAGCTGGTGTATGGGAGAAGGATTCACATTTTTGGACCATTGGAATCTCTTTTGGGGTAGAAGTGACCCCAAAAGGACAGATTGCACCTAAATTGGAAGGGGACTAATATACTGGCAGGGAGATTGCTGGAGCTGCTCAGGAGGATTTAAGTAAGGTGGAGAGGAGGTGGGACCTCGGGAGATAGTGAGGAAAGAGGTCAATCTGAGACGGGTACAGTTGAGAACAGAAGTGAGTCAAACAGTCAGGGCAGGCAGGGACAAGATAGGACTAATAAATTAAACTGCATTTATACAAGATGCCTAACAGGGAAGGCAGATGAATTCAGGGCATGGTTATAAAATAGGAGAGATACTAAACGAGTATTTTGCATCAGTACCACCTGATGAAGGAGCGTCGCTCCGAAAGCTGGTGTGCTTCCAATTAATTCTGTTGGAGTATAACTTGGTGTTGTGTGATTTTTAACATAATACTCCTTGCATTGAAATAAACACGCTTCAGCCCATTAGTACCATTGTGTTCATTTACGTGTCTCTGTCTGTCCTGCTTTCAGAGTGACTACTCCTAACATCTACCCTTCTCTCAATCCCTCTCCTAGCTGACCTGCTGCTCTGTTTCCCAGCCCCCTGCCACTCTCAGTTAAACCCTCCTGAGTAACACTAGTGAATCTCCCTGAGAGGATATTGTTTTCCCTCCAGTTTAGGTGCAACCTGTCCCTCTTGTACAGGTCACCCCCTGCCCCAGAAGAGGTCCCAATGATCCAAGAACCTGAAACCCTGACCCTGCACCAGTAGCACGTCACACTGGTAGTAACCCAGAGATTACTATCCTGCTTTTCAGCCTCCTTCCTGACTCCCTGCGCTCAATGAGTCATAGAGTCAGAGAGATGTCCAGCATGGAAACAGCCCCTTTAGTCCAATTTGTCCATGACAACCAGATATCCTAACTTAATCTAGTCCCATTTGTCAGCACTTGGCCCATATCCCTAGAAACCCTTCCTATTCATATGCTCATCCAAATGCCTTTTAAATGCTGTAATTGTACCAGACACCACTACATCCCTGGCAGTTCATTCCATACATGCACCATGCTCTGCATGAAAACATTGCCCCTTAGGCCCCTGAGAACATAGAATATAGAACATGGAACATTACAGTGCTGTACAGGCCTTATGTCCCTTGATGCTGCGCCAACCTGTGGAATTAATCTGATGCCCATCGAAGCTACTCCGTTCCATTATTATCCATATGCCTATCCAATGACCATTTAAATAGCCTGAACGTTGGTGAGTCTACTACTGTTGCAGGCAGGCCGTTCCACGCCCTACTACTCTCTGAGTAAAGAAACTATGTCTAATATCTGTCCTAAATCTATCACTTCTCGTGCTAACCATCACCATCCAAAGAAAAAGGCACTTCCTGTCCACCCTACCTAAGCCTCTCATTATCTTATACATCTCGATTAAGTCACCTCTCAACCTTCTTCTGTCCAATGATAACAGCCTCAAGTCCCTCAGCCTTCCTCGTAAGACCTTCCCTCCACACCAGGCAACACCCTGGTAAATCTCCTCTGCACCCTTTCCAAAGTTTCCACATCCTTCCTATAATGCGGTAACCAGAACTGCACGCAATGCTCCAGGTGCGGCCGCACCAGTGTCTTGTAAAACTGAAGCAGGATCTCGTGGCTCCAATAAACACCAACACACCGTATGCCTTCTTAACAACCCTATCAAACTGGGTGGCAACTTTCAGGGATTTATGCACCTGGACACCGAAATCTCTCTGCTCACATCTATACTACCAAGAACCTTACCATTAGCCCAGTACTCAGTATTCCTGTTACTCCTTCCAAAGTGAGCCACCTCTACATTTTCTGCATTAAACTCTATTTGCCACCTCTCATCCCAGCTCTGCAGCTTGTCTATGTCCCTCTGTAACCTTCAACATCCTTCAGCACTATCCACAACTCCACCGACCTTAGTGCCATCTGCAAATTTACTAACCCACCCTTCTACGCCCTCATCCAGGTCGTTTATAAAAATGACAAACAGCAGTGGCCCCAAAACAGACCCTTGCAGCCCATCACTGGTAACTCAGTACCACTGGTTCCAACATTTCCCATTAACCAATAGCATCTGTCTTCCTTCAGCTCGCCAATTTCTGATCCGAAACGTCAAATCACATTCAATCAAGAAACTCTGTATTTTGTGCAATAGTCTACCATGGGAAACCTTATCAAACACCTTACTGAAATCCATATGCACCACATCTACCACCTTCACCTTCTCAAACCACTCAATAAGGTTCGTGAGGCACAACCTACCCTTCACAAAACTGTGTTGACTATCCTGAATCACATTATTCTCTTCCATATGATTATAAATCCTATCTCTTATAACTTTTTCCAACACTTTACCCACAACCAAAGTAAGGCTCAGTTGTCTATAATTACCAGGGTTGTCTCTACTCCCCTTCTTAAATAAGGGAACCACATTTGCTATCCTTCAGTCTTCTGGCACTATTTCTGTAGACAATGATGGCATAAAGATCAAAGCCAAAGGCTCAGGAATCTCCTCCCTGGCTTCCCAGAGAATCCTGGGATCTTATCTATTTTCAAATCTTCCAAAATTACTAAATATTCCTCTTTGTCAACCTCAATCCCATCTAATCTTGTAGCCTGTATCATTGAACATAGAACAATACAGCACAGAACAGGCCCTTCAGCCCTCGATGTTGCACCGACCTGTGAACTAATCTAAGCCCATCCCCCTACACTAATCCATCATCATCCATGTGTTTATCCAAGGATTGGTTAAATCTCCCTAATGTGGCTGAGTTAACTACATTATCAGGCCGGGCATTCCACGCCCTTACCACCCTCTGAGTAAAAAACCTGTCTCTGACATCTGTCTTAAATCTATCACCCCTGAATTTGTAGCTATGCTCACTCATACAAACTGACGTCATCATCCTAGGAAAAAGACTCTCACTGACCACCCTATCTAACCCTCTCATTATCTTGTATGTCTCTATCAAATCCCCTCTTAGCCTTCTTCTTTCCAATGGGAACAGACACAAGTCTCTCAGCCGTTCCTCATAAGACCTTCCCTCCAGACCAGACAACATCCTGGTAAATCTCCTCTGCACCTTTTCCAATGCTCCCACATCCTTCCTGTAATGGAGCGACCAGAACTGTACACAATATTCCAAGTGTGGCCACACCAGCATTTTGTATATTTGCAGCATGACATTAGGCTCTGGAACTCAATCCCTCTCCCAATAAAACCTAACACAACTGCCTTCTTAACAGCACTATTAAGCTGGGTGGCAACTTTCAGGGATCTATCTACATGGACACCAAGACCCGTCTGCACATCCACACTACCAACAGTAGCTCCATATTCTCGCTAACATTGCCCTTTTCCAACATGAATACAGAGTTAAATGCTTCCCCTATGTCCTCAGATACCACACAAAACTTTCCACTACTACCTTTGATTGGCCCTTTTATATCTTTCCCCTCTCACCCTAAACCTATGCCCTCTAGTTCTGGACTCCCCGACCCCAGGGAAACGACCTTGTGTATTTATCCTATCCATGCCCCTCATGATTTTATAAACCTCTATAAGGTCACCCCTCAGCCTCCAACGCTCCAGGGAATACAGCCCCAGCCTGTTCAACCTCTCCCCATACCTCAAATCCTCCAACCCTGGCAACGTCCTTGTAAACCTTTTCTGAACTCTTTCAAGTTTCACAACATCTTTCCGATATAGCACACAATATTCCAAAAGTGGCCTAACCAATGTCCTGTACAGCCGCAACATGACCTCCCAACTCCTGTACTCAATACTCTGACCAATAAAGGAAAGCATACCAAACACCTTCTTCACTATCCTATCTACCTGTGACTCCACTTTCAAGGAGCTATGAACCTGCACTCCAAGGTCTCTTTGTTCAGCCACATTTCATAGGACCTTACCATGAAGCATACAGGACCTCCTCTCTCTTTCCACCCATGTCCTTGGTACCAATGTGCACTAACACCTCTGGCTGCTCAGTCTCTCCCTTAAGAGTTTCATGCAACTGCTCAAAGATGTCTTGACTGAGGCACCAGGGAGGCAACACACCATCCCTGGAACTAGTGTCTATCGCACTCTCTGTCCCATATATGATCCTCAGTGTGTCCTCAGTATAAGCAACTGCTGCTCCAGTTGAACCACACGGTCTGTGAGGAGTTGTCACTGGTCCCACCTCCTGCAGACCCCAGACTGCTGACTGATCTCCCACAGCTGGAAGGAGGAGCATACCACTGCCCTGAGTGCTATCTCTGCCCCTTTACACTGAGACACACCACTGCCCTGAGTGCCGTCTCTGCCCTTTTACACTGAGAAAGAGAAAGAAATTTCACATTGCCTTTGCAAGAATAGGCATTAATGGAAAAGCTCAGCAGGTCGACAGCATCTGTGGAGAGAATTCAGAGTTCACATTTCGGGTCTGGTGACCCTTCCTCAGAACTTGACAAGCTATTTCATCCCTTGCCTCTCGCAGTATCCTGTGTTAGATCTCATCTAGCCCTGAGATTTATCCATCCGAATGTATTTCAAGACATCTAACACTTGCAGCTTTATTATGTTGACCAGCCGGAAAGCATTCACGCACCTTTCCCTCACCTCAGCATCTGTCACCTGCCTTTCTTTGGTGAATGCCAATGTGAAGTACTCATTAAAGATTTCATTACTTTCCTCTGACTCCACATAGAACAGAGAACATCGAACAATACAGCGCAGAACAGGCCCTTTGGCCCTCGATGTTGCGCCGCCTGTGAACTAATCTAAGCCCATCCCCCTACACTATCCCATCATCATCCATGTGCTTATCCAAGGATTGTTTAAATCTCCCTAAAGTGGCTGAGTTAACTACATTTGCAGGTAGGGCAATCCACACCCTTACCACTCTCTGAGTAAAGAACCTGCCTCTGACATCTGTCTTAAATCTATCACCCCTCAATTTGTAGTTATGCCCTCTCGTATCCACTGATGTCATCATCCTAGGAAAAAGACTCTCACTGTCCACCCTACCTAATCCTCTGATCATCTTGTATGTCTCTATCAAATCCCCTCTTAGCCTTCTTCTTTCCAATGAGAACAGACCCAAGTCTCTCAGCCTTTCCTCATAAGACCTTGCCTCCAGACCAGGCAACATCCTGGTAAATCTCCTTTGCACCTTTTCCAATGCTTCCACATCCTTCCTGTAATGGGGCGACCAGAACTGTACACAATATTCCAAGTGCAGCCGCACTAGCGTTTTGTATAGTTGCAGCATGATATTGTGGCTCCGGAACTCAATCCCTCTACCAATGAAACCTAACACACCGTAAGCCTTCTTAACAGCACTATTAAGCTGGGTGGCAACTTTCAGGGATCTATGTACATGGACTCCAAGATCCCTCTGCACATCCACACTACCAAGAATCTTTCCATTGACCCAGTACTCTGCCTTCCTGTTGTTCTTCCCAAAGTGCATCACCTCACATTTAGCTGCATTGAACTCCATTTGACACCTCTCAGCCCAATTCTGCAGTTTATTCAAGTCCCCCAGCAACCTGCCACATTCTTCCAAACTGTCCACTACTCCACCGACTTTAGTGTCATCTGCAAATTTACTAATCCATCCACCTATGTCTGCGTCTAAGTCATTTATAAAAATGACAAACAGCAGTGGTCCCAAAACAGATCCTTGTGGCACACCACTAGTAACCGGACTCCAGGCTGAATATTTTCCATCAACCACCACTCGCTGCCTCCTTCCAGAAAGCCAGTTTCTAATCCAAACTGCTAAATCACCCACAATCCCATGCCTCTGCATTTTCTCCAACAGCTTCCCATGTGGAACCTTATCAAAGGCTTTACTGAAGTAACCTCCCTCATGTGTCCATGAGTGGGCCTATCCTTTCCCGAGCTATCCTCTTGCTCCAAAATATATTGATAAAATGGCTTGGGATTCTCCTTAACTCTGCTGGCTAAGGACATTTAGCCCACCCAACTCCCCACTTGAGCTCCTTCCTACTTTGTCTATATTCTTCAAGGAATTTATGTGTTTCTAGTTACCTAGACCTTAAGAATGATTCCTTTTATTTTGACAGAGCTAATAATTTTCCCTGTCATTCAAGGTTCTTGAATCATGCCATTCCTGACCTTCATTTTCACAGGAATATGCCTGTCCTGCACTCTAATCAACTGGGCTTTAAAAGATTCCCGCATGTCAGATGTGGATTTACCCTCAAACAGCTGCTCCCAATTGATATTCTCCAGTTCTTGCATAATTCGGTTTCAGTTGGCCTTCCCTCAATTTCCTCTCACCTTCATCTGAGATCAACTCTTATCCTTATCAATAAGTATCTGAAAACTGACACAATATGGTCACTATTCCCAAAGTGTTCCCCCATTGAAACTTGGATCACCTGCAGGGCTCAATCCCCAATACCAGATCTAGTGACAACCCCTCCCTCATTAGGCTATCCACATACTGCTTCAAAAACCCAACTGGATACACAACAAATTGCTCCCCATCTAAAACCCTGGCACTAAGGGAGTTAAAATCAACAACCATAACAACCCTGTTATCTTCACATCTTCCCAGAATATGACTACTCATCTCTTCCTCTATCTCTCACTGGCAGTTGGAAGGTCTGTTGTACAATAACAGCATTGTGATTGGACCCTTCTCATTCCTGAGCTCTACCTATAATGTCTTGCTGCAAGATCCCTCCAGGATGTCTTCCCTCAACACAGCTGTGATATACTCCCTAACTGTTATGACACAGTGGTAAAGCCCTCTGTTAATTAAACCAACACCCAGGAAAACTCATCTCGCCTTGTAAACTTGTAAAAAATGAGTGAGAGAACTCCCAATTTTCACTATTTAAAGAAAAAAATATCAAGTTATTCCTTAACTCTAAAAGTGAACATTAAACAACAACTGTTCACAACTCTTGGCCCTCCTTTCTCTTAACTGCTTATTATCTGCCTCCAACTCTATAACAATATACTGTTCCAATAAAACACTGATTAAAATTACATCAAGTTAATTCCAAAACTACACAGCTGCTGTCATTTTTGGTAACTGTCTTCTTCCGGCTGAAGGTCTTCCTGGATCATCATCTTTCTTTTTACTGTGAGTATATTTCATACGAAAAGGTCCCATTGACAGAGAGAATTTCAATATCTTGGGTCTCTTTTTAGATAGCATTTTCTCTGTCTGATTTTCAAAATGCTTGCCTTTTTAAAATCCCCAACTTTGGATCATCTCGTTGGTTTGATGTTGGCAAAACAATAAATTGAAACTCAATTAAGTTTTAGTATCCTGGGGCATAATTTAAACTGAATGGTTAAATTCAAACTATTATCAAAACAGCAACCAACTCAGGTATTTATTTCACAACCAAGTGTTATACATTTTCAATTTTCCAGTATACTCTGAGACTGTTCTTGTAAGTTCTCAGAGCAGAACAGCATTCACTCTCTCTCTTAAAGGTACAATACACACCTTCCACTTCCCCACACCGCCCTCTCTTAAGAAATAAATGAGCCAGCATAATGAAAAGATGGCTTCATTTTTTTTCTAATTCTTAAACCCATTACAATGGAATACAGAGGTCATTAATCTAATTTCATACTAATTTATTTACACACACACACTTACACACGCACACATATATATAAAACATTGGAATCTATCCAATCTTGTCGATAATTTTTGCCTTAGATCTGCGATAACAATCTGCTATCACATTTTTATGATCTGTGACGTGTACAATGTGTAAATTAGACATCTGTAACATAAGATTCTAACAAAACATTGGTTAGGCCTCTGTTGGAATGTTGCATCCAAATCTGGTTTCCTTCCTTTCGGAAGAATGTTGTGAAACTTGAAAGGGTTCAGAAAAGATTTACAAGGATGTTGCCGGGGTTGGAGGGTTTGAGCTACAGGGAGAGACTGAACAGGCTGGGGCTATTTTCCCTGGAGCGTTGGAGGCTGAGGGGTGACCTCATAGAGGTTTACAAAATTATGATGGGCATGGATAGGGTAAATAGACAAAGTCTTTTCCCTGGGGTTGGGGTGTCCAGAACTAGAGGGCATAGGTTTAGGGTGAGAGGGGAAAGATTTAAAAGAGACCTAAGGGGCAATTCTTTCATACAGAGGGTGGTGCATATATGGAATGAGCTGCCAGAGGAAGTGGTGGAGCCTGGTACAATTACAGCATTTAAAAGGCATTTGGATGGGTATATGAATAGGAAGGGTTTGGAGGGATTTCGGCTGGGTGCTGGCAACTGGGACAACATTAAGTTAGGATATCTGGTCAGCATGGATGAGTTAGACAGTAGGATCTGTTTCAGTGCTGTACATCTCTATGACTCTATATGAAAAGGTACCTTTGATAGAGAGTGTTTCAATGTCTTGGGTCTGTCACTCTCGATGGCAGTTACCCTGTCTGATTTTCAAAACGCCTGCATTTTTATATCCCCAAAATTGGATCGTCTCATTGGTTCAATGTTGGTAAAACAATAAATTCAAACTCAACTGGGTTTTAATGTCCTGAGGCATAGTTTAAACTGATTGGTTAAATTCGAATTGTTATCAAAACTGCAAAAAACTCAGGTATCTATTTCACAGCCAAATGTTACCTATTTTCAATTTTCCATAGACTCTGAGACAGTTTTTATAAGCTGTCAGTGCAGAACAGTATTTACTGTCTCTTAAAGGCCCAGTGTAAGCCTTCAACTTCATCACAGTCTATCTCTTGTCGTCATTTTCTGCAATGAAATGTAGCTTCACCAAATAGGCACGCCTTGGTACCTGATGGTTTACAATTATGAGCAGAGAATAAACACAAGGATGTTAAAATAAATTTGTGTAAAACCCTGGTTCAACCTTAGTGGGAGATATGCACCTGGGTCTGGTCACCAGAACTGTGGAAAGATATGAATTAGTTGGTCAGGAAGGGTACATGTTTCCTCAGAATGTTTCCATGGATAAACAAAGATCAAAGAAAATTTACAGCCCAGGAACAGGCCCTTCGGCCCTCCAAGCCTGTGCCAATCCAAATGTACTGTCTAAACCTGTCGCCCAATTCATTTAAATTCCTAAGCATCCGTATACCTCTGCTCCTCACCTACTCATGCATTTATCCAGACGCACCTTAAATGAATCTATCGTGCCTGCCTCTACCACCTCTGCTGGCAACGCATTCCAGATGCCCACCACCATTTGTGTAAAGTACTTGCCGCATGTATCCCCCTTAAACTTTCCACCTCTCACCCTGAAAGCGTGACCTCTCGTTATTGAATCCTTCACCCTGGGAAAAAGCTTGTCTCTATCCACCCTGTCTATACCCTTCATGACTTTATTAACCTCAATCAGGTCCCCCCATAATCTCCTTTTTTCTAATGATAATAAACCTAACCTACTCAACCTCTCTTCACAACTCGCATCTTCCACACCAGGCAGCATCCTTGTAAACCTTCTCTGCACCCTCTCCAAAGCGTCCACATCCTTTTGGTAATGTGGTACCCAGAACTGTACACCGTGCACCCTCTCCAAAGCGTCCACATCCTTTTGGTAATGTGGTGTCCAGAACTGTACACTGTAATCTAAATGCACCCGAACCAATGTCTTGTACAATGTTAACATGACTTGCCAGCTCTTATACTCAATACCCCGCCCGATGAAGGCAAGCATATTATAGGCATTCTTGACCACTCTATCAACCTGTGCAGCAACCTTCAGGGTACAGTGGACCTGCACTCCCAGATCTCTCTGCTCATCAACTTTTCCCAAGGCTCTTCCAATCATTGTATAATTCGCTCTCAAATTAGACTTGCCTAAAGGCATCACCTCACAATTGTCTGGATTGAAAGCCATCTGCCACGTCTCTGCCCAACTCTCCAGTCTATCTATATCCTCCTGTATTCTCTGGCACTCCCTTATGCTTTCTGCTACTCCACCAATCTTTTTGTCATCTGCAAACTTGCTGATCATTCCTCTTCCAGTGCTCTCTTCCAGATCATTTATGTACATCACAAACATCAGTGGCCCCAGCACTGATCCCTGTGGAACACCACTGGTCACCTTTCTCCATTTCAAGAAACTCCCTTCAACTACTACTCTCTGTCTCCTGTTGCTCAACCAGTTCTTTATCCACCTCGCAAGAACACCCTGCATACCATGTGACTTCACTTTCTCCATTAGTTT